>NW_006284245.1:1019510-1035714 GCF_000327345.1 Myotis davidii
GTTACTTAAAGTTTTAAGTCAACTTCGCACTGTATGTGTGCCCCCACACATGGTATTTTGTGGAAGAGCCACACTCAAGGGGCCAAAGAGCCACATGTGGCTCGTGAGCCACTGTTTGCCGACCACTGTCCTAGGTGATGGCACTTTTGGAAGCTCCACACACAACATATTAAATGTATTAAAATGTGCCCAAATTAAAGATTCAATATAATTTATAGATAACTAACTATAGGAGAGCTGAGTGACCCTGTAGTTGATGAGATGTACTAATATAGTGATAAAATATTAATTAACTAGTTCTCTATCTCAGTTTTGCAGGTTTTTCACACTATAGAATTATTTTTTCTGGTGTTCAATAATTTTGTAACTCCCTCTCAAATTCAAGGTCTGTGGAAGTGTGCTTTTCCTATCAGTGAGGTGTCTGAGATGAGGGCCGTCACATGGACAAGAAGACCAGATACCCAGGAGTTGGAATGTAAAGTGTTTATAGAACAAGTATAAAAATCAAGGAAGAGCCTGTAGTGTCAATTAATATTATGTATATCAGATGGTGGTTTTAAGAAGCAGAATTTGTAGGGATCAATAAAATATCACCTTATAGAGTAATGTCTCAAAAACATAAAATAAAGTTTAGTATACTGTAAAAACAAATATTGAAAATGGCAACTGGTTTAGTAAGTGGTCAAATCATCTCTCGGTTTCAAGACTTAATGCTTCTAAACCTTTGTTATTTCATCTTTAAAATGGAGATAATGCGAGTACTTATTTGATAGAATTGTTGCAATACTGAACTTATATAACTCACATAAACTTCTTAATGTTATATCTGGCAAATATGTGGTATTTTTGTTATTATTATTGACTAGAGGCCCGGTGCACCAAAATTCCTGCACTTGGGGTGGTGGTGGTGGTGGGGCGCATCCCTCAGCCTTGCCTGTACCCTCTCACAGTCCTGGAGCCCTCAGGGCATGTCCGACTGATGACTTAGGCCTCCTCCCCACCTAAGCTGGCAGTCAGACATCCATAGAACTGCTATGGAAGCAGGAGAGGCTCCTGCCACCATACCACCGCCTCTGCGCTCACCAGCAGTGAGCCCAGCTTTGGCTGAGTGGTGCTCCCCCTGTGGGAGTTCACTGACCACCAGGGGCAGCTCCTGCATTGAGCATCTGCTCCCTGGTGGTGAGTGCATCTCATAGTGACACGTCGTTCTGCCATTCAGATGATTTAGCCTTTTATTATCTCTCTATATAAAAAGCCTTTGTCATGATGCCCTTACACCATAACAACTGATCAGCAGGAGGCTGTGTGCGTGGCAGGTGCACACAGGTAGGCAGGGTCTTGATGCTGCGTCCCCTCGAGCACCAGTGGGGACTTGACTAGGAGGTGCATCATGGGAGTCCTGCGGCGCTGGCCGCAGGGTGGGACTCCGGGACTCGGGGCCATTGTGCAGCACACCGCCCCACAGGGCAGGACTCTGGGACTTGGGCAGCCCTGCGGCGCGGGCAGGATCCTGGGTCTTGTGCGATTTCGTGCGCTGGGTCACTAGCATAGGATAATGCACTAGTAAACAAAAGCCGTTTCATGATTCTTGTGGTCATTGTTACAACTTGGAATAGAAGAAAAAAATACTACTCAGCTTGATGTGACTTTTCATTATAATTTTAAAGATGGAAATGTTAATAATGAGTTATTTTGAAGAAATGTGTCATTGTTCAAACATCTTTTTAAAAGCTAAATATTTATTTGAGGTAGAAAAAAACAGTCTTAGTTTAATGAAAAGGTATATATTTTAACAGTATATTTCCTCCTTGGACTCCTCCAGAGCCAGAAAAGGAGAATATAAGACAGCGATTTAGAAAGTACTGCATTATATAACAAAGAACAGCACCAGCCCCAGGCTCTTCATGCTTCTGTGATTTTGATGTGAATAACCCCAGGTTCTCAGTCTGACATCAGTGCTACCACTGACTGAGTGAGACACAGTCCAGTTGATTAACCCCTCTCTGCTTTAGTTGCTTCATCTGTAATGTACAAATAATATTACTTGTCACTTGACAACCCTGGGTGCTTCTCCAGCTAACTGACTGTCTCAGCAGGGATGCTACAAAGGGTTTATAAATGATTTATAAATCATTTGCAATATTAAATAAATGATGTAAAAAGCCCTAACAAAGGCAGAACAAATCATTCCATGCAGTGATTTGCTACTTTAGTCGCATATATTTCGTAAAAAAACAAAACTTATAAAGAGGTAGCCCTCAATAAAGTGAAAATAGGATAGATTACTAGGAAATCTAGACTGCTTTTGATTGCTGTTGTCTTTTAAAATCCGTTGGTATAATTAAGAATATATAGATGAAAATGTGTATTAGTGGGAATAATTACACTTTATCTCCTTGTATTAAAACTCTTACGAGCCCTAGCCAGTTTGGCTCAGTGGATAGAGCATCGGCCTGCAGACCAAAGGGTCCCGGTTCATCTGGACAAGAGCAAGTATCTTAGTTGCGGCTCCTCCCTGGCCTGGGTCCTGGTCTGGGCTTGTGCAAGAGGCAACCAATCCATGTGTTTCTCTCACATTGATGTTTCTCTCTGTCTTTCCCCCTCTCTACTACTCTCCTTAAAATCAATGAAAAAAATATCCTCGGGCAAGGATTAACAAAAACAAGTCTTATGAGACAGGAAAAAGAACTAAGTAGAAGTAAGGAAGGCTTACTTTCACTACTGGCAATGCTATAACCTTGACAAATGTACTTAACCAAGAAGGATGTCGAGTAAGATAATTAAAAACAGATCTACGAAACAATTTTTGTAGATGTAACATCAACATATAAAATCCTGTGCCAAGCATTGTAGGGGACTCCAAAATCAAAGAGCCAGATCTCAAAGAAAACATAATACATCCCTATTAAAGTAACATGAAAATAATTATTGCATAGTGGTGAATTAAATAAACACCGTAATAAACATTATTATTATTACGATGGTAAATTGGAGAAGAATAGGTTTAGGTAAGTAAGTAGTTGGCCCACAGTTGCAATAGTCAAGAAAGAGATGACGAAGGTAATGACCAGAAAAAGAATGGAAATGAAGAATACTAAAGTCACATTGAATGGGTAGAGTTAACACATAAGTTTTATGAAATGATTGGATGTGAGGAATTAATGAGATGGAGTAATTGAAGACAATTCTAATTTATCTATCATAGACACCTGAGAAAATAATGTTACTATACACTATAGTATGAGAGGAATGAATAGTTTTGAGGGTACAGGTGAAGATAAAGCAAAAAATTCCATTTTGAACTTACTAAATGTGAGTTTTCAAGGATATTAATGGTGGGATACCCACTAGGCAGTAAAAGCTCTCAAACTACCAGGCCACAAATTTATAGATTTGATAGTCACATACATACAGCTGGCACTTAAGAATTACCAAACAGAACTTAAAGAACAAAGAAGAGAATAAAGAATCTTTAAGAGGTAAGTGGAAGAAAGAGCCAGAAGAAATGTGAGAAGATTATAGGGAAACTGAAAGTATAGTATCTGTGGCAGATTAGGGAGCAAAAAGGACTTGTATGCATGCATCTAGGCATAACCAATGGACACAGACAGTAGGGGGGTGAGGGCCTGTGTTGGGGGGTGGGAGTGGGCAGGGAGAGGTCAATGGGGGAAAAGGGAGACATATGTAATACTTTAAACAATAAAGAATTTAAATTAAAAAAAGAGAGGAGTAACAATGTGAACTGCTGTGTACAGTTGTTATAGATGATTATTGTGAAAAACCTATTGAATTTTGTGATTAATCTGTAACAGTCTTTCTTTGAGAAAACAATGGTAAATTGATAGCTATGAAAGTCAAATGGCAAAGGAATTAAAAGTAAAATAGCCCTGACCAGTTTGGCTCAGTGGATAGAGTGTTGGACTGAGGACTCAAGGGTCCCAGGTTACATTCTGATCAAGGGCATGTACCTTGGTTGTGGGCATATACCCAGTAGGGAGTGTGCAGGAGGCAGCTGATCTGATGTTTCTCTCTCATCGATGTTTCTAACTCTCTACCCCTCTCCCTCCCTCTCTTTAAAAAATCAATAAAATATATTTTAAAAAAGTAAAATCATATAGAGGCAATAGGAACAATCAGCACCCACCTCTATTCCTGTAAGTCTGGCAGTAAATGAAAATAAAACAGGTGAGTATATTAAAGAACATGCCACATACCAAGTTAAAAGAAGGAATTATTTTACAACAAGGAAAATGCAAGCAATTTTATAGGCATTGGGGAAGTAGGGAAAATGAGACTGCAAAAGCACAAGACAGACTTGAAGACCTGTAATGGAAGGGAAGATGGAATCAGTGCCAGTCAGGTGTTAATATTGGGCAAGAGGATTCTTGAATGAGGAGAGAAAGACACCTTTTGATGTGATAATAGAGGGGAATTGATGACATTCATGTAAGCCAAGTCTTGCCATAAAGTCAATAGGCAAGATGTTCTGTGAAGAGCAGGAAAATGAAATATAAATAAAACTGAAAAAGGTGAAGGGATTGAGAAGTACAGGTTGGTTGTTATAGAATAATCGTGTGGATACAAAGTACAGCATTGGGAGTACAGTCAATAATATCGTGGTAACTATGTATGGGGCCAGGTGGGTACTTGAAATATTGGGAGACCATTCTGAAAACTACATGATTGTCTAACCACTACGCTGTACATCTGAACTTATACAGAATAATAGTGAAAGTGAATTGTAATTGAAAAAGGACTGAAGAAGCACAGAAAAATAAAAAATTGCTATTGTTAGTGTGGTGAAAGAGATAGCTAGAAATGAGCAAAGGGATTTATGGGTAGCTGTAAGGTCACCTGTTGTTTATTTCCTTAAGGAAGACAGCTGTGCCTCTGGCTTCATAAAATCTGCAGGCTTAGATTTCTCATTATAAAGTTTTGATTTGTTAAGCATTGTGTAAAGAAAAAATAGGATTTGAATCTTGGCTAAAGAAAGTTTCTGAAGAAAAAATTAATGATATAATTGACTAGGTATGTTATAAATTACCAAAAATATGAAAATGTGCTCATGTGTTGATAGATAGATAGATGAGAGATAGATTTAAAGGCATAAGGGTCACAATGACCACATCAGAAATAAATTGATGAATAGGAAAACAACTGAGAGGAATGATCAATAGTATCAAATATTGGAACTTTTTAAATGAGAATTTTTATTACATGGTGGCAATCAGGGAAGAGGTGAGACCTTCCTCCAACTGAGGAGTTGGGACACTATCTCTAACAGTATTAGTCAAAAGCTCATTGTGAAAGCCATTAAAAGACATTCTATTTTTCTCATATTTTATTCTAGCAATGTTTTGTGATAAAAGGTCAGTGCTGTGGGTTTAGAATAAACACACACACATGATTTGGCTTGACCTAGTTAATAGATGTTGGCCTGTATCTGTGATACAACTCAGTATGTGAGGTCGCCTTTTTAAGTGTGGTTTTGCTAGCATGTGATCCAAACTCCCCTAAAGGGCAATATGAGAGCATCTAAGCCTCGGTCTGGTGCGGGGATTATAATGATGCCTTCACAGAGGAGGCTTGTGTGGACATTTTCAAATCGACGTGTTGCTATTAATAGGGTTGTGGTTCTTGATTTTTTTCCCTTGATGTCATTCACTCCAAAGTGTGACTAGATGATAGACCAATTCAAGGGAAAAGAGAATTGAAGTAGCATCAAGTCCCGGAACCCTGTCCAGAGTTCCTGAAACTTAATTTGACACCCTCTGGCTTGTGAGATAAAGTGGCTGCTTTGGAAATAAGCTACTAATTGTTTTTAAGATGGAATTGGACAAGTAATATCCTTAGGCAGCAAAATAAAAGCGAAAAAGATGGATAATACTTAGCATGGTAATAGATCAGCTGCTACTTCTGAGCCGTCGTCGGCAAACCGCGGCTCGCGAGCCACATGCAGTTCTTTGGCCCCTTGAGTGTGGCTCTTCCACAAAATACCACGTGCGGGTGCTCACGTACAGTGCGATTGAAACTTTGTGGCCCATGCGCAGAAGTTGGTATTTTGTGGAAAAGCCGGTATTTTGTGAAAGAGCCACACTCAAGGGGCCAAAGAGCCGCATGTGGCTCCCAAGTTTGCTGAGCAGTTTGCCGACCACTTCTGAGAATCTGGAGCATTCTAGGAATTAATTATTTGCTTAAATTCTTTACAAAAGGGTTTCCTCCTCTAACCCATAGTGTTCATCAATAGCTTCCTCTTACTACGTACATCAATGGTTCTCAAAGTTTGGCCCCTGAATTCCTGCACGTCCTCCCAGCCCTTTCAGTCATTCCCAGAGACACCTTCAGTAGGTTCTCAAGTTTAAAAGAATTCCCATAGTAACCCCAATGCTGTCCGCCTTGTTTGCTTGTCTGCCATTTGCACCGCTGGTGCAGAGGTGGTGGGGAAATGCTGCACCTCAGCACTGGTCCAGTCCGTGGCACCAAACACTCCTAGCAACCCTGGGATTCCTCACCACCCACACTCACAGTGAATATTATTTTACATGCAAATTTACCTAAGAATGTACTTGGTGAGACAGTAAAAAAAATATTTTGTCAAATCTCGCCCTTTAAGTGAGGGTCTTTTTAATATTCTGTGTGATGTTGGGGGCTCCCCAGGCTCTTCTGCCGTGTACCAAGGACATGGCCGTCAAAGCAACTGCTTGACTGCGGCAGAACGAGCACCTTTTCCCATGAATCACCATTTTTACACGAAAGAACAACTGGCAGGCAAACTGTGGTTTCTCAAATTTGGGTATTTGGCGGAGTTTTCTTGAAAATGAACAAAGTGAGCCTGTCACTTTAAGGGATCCAAAATCCAACTGAATCTGTTGCCAGTGAAAAAATCTGAGCGTTGAGACAAAAATTACCATTTTGGAAAACTTATCTGTTCCTGGGGACTTGTTAGTTTTTCACTTCTAAAAGACTTTTTTGATGAGAGAGCTGGCTATAATAATAAACTTAATACTATATAGTGAAATATGATAGAATTTGGAAATTTTATATAACCCAAGAAACCAGTATTTACCAAATGACGAATGCCTGATATTTTTAAAAATATGCGGAGGCAAAAGAGCCATTTAAAGCACTAGATATACAACAGGTCTTAATAAAACAGAATCTGGAAAGCATATTAATATGGCTTTAGATTACACATTGCAAAAATTTAAAAAATCTGCAATTATCCCAAAAGGTTATTGAAATCTGCCTCACTTTTCCAACCAAAAAAAAAAAAAAAAATCTCTGTGAGGCCAGATTTTCTTCACATACTTCAACTAAAACAACAGATTGAGACAGATTGACTGCAGAAGCAGATCTGAGAGACCAGATGTCTTTCATTAAGCCAGACATTTGCAAATTTAAGCCAGAGAATTACAAAATTTTAAGCAATGCCATTCTTGTCACTTTTTTTTTTTTTTGCTTTGGAAAATATATTTTATTTTATTAGAAATATTTCTGGAAACATTTAATGGTTTATTATCTATATTTTAAGTAATTAATAAATAGTTAATTCAATTTGTCATGTGGTAAATATTGGCAGATATAACCACAGAAACAAAAGCTCACTGGAGTTCTCAGTAATTTTTTAGAAAGTTATGAAAATCTGAGTCAAAGTACTTCCGAAACACTAATGTAGACCACGCCCTAAGATCATAGTAATATACTCAAAGGCTTTTAATATTCCCCATGATTTCATAAAGTAACAGTTGGGACGTTAAAGAATTGCTTTTGTAATAATGGGACCGGAAGATTTTTCCTTCTCTTTTAAACTTAAGTCATGTCGTGCACATTAGAAAGAAAGACGTCTCCAGTGCATGCTGATGGCATTCTCTCCATTCTTTCTTCCAAGTCAGTGAGTCTCATTTCATGTGTCCCCATTTGCAAGAGTAAAATTAGCATGACATCCAGTCACCATTTGGCTCATGACTCAATGTCACTATAAAAATCATTTTAGCAGCTTCACAGGCCCAACTTCTTCTAGGGTACATCTATGTGGAACTCTTCAATTTGTGTAATACAGGACATGTAAGTACATACCTTTCCTAGCCTCTTGCACTCTTTCTACATCTGTAAATTCTACTAGAGTTAAATCTTCTGGTTTATTTTCTCAAGTACTTTGTGTATATGATATTTCAAAAGGTAAAAGTTACAAACAAGGAAAAGACCAGCACGGATCAGGAATCTCAGTTTAGAAAGCCTTTATATAAGGGAAGAATCTTTAGACTACCAACGTACCTCCTTTTGTTAAAGAGTGAGGTAGGGGAACATTTTTAAGGGGGAGAAGAAAGAGCAAGCTTATTTCTTAGGCGTGGATTTTGACTGAACTTTCAGATATAAATATTACAGATTTATGCTTTAAATTTTAATCTACCTTTAAATAATACAGTACTTAAACAATAAAGTGTCTTTTATCCTCTCTAATCAGATGTTAAATCTTAGTACAATTGGGTCTTTTGTAAAACTGTATACAAAAAAATAGCCGCATGTTATCTTGTTTATATCTAATACTACCGTTTTGTCATGTCTAGAAAATTCTAATTATAGCAACATATGGAAATGCTAGTGAAGATTCAAAGCCCACTTTTGGTAAATTGTCCAGGCTTTATTCCGACTCGCTTATTTTTATAAAGCCAGACTGTTTGCTTCTCTTTAAGCCTCTGCCAGCTGCTGACATTTATTAGAATTTTGGTGACTTTTATAATTTTTTTGGTGAATATCTGTCAGAAAACATCACTTGGCAACAGTTTCCCCAGAATTTCTAAGTAAAACTTTTGGTGTAACTGGAGAGCTATGGCTACGTATTTATTAAGTGAAAGAAAAAATAACATAGCTGCCATGCACATAAAAATAACTGTTTTTGAGCACATAATCAGAATTCACTAAAAGAATTATAACATGGAGAGAGAAAAAATATATTGAGCTCACAGCATCTACATATTTTGTATAAAATATAATTGTATTCCTTCACTCTCATATTTCTACATGTGCTATTTGTCAGTTTTTTTTTAACTGAAAAGTAAGTCTATTGCCTAGAGAAAGAAAATGTAATAAAAATTAAATACTCCTACAATAACTATAATAATTATAATCAGTACTATAATTGAATACCCAGGACTTAGTTTCTATGTTCCCTTAAAGGTTTAAAATTGGGTGCACATCAGTTTAGCAAATATATTTCATAAATACTATAGGAATTCTATAGGAATTAGCTCTTTTCACAATCGCCATTATTATCTTTCATTCTATTCAACTGAGTGGTTGAAGTTAAACAGCAAAAGTGGGCTCTTTTCAGATAGCAATAATTCTGGTATGAGCTTTTCCTATTTTTCACAAGGTAAATATGAGAGTCATCAAATAAAAACAACACAACCTGGGGAAGTGATTAAATATGGATATCAAGTGAGAGAAATGAATCAAAGATGCTCCAACATAATGTGTCCATGAGGCCAGTTTTCTCTATTTGTGTGTTTTGTTGTTGTCTTGTTTTGCTTTATTGAACTTGAAGTGCTTGTGCAAAACCAAGTGGAAATACCTATTCAGCAATTTCCCTGGTGTCTGAGAGCTTGTGAGAACAGTCTCAGTAGAAGATGCACATTTCTGCATTAGCCATAGTGAAGAATTAGATGCCTTGGGATTAGATGATTTATTCAAGTCAGGAAATAAAGGTCAGGATTGATCCTTAATTCCTACAAAATGTGCCCTTATTTCAACAGGTGACCCTAGAGAAATGTGAAGAATACAAATAGGATAGAGCCAGAATAGTAAGATAACGTGGAAGCTAAGAAAGTGACAGCTGGTATTTTTAACAGCACCTCCTACCATGTGCCAAACATTGTGCTAGCCTCTTCAGATACATAATCCAAATAAATTCTCATAGCCACCTTGACTAAGTATAGTTACCACTATTTATAGATGAAGAACTGAATACAGAGGGATTAGACATAGCATAACAAGTTAATGGAAAGTCAAGGTTCAAATACAGATAGGTCTGATTCCTAGAATAGTAAATGGGCCTCATTACTTACTGTATATTCAAGGGGAGAGTTCCAAACAGAATGTAGCTGGCAGCCTCATGCACTGCAGAGAACTCACAAGAATCGTTAACATTAAGCTGTTACTTAATATTAATAAGGATCACTGCAGTGATCTATAAGAAAGTAGTCTACATAAAATATACTACATAAAGGCCAATGAAATACAAAGAGTATAAAGGTTCATTCAAAGAAACTGAAAATAAAAATAGTTGAATCCTTCAGAGAATTTTAATGAAGGAAAAAGATTAGTCAGTGCAAAGATGAGTGAAGGTTGAGGAAAGGGTATTTGTTTGAATGGTTTGTCCAAGTTTTTTAGTTAAAGAAGACCTGAACATGCATATAAACTTAGGGAGAAATCCAGAGGAGAAGGGAGACTCAAATTCTGAGGGGAAAAAAATGGACGAAGCAAGGTACTATGGAGGTGATAGGAAATAGAATTGGCAGCACGCTTCCGAAAGAAAGAGGTAGTTTGTCTAGGAAAGAGAGACTAGTGACCACGGAGAAATGTGTTGGAGAGAGGAAGAGATTTAAGAGAATTTGCAACAGATGTCCTGAATCTTCTCAGAAAAGGAAGATCTAAGTCATCTCTTAAGGCAGATAGTGTCTGGTTGCGTGGACAGAAAGGGTTTGGAATTCTTCCCACGAAGACAAGCATAAGGAAGAGTCAAATAGAGGTGAACAAAAGAATTTCCCAACAACTCAGAGTGTTTACTAATAATAGTGTCCCAAGTTTCTAGTTGAGCCAATTGGCACAATTTTGTGACTTTTTCTGGTAACATCAGCTACCCAGTAATAAGATCAGAGGAAAGGCACCTTGCTGTTTTCCCAGGTGAGACTTAGGAAGGTTGAGGTCACAGAGGGACTTCTTTTTTTAAATCCTCACCCAAGGATATATTTTTTATTGATTTTTAGAGAGAGGGGAAGGGAGGAGAAAGAAAAGCAACAATTCGAGAGAAAAATATCAATAGGTTGCCTCCCATACATGCCACAACCAGGGAACAAACCCGCAACCTAGTATGTGCCCTGAGCAGGAATTGAACCTGCAAACTTGGTGTATGGGATGATGCTCCAACCAACTGAGCCACCTGGCCAGGGCCAGAGGGACTTCTTGGTGCTAATTAGAAGCTACATGAGATGTTGGGCAATTGATCCAGCCTGGAGCTAGAGGAAACTAAAATAAAAGGAGTTAAAATAATTAAAGATATGACCTAATTCACTAAGAGTAAGAGGAAAAGAAAGCGAATAGGTGGTTATGGCCACAGAAGGGGAATTCCAAATTCAAGATTTTAAAAATGAGGTATTGAATGATCATTGTTTTTACAACTTCATGTGAGGTGCCATAATGAGCATGCCATCCAGCTGTCTCCCTTTCCTTAGGAGAAAATGGAAGGCCATGAGGTTGAGTGATTTTCCGAAAGTCACTCCATGACCCAGGGGAAGAACCAGGACTAATTTTAAATAAAATTATAACAACTATTAAATCATATTCCCACAAAAAAGAATGGTGAATATAGTTGAGGGAATGGAAACCAGTGTTATCCATAACACAGTCTCAGTAAAGCATGTAGTAAACACATAGTTCTTATTTCAAAATTGTATTATACTATTCCTCCTGCTCTCCTGTTCCAACTTCCCCTTAAAGAAGAGAGAATATAAAGTTTTCTGTAGGTTGAATAGCAGCTCTCTCCATGTGCATTGGGAGAAGAACTCAGCCTGCAGGAATGGGCTGCCAGCCTCAGTTGCACTTGAATGGCATCAAGTCATTTCAGAGCGACAGGGTGTATGTCCATAACGCATGGGGTTCACTATGTTTGTGTCCTCCCCACTTATTATGTTTTGAAAATATTCCCTTCTTTTGATTAGTACCATGAGTATTTAATCTTAAACCATAGTACAATGTAACTGGTACTGTAGAAGTAAAGAAAATTGTGCTATTTTAAAGTTCTGTTTAAACAAGTTAACCCAACAGAAATTCATTATTTCACTGTAGTATCTATGCCTCTTTTGACCTCCAGGGAAGGATATAAATTTAAACATAGAAAAAGAAATTAAAGATTTGCAGTTGGTGTTTTTGTTAACACACATGTCTCATTTTACCTTGAAAATATTTTTCTTCATTATGTCTTTCATTTTCTTTATTGTTGAAAGTATTACTGATGGCCCCTTTGTTTTTTGTTTTTGTTTTTCTATTGACCACCTTCTTCCCACATACTCCTCTCCCAGCCTTCACCAATTTATTGTCTGTGTTCATGGGCTATGCATATATCCATGTGAGTTCCCTGGTTATTTGCTACCCCCAACCCTCCACCCTTCTCTTCCCTTCCCTCTGAGATTTGCCAGTATGTTCCATGCTTCTATGTCTCTGGATCTATTTTGTTCATCAGTTTATTTTGTTCATTACATTCCACATATAAGTGAGATCATGTGATACTTATCTTTCTCTAACTGGCTTATTTTGCTTAGCACAATATTCTCCAGGACCATCCATGTTATGGATGGGTAAGAGATCCTTCTTTTATACAGCTGCATAGTATTCCATTCTGTAAATGTACCACAGCTTTTCCTCCCCACTCATTTACTGATGAGCACTTGTGCTGCTATGAACATAGGGGTGCATACGTTCTTTCTAATCGGTGTTTTGGGTTTCTTACAATATAGTCCTAGAAGTGGGATTGCTGGGCCAAATGGCAGTTCCATTTTTAATGTTTTGAGGAAACTCCATCCTTTTTTCCACAGTAGCTGCACCAGTCTGCACTCCTACCAGCAGACTGCTACAAGAGATGTCTGAGAGGTTGCTGCCTATGGTTTCTTCTAAGATTTTTATGGTTTCACTTTTAGATTGTTTATCCATGTTAAGTTTATTCTTGTGTACGGTGTAAGTTGGTGGTCTAGTTTCATTTTTTTTTTTGCATGTATCTGTTCAGTTTTCCCAACACCATTTATTATAGAGACTGTCTTGACTCCATTGTATGCTCTTGTCTCCTTTGTCAAATATTAATTGAGCATAATGGTGTGGGTCAATTTCTGGGGTCTCTGTTCTGTTCTTGTGTCAGTACCAGGTAGTTTTGACAACAGTGGCTTTGCAGTATTACTTGATATCTGGTATTGTGATCCCTCCAACTTTGTTCTTCTTTCTAAAGATTGCTGCAACTATCTCCATATACATTTTTGGAGAGTTTGTTCTAGGTATGTGAAATGTGCCATTGATATTTCATTTTATTTATTTTAATTTTATTAAAGGTAATTTATTTATTTATTATTTTTAAAAATATTTTTAATTGGCTGCCTCCTGCATGCCCCACACTGGGGAGCAGGCCCACAACCTGAACATGTGCCCTAAACTGGAATCAAACCTGGGACCCTTCAGTCTTCAGTCCAGTGCTCTATTCACTGAGCCAAATCAGCTAAGGCGCCATTGATATTTTAATAGGAATTGCATTGACTCTAGAGTGCTTTGGTTATTACAGACATTTTAATGATGTTGATTCTACCAATCCATGAACATGGTATATTCTTCCACATGTTTATATCTTCTTCTATCTCTTTTCTCAACATCCTGTAGTTTTCTGAGAACAAATCTTTTTACCTCTTTGGTTAAGTTTATTTCTAAGTATCTTATTTTTTGTTGCAATGGTAAATGGTATTATTATTATTGTTTAATTTCTCTCATTCTAAGAGTTCATTATTGGTATATAAAGATACCACTGATTTCTGGGTGTTAATTCTGTATCCTGCTATGTTGCTGAATTCATTTATTCAATCTAGTGGTTTTTTCATGGAGCCTTTAGGGTTTTCTATGTACAGTATCATGTGATCTATGAATGATAGTTTTAATTCCTCCTTTCTGATTTGGATGCCTTTTATGTATTCTTCATTGTGGCTAGGACTTCCAGAACTATGTGGAGTAAGGGTGGTGAAATTGGACATCCCTGTCTTGTTCCTGTTCTTAGGGGAAATGTTTTTAGTTTTTGCCCATTGTACGATGTTGCCTGTAGTTTTGTCATATATGGCTTTAATTTTGTTGAGGTATGATTGCTTTATTCCTACTTTGCTGAGTTTTTTTTTTTTATCAAAAATAGGTGTTGGATTTTGTCTAATGCTTTTTCTGCATCAATTGATATGATCACATGATTTTTGTCTTCTAATCTATTTATGTGATATATCGCATTTATTTGTTTGCAAATATTGTATCAGCCTTGCACCCCTGGGCTAAATCCCACTTGGTCATGGTATATGATTTTTTAATTATTGCTGGATCCAATTTGCTAATATTTTGTTGAGGATTTTAGCATCTATGTTCATCAGGGATATTGGCCTACAATTCTCTTTCTTAGTAATGTCTTTATCTGGTTTGGATTAGGATAATGCTGGCCTCATAAAAAGAATTTGGAAGTATTCCTCCTTCTTGAATTTTTTTTTGTAATAGTTTGAGGAGGATTGGTGTTAGTTCTTCTTTAAATGTTTTGTAAAACTCCCCTGTGAAGCCATTTAGACCAGGGCTTTTGTTTGCTGGGAGATTTTTAATTACTGCTTCAATTTTATCAGTAGTTATTGGCCTATTCAGTTTCTGTTTCTTCCTGATTGAATTTTGGAAGATTGTATTTTTCTAAGAATATGTCCGTTTCATCCAGGTTGTCCAGTTTATTGGAGTATAGTCATTCATAATATTTTTTTTTTTATAATCCTTTGCATTTCTGTGAGGTCAGTTGTTACTTCACCTGTGTTATTTCTGATTTTGTTTATTTGGGCCCTCTGTCTTTGTTTGTTGATGAGTCTGCCTAGAGGTTCATCAATCTTGTTTGATGAACCAACTCTGGGTTTTGTTCTTTTTGTAGTTCATAAAGTTGTAGGGTTAGGTAGCTTATTAAAGTTTTTCTTGTTTTTTGGAGGTAGGCCTGTGATGCTATGAACTTCCCTCTCAGAACTGCTTTCACTGTATCCAGTAGATTTTGGGTTGTTGTGTGTTAATTTTTATTTGTTTCCAGGATGTTTTTTATTTCTTTCTTGATCTCTGTGGTAATCCATTCATTGTCTAATAACATGCTTTAGCCTCCATGTGTGAATGTTCCTGAGTGTTTTTAACTTCATGCCATTATGATCAGAGAGGATGCTTGATATGATTTCAATCTTCTTGAACTTGTAGAAACTTGTTTTATGTCCTAACATGTAGAATATCTTTGAAAATATCCCATGTACACTTGAGAAGAATGTATATTCTGTAGCTTTAGGGTAAAATGTTCTGAAAATGTTGATTAATTCCACCTGATCTAGTGTTTCATTTAGGATCACTGGTTCCTTGTTTATTTTTTGTCTAGATGTATCCAGTGATTTCAGTGGAGTATTAAAGTCCCCTACTATTATTGTATTGCTGTCAATCTCTCCCTTCAAATCCTCCAGAAATTTTTGAATATATTTGGATACTCCTGTATTGGGTGCATATAGTTTACCAGGGTTATATTATCTTGTTGTGTCGATCCTTTTACTATTGTGAAGTATCCTTCATGATCTCTTACTATGGCTTTCACTTTGAAGTCTATTTGTCAGATATGAGTATTGCCTTTCCAACTTTTTATTTCATTTTCATTTGCCTGGAAATTTTTTTTTCCATCTCTTCACTTTAATTCTCTGTGAGTTCTTTTTCTGGGGTGGGTCCCTTGTAGACAGTACATATATGGGCCATGTTTTCTTAACCATTCAGCTACAGTATGTCTTTTGATTGGCGCATTTAAGCCACTTACATTTAAGGTTATTATTGATAGGTACTTATTTGTTGCCATTCTTTTCATTATGTCTTTCATTAAGGATGTGTATCACCAAGTTTGTTCTGGAAAATTCGCTTTGACTCCTCTGTAAAGCTGAAATTTTATTTCAAAGATTCAGTCAAGGAAGATTGTTATTCCTCTCAAGCAATGGCTTCCCAAGGGGCCACATGGGAACTGTCTTCCCTCACTGGGGGCAGTATTTGATTCCTGACATTGTTTAGAATTGCTGGTTCATGCTGATGATAAAAAAGAAAACTGAATTTTGCTCAGTTTTATTATTGTTCTTAGACTTTCTGCAGACGAGGCACTAGCTTACTTACTACCTCTAGGATGGAACACTTCCATCTCTCCCCAGCCCCCTCGCCTTGG
>NW_006284245.1:1036694-1043357 GCF_000327345.1 Myotis davidii
TATAGTCATTCATAATATTTTTTCTTTTATAATCCTTTGCATTTCTGTGAGGTCAGTTGTTACTTCACCTGTGTTATTTCTGATTTTGTTTATTTGGGCCCTCTGTCTTTGGTTGTTGATGAGTCTGCCTAGAGGTTCATCAATCTTGTTTGATGAACCAACTCTGGGTTTTGTTCTTTTTGTAGTTCATAAAGTTGTAGGGTTAGGTAGCTTATTAAAAGTTTTTCTTGTTTTTTGGAGGTAGGCCTGTGATGCTATGAACTTCCCTCTCAGAACTGCTTTCACTGTATCCAGTAGATTTTGGGTTGTTGTGTGTTAATTTTTATTTGTTTCCAGGATGTTTTTTATTTCTTTCTTGATCTCTGTGGTAATCCATTCATTGTCTAATAACATGCTTTAGCCTCCATGTGTGAATGTTCCTGAGTGTTTTTAACTTCATGCCATTATGATCAGAGAGGATGCTTGATATGATTTCAATCTTCTTGAACTTGTAGAAACTTGTTTTATGTCCTAACATGTAGAATATCTTTCAAAATATCCCATGTACACTTGAGAAGAATGTATATTCTGTAGCTTTAGGGTAAAATGTTCTGAAAATGTTGATTAATTCCACCTGATCTAGTGTTTCATTTAGGATCACTGGTTCCTTGTTTATTTTTTGTCTAGATGTATCCAGTGATTTCAGTGGAGTATTAAAGTCCCCTACTATTATTGTATTGCTGTCAATCTCTCCCTTCAAATCCTCCAGAAATTTTTGAATATATTTGGATACTCCTGTATTGGGTGCATATAGTTTACCAGGGTTATATTATCTTGTTGTGTCGATCCTTTTACTATTGTGAAGTATCCTTCATGATCTCTTACTATGGCTTTCACTTTGAAGTCTATTTGTCAGATATGAGTATTGCCTTTCCAACTTTTTATTTCCTCCTCTGTAAAGCTGAAATTTTATTTCAAAGATTCACAGTCAAGGAATTGTTATTCCTCTCAAGCAATGGCTTCCCAAGGGGCCACATGGGAACTGTCTTCCCTCACTGGGGGCAGTATTTGATTCCTGACATTGTTTAGAATTGCTGGTTCATGCTGATGATAAAAGAAAACTGAATTTTGCTCAGTTTTATTATTGTTCTTAGACTTTCTGCAGACGAGGCACTAGCTTACTTACTACCTCTAGGATGGAACACTTCCATCTCTCCCCAGCCCCCTCGCCTTGGTATACAACTGACCTCAAGTTCTCTACTCTGGAGTTGAAGGCTGACTAAAATGGCATTAGAGAAGAATTTTATGATCTAAACCAAGTGGCCACTGTCTATGGCTTGCAAACCAATTCTGGCCCTATGCTTATTTTTGTAAATACAGTTTGTTTATTATATTTGTTTGACATTTTATCTTCGACTGCTTTTGCACAACCACAGAGTTGAGTAGCTGGGACAGAGACCATTTGTCCCTGAAAGCCTAAAGTATTTACTACCAGGCCCTTTGCAAAAACATTCCCTGACCCTTGATCCAGAAGCAAAGCATTGTTTGCTTTGTGGCCATGTAAGCAAAAACAGTTATTTCACATTCATATTATAGGGCCATAATTTACCAAGTGTCTTGCAACATTATATTACCTGCTAATTTATGTGTGTGTGATTTTGTTTTTGTTTTTTAGTTCCTGCTATGTGGATATTTGTTAGCAATGACTGATGTGGAAACTACATATGCAGATTTTATTGCTTCGGGAAGAACAGGTAGAAGAAATGCAATACATGATATCCTGGTTTCCTCTGCAAGTGGTAACAGCAATGAATTAGCCTTGAAATTAGCAGGACTTGATATTAACAAGGCAGGTGAGTTGATACGCATCTCTCTATGAACATAGAATGTCAGCATTTCACCAAGTCAGATTAAGGCATGACAATCCATCTTCAAAAGTAATCTATAGAGTTATAAACAGTCTAACGCAGGATAAAAGTCAGGGACTGATCTCTTATTCCCACTCCATTTTCAATGACTTCTCACTCAAATGCTCTACAATAATAACAACTATATACTGGCAAACAAAATATCACTAGCTAAGAATTGTAATTCTTGAGTATTTCAGCTTCTTTTAGTTTATACTCAACAAGAGTGTTATCCCATGTTTACCTTAACTTGTTAACAATCACCTATTTAGCCATTGATAGCATTGTGCTAAACCCAGAGAATTGTCCCCAGAAACTCTAGAAAAGCCAACTAGGAAGTCCCAAACACCATGGGGGTCAAATTCTTCATCTTGTATTTATGCAGCAAGTTTCATCTTTAAATATTTTACTCCCTTGCACCTGCCCCAATCCGACTTAATTCCTTTGGTTACCAAGAACTTCTCCTTTTTATCAAGGTCCTGTTGCACGCTCATCTACACATCTTAGTTCCAGGACATCTGCACATCTTGGGCGTTTAGTCATTGCTTCATGATGAAAGTAGTGTATGAGAATGCTGTATAATGTTCTTGGGACCCCTTTAGAACGGAATTACTTTTTAACATAAAAGAACTACTTTTAATTTCCCTGAAGTGTGGTATATGGTGAGATGTTTTGTGTGCACTTATTAAGACTCCAGGATAATTCACTTTTCAACATTTCCACCTAAAGAATGGACCAGCCCGCTTACCTCTAACCTGAATTATGATAGCAAACTCTTAGCAAACAGTGTTATAATTTACATGATTGCAACATCCCCAAATATTTTCTCCACGAAGTCCTATTGGTTGCTTAGTAATGAACTACCACAAGCAAATATACGTATCTTTGAAGATTGCCTACAGCTTGCCCTCAGGTGAAGTGACCTATATGGAGAGAAAGCATAGTTTAATTTCAGAGTTTGCAGCATCTCTAGCTGGACTTGCTGCAGAGGGTACAATGAGGAGGGTGGTTTTATTGGAGTTCTGTGCGTGTTCTCCAAGGTCAGGTCGAGCCATAGAAACTGGCCAGCCGGCATAATGTCCTCCCATCTGCCCCAGTTGCTTTTAATGTAAAGTAATGAAACCTCTGAGAAATCAGCTGGGGTTATCATCAAGTGCTACAAATGATGTAAAATGCATAAAAAAGTCTTAAATTAAGAAAGTCAGGAATAAAAAGGGAAGCTTGCTCCCCACTTCTGATTTGGGCCTAAAGAACTTGTGATTTCTGGCCCCCATAAGCCTTCTAAAAATGAGCGCCAGGACCTGGGTGTGAGATTTCCTAGTTACTTACCAAAGGCGCACGAGATCACTAACCACTGTGAAAATGCAGTTATTGTTTTATTTCTGAGCCAGGCTGTACCAAGGTCACAGATCCAGAATTAGCCAGCCCACTTAAGCTATTTTCTTGATGGATAATTAATTACCAAGAAAACACACTTTTCCTATGTTTAGTTCAGACTTCAGGAATATTTCTGAAATTCCCTGTGTGATATGCCTAGGCCGAGAGCGGGTAAATACCAACGGTGGCTTTTATTTTGCCTTCATCCTGTGTTCCGTTGTCTCTTACAGAAGGTGAAAAGGATGCGCAGCGGAGTTCGACAGAACAGAGTGGGGAAGCTGAGGGGGAAGCAGCCAAACCCCAAAGCTAACAACACCCCACGTTGATCTTCCGTGGCCTGAGGATGTCTCACGTCTCCGGGCCTGGCTGGAATGCATTTGTGTCCACGGGGGACAAGGGGAGAAATGAAATGGCTGTGCCGCCCAGCAGGAACGTTAGACATGGGGGCAGAGGCTCTGGCCGCAGGCAGATCTTTCTCCACCTCTGTCCTTAGCAATGGCTGAAGTCACGTGGCTTGTGTCTGGATGTCACCTTGTACGGGTCCGTGCACTTGACCACATGACGAAATGCTTGTAGACGGTAGCAGCAACCTACATGATGATTCTCCCCGTAGCATCTGGCCCCTCACAGTGTCAGAGGATTTAATTGTGTCTAATTGCAAAGGGTTGGTTGATCCCAGAGTTTAAGTGTCTCTGGCCCAAATATTCACCCAGTAAGAGAACTACCCAGAAAGCACTGTTTTTAGCATCTTGTGTCCGTGTGTTCCTGCTGTGTGACTTACACTGTTTTGTATTGTATAATATAGATGCTCGGCACTGCCCCCTTCTTTGATTGCTCATGAAAAACAAAAACAATGTATGTTACTGTGAATTTTTATACCACTCATTTTTATAAGGGCTGCCTTCTTTTCTTCTCCATAGTGTGGTGGTGTATACAGGATAGAGCACACTTCCTTTTTAAAATTAGTCTTTCCCCTTGATTCATGGCTGAGGAATCGACAAAGACTAACAGATTTATCAGGACGCCTTTGCTTTTATGAGGCCAGAATTTGGAAATATCCATTAATGTGAATATTACCTGAATTCAATTTGTTTGGTGTCTGCACAGACCAGAATTCAATCTGCAAATTTTGTTTTATTCCCAAGTGCAGAACTTTCCCCAACTAATACTTTTATTTATAATTATGAGGATTTTGGAGAATGAGGAAGGTGGGAAAGAGAAGCCAGGATAATACTAACAACTGGAAATGTTTTATTCTTATGGAATCAAATTTCTCACAATGCTGTATGCTACTGTTCAAATATTGAAGACAGCTTATCTCCAGGGAGATGAGAAAGATGGAGAAAATGATCTTGCAATTACGCGGACACCAATCACAAAAGTAAAGCCCCCGTGTTGTGTTTTTCTTGTCTTCTCTCAGCCCTATCAGATCCAGATGTTATTATGCACTTTTTAATGTTTCTAAACTTTTACTAATAACTAGTGTGAATTGCATTCTGACATAATCGTCATTATCACCATTAGAAGCTAACAAAATCCTCATTAATACTGTTGATGGCCTCAGCTATGTTTTGACATCATGGTTCTTATTTAGAAAGTTTCTGTGAGCAGTGTAATCCCTCGGGTCAGTATTAGGAAGTCATTTGTCAGTAGTAATAAATAAGGACCCAGTAATATGCCATTGGCTCATGAGTTACTGGACAACAGGGAGGCCTTTTATGATAAAGAGCCCACTTAACTGTCCTCGAGGTCTCAGTACAGTCCCCTATGAAGAGGGCTAAACAGCATTTCAACAGGTAACTCTATGGATATACCAGGAACTCAGCCTTCCTTTGTGTTTGCAAGCAGGATGAAAGGTTAAGCCTGTCCTTACCAAACCCCCCACCCCCACCCCCCAACAGTACTTTTCAAAGGAGAGGGATAAAGGCATGGGTATTGTTTGGTCCTCAATCATAGATTCCTAGAAAAGATGTTAATAGTGTGAATCACTCAGAAAATAGAAGAACAATGAGCTTCCAGAGGACTTTCTTCTATCTAAACCATTAGGGTCCAAAATGTCCTCTTAAAATTCAAACAGATCTACCTGTGAATGGACCTAAGTGGGAAAGAGGCTATTTTAGACAGTCATTGGTAGTCCATTTAAAACACCCAACCCATAAACCCCCTTTTCAATATCCTCATTTACTATCCTCCTAGTTTTCTTGTGACTCTAGGTTAGGTTCTCTTCACCCCTCAAGTTGTGGGATTCCACACTGATTTTGTGTGATTTTGTAAAGTGTAGGACTAGTGCTGAGTATTTATGGAGGGTTGATATCCCTATGTGATAAACTATGATTAATGCATGTGGTGTCCTGCCTGTCTTTGAATATATAATAGTGCTAAACCGTGAAGTCATATGGAGCTTTTGAATTATTTTGACCTCTTACTGCCACTTTGTCTGCTGTATTCAAACCCAGAGGCATTCCCAAGATGAAAGATAAAAATCCACTTTCCAATACATCTCCTTTACTGATGTTACTCAGCAAAAGTTCACAGTATCTTCCAGATTTTATTATAATATCTTTGATGTGCAAGTCAATAATATACAAGGAACTGCATTTTTAAGGAGAGAAGGAAAGGGTAGAAAACAAAGGCACTGGTTGATAATACACAGTGAATGCCCATTAACTAACCAACATGCTTCCCAGCACATATTCTCCCATTTAATCCTCAAACAATTCAATTTAAGAGGTAGTATTATCCCATTTCACAGATTAGCAAAATAAGGGGGAATGAGATATAACTTTTCAAAGCTTAAGAGGCTATAAATGATGAGATTAAGATCTGCACCTATCTTTGTCTGTCTAGAAGGAGCTTTCTCCTGCACAGTCATAAAACAAAGCCAGGCAGGAACGTTTAGAGATGGGCGAGTTGACCTCCACATGTTAGAAAAAGAAACCGAGTTCCAGGAAGGGGAATTGTTTTCCTCAAGGTGACCTATGTAATGACAGAGATGTGTCTAAATCATGGAAAGTGTACTTTTTAAAGAAAGAAATTCAATTAGCATTTATTTTTGTGTGTGTTATACTTCCCACAAGTTATTTTTCTGGCATTTGGTCTATAAATTTAGCACGGGTCACATATTTTTTTATGTCCCATGCTACCCATTTGGTTTACCTAGAAATATGACAATTTCAGTTTTTCGATTCATTTGCAACAAGTGTGAACTTACTAAATTCAACTTTTATCGATTGTGAGCCTCCTATGCCAACATGTAGTTATCATAATTCATTGACATATTTTACCAATAGATAACAGGTACCCTTCGATTTGGGGACAATACCCCAAGAGCTGCACATGGCAGTGCCCTACCCTCGAGTCTTCCTCAGACCCAGTGGAAATGCATCGTTTTAGAGCAGGA
>NW_006284245.1:1043376-1053763 GCF_000327345.1 Myotis davidii
AATGACACTGCTATTTCTCTTCAGAGAAGCAATAAAAGGTCAAGAAATGTAACTGCCTGCGGATAGCAATGCTTTGTGACACCTGTAGTAATAGGGAGAAAATGTATAGTCATTGAGTGAAAACAGGAAAGGACCTATGATTTATGGTGTCTCCATAGGCCCTCAATTGTACTTTCATTACAAGTGGCAGCCTCTGAAGTCATTTGTGAGCTTGTATGACTTTTGTATTTAGCAATGTTGCATGCTCACATAATTGCTATTAAAAGTAATACATTTTTCTGAAACGTACAACCTACGAAGAGTATTTATTGAGCGCACGCATGCCAGGTGCTTGAGAAAGTGCCGAGGGTGATAAAGGAGAAGCACAAGCCTCAGCCCCCTGTGGTGGTCACACCCCCATTCCAGCCTCACCCTTTCCCGGCCTTTACTGCAATTATTTTGACTCCATTCCACCAAGGGAGCCTGCTTCCTGGATTTATCATCTACCAGAGCCAACTCTTACATCCTCAGCCCCAACATCACTCCTGTGATTCTTACTTGCTCATCTGCAGGCAGTAATTTAATATCAGAAGAAAGACGGGTGTTTACCAGAATCTCCTGAAAGTTTTTACAACACTCACTCCTCCACCATCTCACACGCGGATTCATTCACTCACAACACTCTCTTCCCTTGAACGCAGTCCTATGCAACTTTGCTATCTCTCCTCCCACCCTCACTCCCAGCCACTTGAGAACCAGAGATCTAGAAGAAGTTCAAGTTTCCCAGATGCACCTGCCCTGTTCACTCCACTGAAAGCTTTAAAATACAGTGCTCACAGACACCCAGGGCCTTACTATTTGAGAAGTAAAGTCTCGGCATAGAGGAGCCAAGAGAATTTAACTCCTTTTATCTTGCTGTTGCTCTCTCTTCATCATTTCCCCACACGCAGGCAGTAAAGGCTGAGCGGAGACTAAAGTGGGATGGACTCTGGAGAAAGCCAGCGTCGCACAGCACTCAGCCCGAGTCCAGGGCAAGTCTTGAGCCAAACAAGGCAGGTATAACTGTAGCTCTTTCAGTTCATCTTACTGAGGGCACAGGATAAAACACTACATAGGGCCGTGGGGCAAACTGCAGCAGTGCAGCGAGTCTGCACCCCCTCCAGAGTCTCGTCTCTTGTATATATTTTTGCATCTGTCTGGTCCAGGACATGGGGATTTGGGATCCTGCCCAGCTCTCATCATTAAGCCAAAAAGAACAAAACTATCTGACTACAACTGGTTAACTGTGGGCGCATCCCATATCCTGCCTAAGATTTAAAACCTCACCTGAGGTTTTAAAATCCTATTTTCTTTCTGACCTTAGTGGTTCTGTTAATTATCTTTTATTCTTCACTGACTTTGCCCTTTTCCACAAATATGTACTCAGGTTCTCAAGTTCCCCTCTTTCCGTCACCACTTATATTTCTCAAAATAGTAACCTATGCGTTCTGCCTTCATGCTTCTCCTCCTTATTTCTTATCTTTCTGCATTTTGACTTCCAATTAAAATGTTCTCATTACGAACGACATCTGCGGTAACTCCCAGACTCTCAGTAATTGTCATTGACGTCCTGGCCACTGTGGAAATGAAAAAGAGATGATGGTACAGAGGACTCAGGCTTCACCTAAAATAAAATTTAATGACTTTATCATTTTAATTGATAGCTGCGTGACTGGATAGAGCTAAATAACAAAGTCTTCTTAAGGAAGGAATCTACATGACCCAAGAAAAAGTCCATTTGCTCCTCCAAGTTCACATCTTCCATCAAAAGTGGATGTGTCCCCTCCCTTTGCCCACATTCTCCCCATGTTAGGTGGCTACAGCCTCAGATCTTGCAGTGCTCATCTCTTCATGGGGCAGTTGCCATGTGTACAGGCTTGAACCTGGATGCCGGGCATCTAAAGATGGACCTGTTCTCTCCTGGTGTTTTTGAGTTCTGTGTTCTATTGAATTCTGGGATAACTGCCAGTGATACATCACTAGTTCCTCTCAACAGCAGCCACATACAAGCAAAAACACCCAACTTCCCTGGCCCCAGTCCCACTCCAGTTCTCTGAATGAGATCTATACAAGCATAGCAATCTCAATGGCCCAATACATTACAGCGTTTATATACGTTTACTAGCTTACCCTGTGGCATGTAATTCTGTTCACCACGGGACCTTTTTTTGAGATGCTTCATTTGCCTGCCTATTCTTCCCCCCTCACCCCCAGATAAGTTTGTTGTTTTTGTTCCTTTCTCTTGGGCAGTTTCCCACTCTTCTTGACTAGGTCCTCCTTTTCTACCTCCCCACTAACTGCTGTGGTTCCTTCCCTGGGGTTCCATACTTATTTCTATTCTCCAATCCCACTCTTCAGATGACCTCTTCCACTCCAACACCATTGGTCACCCTATTTACATGACCAATCCACATCTTCATCGCCAACCCAAAGCTCACTTCTGACCATCTGACCTACTGGATAGATCAACATGGATTTCCCAAAATCATCTTAGTATTAAACATTCTGACACTAAATCCAGTAAACGATGCCATTCTCCATATGTGTTTCTTCATTTGCGACAGGGTTCATATAACAGCAGCACTGCTTTCCCAGCAACCTCAACTCAACATTCTGAGTTTTTTTAACTCTTCTTCCTCCACTTTTCCCCCCAAGTCCATCAATTCTAAGCCTTAGCTACTTCTTGAAACAGCCCACTTCTTTTTGTCTACACGTCAAACTTTTAAATCATCACTTAGCTAATATAATACAATGGCCTGCTCGCCAGGGCCTACCTCATCTGGCACACTTTCTATCTATCTTGCAACCAGATGTATCTTTCTAATGCATAAGTGATGATTTCACTCCTCTATTTAAAAAATCCTTCAATTTAGCCAGACAAAATTTTTAACATAAGTGTCACATTTTATATTTATGTAACTTTGTGCTCTGTGTTAGCTATCTTCCTGTTCATAAGATCTTCTTCATGCTTGTTGGCAAATTCTTATTGATCCTTTTAGAATATGTTTTACCTTTTTTCTTTGGAGCCTTTCTGAATTATATTCCCACTCCCAAGTCCCACCCTAAGAAATTAGCTATTCTATACTCCTTGCTCCCCTAATATTTGCTAATCACAACTATTTGTTTACATGTGTGTTTCTCCAACTTAGAATAAGCTCTTTGTATCTTCATTGTCTATTAATACTCAATAAATATTTGTAAATGAATGCCTGTCCAACTGAAACTCACAATATAGCTACGAGACAAAAATCACACACAAATTAAGAGAAAATGCAATTCAGAGATAAAGTTGATAGTTGAAAATAGTGAAGACTGTATAATATTGCCCTAGGAAAGGCAACTTGATTTCTATCACTCTTTTATAGTTTATGCCATAGTCATTATTTTTAAATTTGATTCTCAGATTGTATGCTGCATGTTTCATACACACAGAGATTTGATATGACTTATATTGATGAGATGTCCAGTAGGATAATGTATAAATAAATGAGCCAGTCAGTGCAAGCCTGATGAAGGTATTTCTTAGCATTCTGTAGTGTGAATTTCCTTCAGTTTGCTGGACTTGAAAACAGCTAAAAGAAGGGGATTGTATCTTAGTCCCCTGGCCTAATTAACACATTAGCCAGACAAGAAGATTGTGGAGACTTTTGTGAACAAGAAGACTGTGGAGTTACTAAGAATATGCTTTACAGAAATACACCCTAATTTACTCTAATAGCCTAAAGAAATGGGAGTTCTGATAGAATATGATGAACTTCAAAATGGCAGGAATCCATGGGGACAATAATATGAAGAGAATAAGAAATATATTTTTCTATACTCAAGAAAGGATGCTAACATATGTGTATAGAACCTGAAAATCTTTGTCCTGAATATTGCATCTATAGGAAAACACAAAAAATAGTGGCAATGGAAATAACACTGGAAATCAAACAGGACTAAAGAAGCATTGTGTGCATTATGACTCTGAAACTAAGAAATAAGAACGTTCAAGTTCATGATGAAGGTTCTCCCAATAGAACACAAGTTTGCACTTGGGCTTCGGTGAGTCACTGTACACATTTCATTGAGTAGGACGATATGACTATTATGACTTTTTACTCAGATGATTCCCAGGCCTTTGTAACACAGAACTGGGAAAAGAGATCTAGACATAGGTCAGAATGATAAGAGAAAAAGATTTTTTATGAAGAATCAGTATCAGAGTTGTTCTTCATTAAGGACAAACCAAGTAATGGTTCAAGCAGATTAAAACAATTTTTTTTGCAAGTGAACTGTATTCACATAATAAAAGGGCAAAAAATTAGAGAGTAAGAAAAGCAATGAAGCTGAGGTTTCTAAAAGAAAGTTTGGGAGGTTTGACAATAGATTTCAATGAAAAAAATAGTCAAAGATAATTGAGGAGAGAAAAGAATATTTTTATAGGGTGTGAAATAGACCTTCTTTAACATTCTTAGAGATATATGCATATGTGAGACTTTTGAATGTGGTTCCATACAAAGACAGGACCATGTGACACCCTCAGGTTTATTACAGTATATTAATTTAGTAGTAATGGTAAGGCAAGTCCATACATATACAGGATGTCCCAAAAAATGTATACACACTTTTTTCTGATAGCTCAATTGGTGTATAGTTCTTTTCAGATTTAATCCATTAGAACTAATAATTATTCAAAGTGTATATACATTTTTGGGACACCTTATATATGATAAGGGTCTGACTCTGATGAGCTATAACAGATGAACATGGGACATGGCATGCAGATTCTGGGAGAAAAATATTGCTCAACAAGAATGATCATGGAGAAGGATACACTGGAATGATGTCTTGAAATGTTTATTTCATTGAAGAAACAAAGGTTAGACATTCTGCATAGAAAAAAATGGCATAACTTGAGGTACACAGGTAGAAAAACATGGGGTCATAATATTTTTCAAATAATGGATGTTGGCTAGAGCACCCTATAGGAGTGCTCAGTCCAAGGAGAGACGCTGGAGCAGGTGGAGGTGTAGAAACCTGAGACCCTAAGGAGGACCTGGGAGCCTCTGGAGCTGGTGAAGGTCACTGAGGACTCAAGACTGTGCCCAATAACCCGGCCACAGTGGGCAGGGCAGCTCCGAGAGCTCACTCCCGGTGAAGACTATGGGCATCAGGCCAAGTCCTGGGCACAAAGACCCTAAGACACATGAGGTCCCTGCCAAGGAGCCTAACATAGAAATGAAAGAATTCTGAAAGTGAGAGAGAAGTGTTTGAAGATGGGCTAAGGGCTTTGAGAGGAAAGGCCACAAAAGGACTTATTTCAAGGTTAAGACTCCAGGAGCTAAAAACCCCCAATGTCCGAGGGAATGTGAGCAGCAGTGGAGATGCACACAGCTTGTGCACACAGGACCCTCCCTGTCAAAGCAGCTGCTGCTGTCCTTTACCCAAACTTGCTATTGTGTGCAGACACACTCCTCGGTTTTACAGGCACCACACGTCCCTGCTGACTACATACATATCTTTCATACAGCTCCACAGGAAGGGGGGTCTAAGACTCCTTGATCTTTTCTCAGGGTAACAATAACTGTCAGGTTCTGAACACATTTGGATGCTTGAATATATTACCTGCATTCCTCACAATTCCTCTGAAACATGAACACACATAACCCCTTATAAGTGATACGGCTCGGAGTGTTCAAATGCTTGTCCAAGACCTTGGGGTGTGCAAGTTGCAAAGCCAGGACTGAAACCGACATCCACCTTCTCAGGTGACAATTCCCATGCTCTTTCAACACGCCGGAGCTGTCCAATGAAACCACAACACAAGCCAAACATGACACTTTATGGTTTCTAGTAGCCACATTGATATAAAAAGAAAGTAGTGAAATAAGCCAATGTATATATAAAATATTGCCATTGAATATATAATCAATATAAACATTACATATTTGAGAGTATCAATTCTTCAAAGTCTGGTGTTTATTTTATAAATAAATCAGACTAGCTACCTTTCAAGTATTCAGCAGAGAAATGACTCACTCTTGGGGGGTGGGGGTACAACGTGTGCATGTGGGTGTACAGTTCTTTGTCAGTGATTCTCAACTCAGGCTGCCTGTCAGCATCACCTGGAAAACTTTTCAAACATACTCTTAAGAACTGAGCCCCATCTCTATAGATTTTCATTTTATTATACAACAAGGTCCAGGCATCAGTATTTTTTAAACTTCATTGAAGTGTAATAAATATTTAAAAGTGCACGTAACTGTGCAGTTTTCTGGATTTTCATAAAATGAATAGACCTGGGTCATCAGCATCCAGATGTAGAATCAGAATATTCCAACACCTTGAAGCCCCTGCCAGGTTCTCTTCCAGTCACCATCCCCTGCCAAGGTGAAGTGGTGGATCCCCATCTGTTCTTACAGAGCAGGCCCTGGAGGTCAGCCCAGAACTGACACCTAATACGTTAATACCCATTGCAGATTGCTCTTCTGCAGAGTTCTGTTCTCGAGTTTCTTGGGTCAACTTGTAGTCCCAGAAATAATAAACACATGCCAATCCATCTGTCTTCCAGTGGCTCTCTACTCAAGAAAACACAGGTCTTTCAAACCTCCATGTCCCCTGGTCCATGCAGGTCTGACCTCTATTCAGCCCTGGTCCCCCAAGCTGGCTCCATCTCAGTTCAGCCCTTCTTGGCTGCATGATCCTAGGAAGTAGGTCTTCTCCCTCCTTCCCTCAACTATCTACCTATTTTCTCACTTGAGTTTTACCTCCCTCAGTATCCGCAGATCAAATAAGTAACAAATTTGCACAGTCAGTAACACAGATTCCAACTTCCTTCTGAGCAGGCTTTTATATAAACCCCAGGCTTACAGCTTTTCCTTGGTACTTAATTCCCAGCCATTTGTTTCAGCCCTTCCCATTACCACTCTGATCCTCTGATCCTCTAAATTCAATTGGTTAGAAATAGCATTTTTTCTTCCTGTTGGTCATTTACCTTCCTCAGATTTGAGTGATTTAAAATATTCTAAGAAAATTCAAATAGATGTCTTCAACAGATGTCCCCTCATTGAATTACAGGGGGAAAATCATCGATTTAAACATTTCCTAACTCCTGCCAACCTGATCGACAGAAAAGTGGACTGAAGCTTTGAGCCCCATGCTACAATGAATCCTGAGGAATAAAGAACTCCTCTGTGTATTAAATACCAAGCAATATTTAGCCTGCCATTTGTGGAATTGCGATTGCTTCACAGTGTTTTTCCCCTGCTCCCGGAACAATGTTGTATTGTACTTACAGCCTAGACAAGAATACTTGAATAAGTCTGGCTGCAAAGACAGCACTTGCAGTTGGAAGAAGGAAAACATGGCCATCGGTGCTCTCCCTTCACGGTTCAATGTAACAATATCCTAACACAGCTGTCTCCTTGACTCCATCCTACTGGGCTGTCTTGTTCCTCATTTCCCACTTGAGCATCTTCACTTCCTTTGATTCCTCCCCTCCTACATATCACTACTTCCCTCCATTTGATCGCTTCATGATCCTTTTAACCCTCAAGGACACCCACTCAATTGCTTTCTATTCTCCATCCCCTAACCCAGTGGTCGGCAAACTCATTAGTCAACAGAGCCAAATATCAACAGTACAACGATTGAAATTTCTTTTGAGAGCCAAATTTTTTAAACTTAAACTATATAGGTAGGTACATTGTTATTAACTTAATTAGGGTACTCCTAAGGCTTAGGAAGAGCCACACTTGAGGGGCCAAAGAGCTGCATGTGGCTCGCAAGCCACCCACCACGGTCCTAACTCCGTGTTTCTCCCTCAATCCCTCTGCCTAGGACTTTCTTCACTCTGCTCAGCCACAACCTAACTTTCTTTTTTTCTTTTAAAAATATATTTTATTGATTTTTCACAGAGAGGAAGGGAGAGAGACAGAGAGTCAGAAACATCGAGGAGAGAGAAACATCGATCAGCCGCCTTCTGCACATCCTTGACTGGGGATGTGCCCGCAACCCAGGTACATGCCCTTGACCGGAACTGAACCTGGGACCCTTCAGTCCGCAGGCCGACGCTCCATCCACTGAGCCAAACCGGTTTTGGCACAACCTAACTTTCTGTAGGAGGGGGAAAACAAAAAGGAAAGGAGAGCCATACCTGAGCTTCTCAGATCAATCCGAAGTTTGCAGGAAGCATGGAAATAACCCCTGGATATTGGCGGGGAAGAGAGGCCTAAGAGAAAGTGAAGGGGAAGAATGCATGAAAAATACTGGTGGTAAGAGTAATTCCACCTTGATCACTATAGAATTCCGCTGAGTCACGTTTCAACTATGGGAGCGGGCAGAGACTACTCAGTGCCACCAATTGTCACCAGCACCAGAAGTCAGAACTGTTCTAAGTTCCCCAAATGTCACAGAGACAACTTGATTTCTCATCTGTCTTGTCAGTGAAATTCTGAATGATTGATAATTGTAGGGAACACTTGGAAAACATATTTAGGAGAGACTGATTTTTAAGAGCAGAGGCTCAGAACCCAGACACCTTACTAACTAAAAGTATGATTTTGCCAAATTTATTTAACCACGTTGGGTTTCAGTTTCTTAGCTGTAAGAGGAATGATATCTCTTAAGAATGTTAAATAACAGTAGGTAAGAGAATATTAAAAGGTTGAGATTAGTTAATACATGTAAAGCACTGTTCTCAGTGCCTGGCACTAGGGATAAATATTGACTAGTGACATTATTGCGGTTGTTGTGTTGTTATGTGAGATGTGTATTTATAGTCTTAGATCACTCAGAAAGCATAGTCATATGGCTCTTAACTCTTGATTAGTGGTGCCTCCCAGTGGCACAGAGATTTTGTCTATTCACTTGTGAACAAATGTGAATGAGTTCCTTCTACTTGTCAGATACTTTGAACTACACAATGGTTTCAGCATGGGGATGATCTCCAAGATGAGAAGCTCACAAAGTAGTAAAACCTGGGTTAGTTGCATCCTAGTAAATGATATCCTTAGAGCATTTCCTTCCGTCTATTGTACAAAAGCCAAATTTTGAGGAGTAAAATGAGGAAGAGGAGGAGAGAGAGAAAGTACTTCAGGACTGTCTTAGAGTAAATTCAAGTCTGTCTCTAACTTTTTCTTACAACTGTTACCTTTGCACGTCCACAATGCCAGTAGATAGTAGGAGGGGATATAAGTTCTCAAAATGAATATGAAGTCATCAGGATTGGCCCTGGAAGGACAGGGACGACCATTGGACAGGCTCAGTCATTTGATGACATTGATTTCCTCTGTCGTCTCTTACTTGGCACCTCTGAGCGCTGTTTCTTTTTAGTCCTCTGACTCAAGTACATACAGAATCTCACTCTTATGTTCCCCTTAGTAAAACTGAGGCCAGAGAGAGTCTGGTAAACACCAAAGTGGCCAAAAGGAGGGAAAAGAGAGAGAGAGAGAACAGGGTGTTTGGATGACTAAAGGAAGGTTTCTCGGTTTTAATCTAGTTCATGTCAATCTAGGAGCTCCAGGCCTACCCATTATAAGATCCTCCAAATGGAGATGAGACACTATCCAGAAAATCCCCCTTTCATCCATAGACTTTTCCTCCTATCCTAGTTTCTAGACTAAGAGATTCCTCTTCCACTAGTTAGATGCTTCATGAAAGCCACCTTTAAATAAGTATCAATGTCCAGCATACAATATTATTTATATGATTAATATAATACTCACACATTTTTTCATATATACTAAAGAAGTGTTTTCTTATTCATATATATTTAGATATATATTTTTTAAAATCATCCTCAAACTCTTATAATCTCAACCAGCATATACAGAGGTTACATGTTTATCAGTCTATTTACTAAGCTAGAAAACATGGGGAGGGGGAGGGACTGTAGGGAGAGTAACTGGTGAGGGAAGGAGACTTGCCTTGAGAGTGGTGAATATACAATACAGCTTACAGGTGATATGTTGTGTAATTGTGCATCTGAAACCCATATGATTTTGTTAACCAGTGTTATGCTAATAAATTCAATAAAAATAAATAAAATAATTTATAATAATTTTAAAATAAAAAGCATTTTCCTCTTAATACTAAGCAAATTTTATATAATAGATGTTCTAATCAATAAAAGATTTACTATAATTTTCCTTGAATAAATATTTCTGTGTTAAATAAAGCACATCTCTCAATCTGATAGGAAAACCAAGTCATCTACACTAATAAAAGAGAAAAATGGTAATTGGCGTACGACGCTACCCTTTTCATTGGCTAATCAGGGTTATATGCAAATTAACTGCCAACTAAGATTGGCAGTTAACTGCCAACAAGATGGTGGTTAATTTGCATATGTAGGCACAATGCAGGGAGGCGAAAGGGAAAGCAGGAA
>NW_006284245.1:1054697-1058517 GCF_000327345.1 Myotis davidii
ATAGCCAGCAATCGGAGGGGTCTGGGGGTCCCCTGCCCAGGCCTGATGCCTGGGCCAGAGGCATCAGGCCTGGGCTTGGGGCAGAACCAGTGATGGGGGGAAATGAGGGTCCCCTGCCCAGGCCTGACGCCTCCGTCAGAGGCGTCAGACCTGGGCAAGGGGCCGATCCTGCGATTGGAGGGTGATGGGGGTCAATGCCTGAGGGCTCCCAGTATGTGAGAGGGGGCAGGCTGGGCTGAGGGACACTCCCCCCCACACACACACCCAGTGCACGAATTTTGTGCACCGGGCCCCTAGTTTAATAATAATTAATCCAGTGTTTCATATATCTCAAGTGAAAAATAAAAATACACCTTCAGCCTTAGCCTGTTTGGCTCAGTGGCTAGAACATCGACCTGTGGACCAAAGGGTCTGGGTTCGATTCTGGTCAAGGGCAACTACCTCAGTTGCAGGCTCCTCCCTGGCCTGGGCCCTGGTCAGGGCATGTACAGGAAGTAACCAATCAATGTGTTTCTCTCACATTGATGTTTCTCTCTGTCCCTCTCTCTCCCACTCTCCATAAAAATCAATGAAAAAATATCCTTGGGTGAGGATTAAAAACACACACCCAAAAAACAAAATAAAAACCAACAAAAACACCTTCATATTTTTCTATGTCTCTAGACTTTTCTATATTTCTATTTTCTAGCCTGCATTTTTGTAAATATTGGTAAATAATAAGTAAATAAGTAAAAGATATCAGCCTCCTGGTGGATATGCAGTTCTTAAAAAAAAATGCCCTGTGTCTCTTCTAACACAGCAAAGAGATTTCATTTCCGGATTTTGTTTAGAAAGCTGCTTACTCTGAAAAGCAGTGGTAGGTCGGCTTGGTACCAGAAGGAAGGAAGTCGGCAGTGGCCTCCGACTGAGAGCTCCCAAGGATACTGGGACAGCACACTTCCCCCTTTCACGCAACTGGCCTGTAAGTCATAAATATATGCACACAATCTCTGGAAAGTCCTCAGGAAAACCAGTTTAATAAAACAAAAATGTTTGCCTTGTGATTCTAATACCTTTATTACAAATATCTTCCTTTAAGTCCCAAAGTCCGAAGGCACAGTACAATTTGCCTTTACTGCCTTTAGCCAAATGGAATACCCTTCATGTATATTCTCCTGATGTTAAGTCCCTGTGTTAGTCAGATACGACCAAAGAAATAGATGCTTCTTTGTTTGGTTACGTGTCTTTACTTGGCAATGGGAATCCAGCCTTTGGGGAAGTATCATCCATTGACAGGAACAAAGCAATGCGTACTAAAACTGCATGTTAGAAATGCAGAAAACTTTGTCAAAAATCATTATTTCAGTGGAGGCCATTTTTAAAACTATGATTGATCAAAATCTGAAACAGATTTTGAAGTGTTGCCTCAGTAGAAATATAGTAAAATATGGTGTATGTCATATCACTAATAAACGTTTAACTTAAATACTTAAACACTTTATGATACAGAATCATTTTTAAATAGAAAGCACATATTTCAATATACAATCTTAGCAGCTAAGATTAATTTGTAAAAATCTTTAATTTAGAAATTTTTAGATGAATCAACTCAAGGCTAAGTATTTGAATCGCTTTTGATTGCAACATTGGATTTAATTGAAAATGTAACATGGGAAATATTTATGATTTCTTCCACATATCTCACAATATTCTTCTGATTATAGTTGGTCTGAAGGAGGAATAGGATTGAATGGCTATTATCCTATATAATAAAAGCTTAATATGCTAAGTGTCTAGTTGTCCAGTTGGCCGTTCAACCAATCAGAACATAATATGCTAATGATATGCTAAGGCCGCTCAATTGCTTGCTATGACATGCACTGACCACCAGGGAGCAGACACTCCAACCAGTGGGTTAGCTTGCTGCTGGGGTCCAGCCTATCGGGACTGAGTGAAACGGGCTGGACACACCGTGGAGCCCTCCTGTGGTCCCTCCCGGGCTGGCCAACCTCCTATGTCTCTCCCCGGCCCCAATCATGCACTGGTCGCATCCCTTGGCCTGGCCTGCACCCTCTTGCAATCTGGGACCCCTCGGGGGATGTCAGAGAGCCAGTTGCAGCCCAATGGCAGAATGACCAGTCACTATGACACACACTGACCACTAGGAATCAGACACTCAACACAGGAGCTGGCCATTGGTGGTCCGTGCACTCTTATAGGAGGAGCACTGCTCAGCCAGAAGCCAGGCTCACAGCTGGTGAGAACAGCGGCGGTGGTGGGAGTCTCTCCCATCTCTGTTGCAATGCTAAGGATATCCAACTGGGTGGGAGTCTCTCCCATCTCCCTTGCAATGCTAAGGATATCCAACTGATGGCTTAGGCCCGGGCTCTTGGACTGTGTGAGGGCATAGGCTGGACTGAGGGATCCCCCTCCCCCCGAGGGCACAAATTTTGTGCACCTTGCCTCTAGTTTTAACATAAGTAGTAAACATAACAGACAAGTTACCTGAACCCAATGCAATGAACATATCTGTATTTCAATATTTTTGTTAAAACTGTACCAGAATGTTTTTGCTATTGTTTTGAGACTTTGAAAGGGTTGAGTTATCACAGGAGAATGCCATCTTAAACAATTGTAGAAGCAATGAGTTCATGAGAAGAAATAATATATTTGCCTACCAAGCATTCATTTACTCACGACAGCTCTCTAATATGAATTTTAACTTTAAACATTTATTAAAAGAAAATTTTAAACATATAGCAACTTAAAAAATAGTCTAAAGAACTCCTTTGTAGTCATTACCCAGCTTCAGCATTATCAATTCTTAGGGAACCTTGTGTCATTCACATGCTCACAATCCCCAACCCAACTGGATTATTGTGAGGAAGGCCCAGACATCAGATCATTTTACCTTTAAATATTTCAGTTTGTACCTCTAAAAGATAAACACTGTTTTATACATTATCACAGCAGCATTATCACAACTAAAGAAAAAGAATAATGACCTACCCTATATGATAACAATAAAACAAAACAGGACATATAGAACCAAATAGATTCATGGAACTCAAGGGACCACTCTTACCACTACTACCAGTCCTCTGACCAACATTTCAACAACTTTTTCCCTAATAACATTCTAGAGTTCACAGTTCTCCTTAGTGACTACCATTGACCATAACCTCCTAACCATCAATTATGCCTCCATTTTCCACTTGATTTTTCACAGGGCCACATTTGTGCTCATGGCTGCCAATAGAAATAGAACCCATCAGCACTTGAGAGAGCAAACCACCCTGGGACAGTTCAAATTTGTGATGAACTAGTGAAATGTATGAAGAATTTTAATCTAAGATTCATTTTATAATTTTAACACAAGAGATGATATTTCTTGACCTACATCCTGTAAGTTTAATACAAGAAATAGTATTTCTTTTTAAAAAAATATATTTTATTGATTTTTTAACAGAGAGAAAGGGAGAGGAATAGAGAGTTAGAAACATCGATGGGAGAGAAACATCTATCAGCTGCCTCCTGCACACCCCCCACTGGGGATGTGCCCGGAGCCAAGGTACATGCCCTTGACCGAATTGAACCCGGAACCCTTGAGTCTGCAAGCCGACGCTCTATCCACTGAGCCAAACCGGTTAGGGCAAGAAATAGTATTTCTTGATTGCTCTCACCTACCACTTCTGCAAAGTTGAAGAAATATAATCTGTAACCAACACCATTTCTCACCTACCACACCATACACACGTCACCCTGAGTTCAACAACGCCAGGAACTCTCACATCTCTGGCTATGATTATATACCTTCTGCTCACATGAAAAGGGACACTGG
>NW_006284245.1:1058609-1065033 GCF_000327345.1 Myotis davidii
TTCTTCTAAGGCCGAGTTCAACTCTGGCTGACTCCCATACAATGATCTGAATTTTCAAGGACTGCTCGTGTCAGCATTCCAGCGAAGAAAAGAACAGAAGGGACTTGTTTCCATTCACCCCAAAATCCACAGGCTTGAGCTGACTTGCCTGGTGTTCCTAACAAACCACAAATGGTGCTGGCTGCTGAGAACCAAAATACTTCCTGCTATTCTTAACAGAATGTAAATTTGTCTCTGGCTCTCCTGCAGTTGTCTTTGTCTGTTAAGCAAGACACCACATGGCCCATTGGTGTCCCAGTTTGCCCATTTTGTGAGGCTATTTGCTTTGGAAATGGAAAGCAGCTTAATTCAAAGAATAACAGATTATTCTTTCCTAATTTTGGTTGAAAATGACCACATTTATTTCATAAATTTAAAAAAAAACCCACCCTCATGATTGAGAATAATATAATGTTTAGTAGTGAAGTTGCTGTTGCAAACCCACAGAGAATGGTGCTCCTAGGAAATAAACTCTTATCTGCAATTACCTCAAAAGATTTACTGTCCTGAGGACATGGGATAAAATAATCTTAAAGGTCTGAGGCCGTTACTTTGATTTCAAATGTGGTTGAATGTTGCTGTCTCACAGCTCTGAAATTGTCACAGAATAAACATTTTGCAAGTTCTGTGGGCTATCCAGTTTGACTAGAGAGAGAGCCATCCACTGGGGGCTGCTAAGCCAATAATGGGGTATGTTCACTTTCTTAGCTCCTACGATTATGCAGATAAAATTAGGCTAATATGAAATATCAAGGACAACTTTAAGAAAATAAGTGTGTTACAAACGAAAGAATATATGTATGTTAAAAGTCAGGAAGCAGGGGAGAGGCCGACTCTACACTTGGTCCTCATAGCAGCCTTGAGTGCTGAATCTAGAAGAAGGCTAAGATGTATAAAAAATCAGTTCTTTTTAAAAAAAACTATCAACAATGAATGGCCTATTGAACATTAAAATTCAGTTCATTTTGTTAGAAATTTTATTGTACATGCTCCACCGACAGGAATTAAAAAGTTACCCCTCCCCTTGGTATAATAAGCATCAGGTGCATATTAGGAAACAACTGTTACTTCATTTCTTCTATTTGGTGACCCCACTATGTCTCTATAACAGATTTGGGCCCCTTAGCAAATGGTCCTTAGAGGACACTTAACCATGACGTAATAGAGCAATAATTTTGGCACATAGGATAGTGACATGAAATACAGTTCACAATCTATTTCTTGTCCATGAACAATTCATATTTTGTAACAGATACCGGTATATCTTGCGTTGACAATCTTCAGCATACTATGAAAAGACACCACACCAAAGCCCTCATCTCTTCCTCCCCTTCCCTCGGTCAGCATGTGCTTAGTCCTCTGTGCATCCATCCATCCTCCCATCTGTAAGTTCTCTGAACGCAGCAACTATAATGTCCAATTTTGTATTCTCTCTCCTGGAAAAAAAAACTCTCAACATAGGCTTGCCGTATGTATGTGTGTACATGTATCTGTGTAATAGATATACATACGCATGACATTTGTAATACTTACTGACCTAATTTTATTCAGTAAGACTATAGGACTAGCCACTGATACAATGGTAACAGTAATTATAATATGTACACACATGTTCCAACCTATGATTTTTACTTCATTTTCAAAAACTAAAAATTTATTTTAGTCATGTTTTATATCTTGAACAGAAACATGGGATGAAAAATGTGTGGAATTGTTCCCCCCCAGGAGAAAGCAGATTGGATGGTAAAGGTCTGCCAGAGAGAGAGGTCCTCTGCAGTGTGAGGGAGTGACTCCGCACGGGAAACCAGGGTGGCTACCTTCCAAGCTCTAACCTCAGAACCCCCACCCCGCCCCCCGCATTCTGCTCACACAGCTCTAGTCCACTCTGCCCTCCGTCTGCAGAAGCCCACAGAGAAAGCATCAGGGACTGGTGTCAGGTCTGAAGAAGACTGGACAACACATCAGGAGAGGATAATAGGGGACTTGCTGTGAATAAAGCAGCGTCAAGTCTCAGGACTACAGGGGAGAAAATGGTGGCCAAATAAAATACACTAATGAACAAAATAGATCCAGTGACTTAGAATCATGGAGAAGACTGATGGATATCAGAGGGAAGGCAGGTGTGCGGATGGGGATGGGGGAGGAGAGTAATCAGGGAACTTACATGCGTATATGGATAGCCCAGCCCATGGACACAGAGGACACGGTGGTGAAGACTTGGGAGGGGTGGGTGTGAGGTGGAGAGGGCCAAAGGGGGAAAACAAAATGAAGGGGACATATGTAATACTTTCAACAATAAAGATAATTTAAAAAATAAGAAAAACGTGTAAAATTCAAATTTTATACATGTGTCAAATGACACTAAACTTATTTATGCACAAGAAAGTAACATGTAAAATCAGTAGATTCGATAAACAATTACACTATCAATTCTAGTTATATTACTAAAATATAGACAGATAATATCTAAATATATTCATTGATAATAAGAAAAATAAAATAAACATATTCTAATATGGTAATTGTAGGTTTTGCAAGATTATGGCATTTCCAGGAGCAGTTGTTAAATGTTTCATCTTCCAAAAGTAAAATTTAAGTTTACTTTTATATATATATATATATTTTTTTTTTTAATTGATTTTTTACAGAGAGGAAGGGAGAGAGATAGAGAGCTAGAAACATCAATGAGAAACATCGATCAGCTGCTCCCTGCACATCCCCCACCGGGGATGCGTCCGCAACCCGGGTACATGCCCCTGACCGGAATCGAACCCAGGACCCCCCAGTCTGCAGGCCGACGCTCTATCCACTGAGCCAAACCGGCCTCTGCAAGTTTACTTTTTGAGAAAGTCTTTTTAGGTTCTTATTCTCTATATCTACAGTGATTTACTGACATCTTAGAATATGATACATATTTAATGTAATCAAACAGCCCTGATAACTGTAACCATTTCACATATACATAATTTACATACATATTTACATCTACATGTAACTACAGATATATTTTCTTTTTGTGGTTCTCATTCTAGTGCAGCTCCTCCTTGTTTATTCCTAACAAAACACCACCAGGGGGCAACCAAGCATAATTTCTGTTTCATGTCTTGCTGTAATTACTAATATTATTTAGATAAAATGAACATTGCATAAATGTTCTACTAAAACTTAATTCTTTGCTACTCCTGATGATTTTTCAAGTTACTAGAAATGTTTGAACAAAATTGAATCCAATACAAATTAGTCACAAAAAGTTTAAGTACTTGTAACTCATATTTTGTTTACAGCATTTGATTAAGCAGTCATAATCCCCTTAAAATCTGAATAAAGGTCAAATGTGAACTAAGAATTGTTTATGCAAACAGAAGTGAATTTTTTGTTCCCTCTGAGATTATGAATTAATCAAAAGTTTTAAAATAAAATAAATAAGAAAATGAGGAATGATAAAGGGAATTGAGGGACTGGGAAATAGTAAAGACAATTTGGAGAAGAGAGACAAAAGTGAATTAAAAATGTGGATATTTCCACTTTCACTATACAAAAATAGTTAAAATAGGTTCCTGGTAAACATACTCCATTAAGAAATAGTACTAGTAAAAAATTGGGACTCAAAGTAAAAATGTAAAAGTATTTCAATATGAAACACAAGACAGTGGAATGGGAAACTTTTGGATAAAGTATTACATAACTCATTTAGCTCTATGGGGAGGGAACCCTGTAATTGACATTTCTGCAAGCAAAACTTTGTTTTTCCTAAATTCATCTAAGTTACCTAGCATCATCCCACACGTACACTTAAATCTATTAAACTAAAATAAGTATTAATCTAGTTATGACTATGTTTTAAGAACTGATATGATTACATCTTTAGAAAGAAATAATATTTATTTTCCAAAGGAATTCGCAGCTACCAGTTATATGCTTTTTAATTTATCAAGGCAGATTTCATGCTACCCAATATTAACACAGAATTTATTAAATGTAGATTTAGTTTTATAGTAACTAATAGGTTTTAAAAATCATTAACATATAATTATAAAAAATTATACTTTTTGACAAATGTACATAACAGTTTTTATTGTCTACAAAAAACTGAATGTTTATTATTAGGGAGGGAAAAATGGCTAGAAGAAAAGGGAATCACTGGAATACAAATGAGATAAAGTTGTGCAACTTAACATGCCTCACAAGATTTCTTTATATATTAGGATAAAATTGTGCAATGGTGGCAATGGCATTGATAACTTGTAAAAGTTAGGTTCTAAATTCCTATGCAGTATGGTTCAGCTAAAATAAAGCCTAGAATTCCTAATTTGGAATAGTCATTCAAATTAAACTATATACTTTTTTTGTAGGACATATACAGTGTGATCCAGTTGTTTTCCATCATTTGGTTGTGCTGAAATAGGAATGATGGTCACATCAAACATTACACTTAAAAATGACCAATCTTTTAATTAAAATTAACTTTTAAATGTTTATAAGAGTATGTGTTGTGATCTGAAATTTGTGATATTTTTGTCATGAACTGTACTGCTCCTAATTATTATAAGGTAATAAAAATAGTTATGGGGAGTATAAAAAACGTGAATTCAATATTTCTTTTCCTAGGGAGGAAAAAAGCATGAAATATTTTTTACTCAATTTTTGATTTAGTTTTTATAAATCCTATTATTTTCATGACTAGAGGCCTGGTGCACAAAAATTTGTGCACTTGGGGGGATTCCTCAGCCCGACCTGTGCCTTCTCGCAGTCTGGGACCGCTCGGGCGATGTCCATGTGATGGCTTAGGCCTGCTCCCCGGGGGTTTTATGGCGGCCCAGTGCATGGGTGAGGGCTGACTGGTTTGCCCTGAAGGGTGTCCTGGATCAGGGTGGGGTCCTGCTGGGGTGCCTGGCCAGCCTGGGTGAGGGGCTGATGGCTGTTTTCAGGCTGACCAAGCCCCCTGGCGACTGAAGCTCCCAGCATTTCCTTTTTTTTAATTTTTTTTTTATTTGCTCCATCTTCATGGCCATGGCAACTGGAAGCAGGTATCTGCGGTTTATTTACCTTCTATAATTGAAACTTTGTTGCCTTGCGAGGAGGCAGCAGCTGCCGGGAAGCTTGGCTTCCTCCATCGCAGGGGTAAGCAAGCCTCCTGCTCGCTCCAGCTCCATGGCCATGGCCTGCTGAAAGCAGGTATCTGGGGTTTATTTATCTTCTATAATTGAAACTTTGTTGCCTCGCGAGGAGGCAGCAGCTGCCGGGAAGCTTGGCTTCCTCCATCGCAGGGGTAAGCAAGCCTCCTGCTCGCTCCAGCTCCGTGGCTGCCGGCCGCCATCTTGGTTGGGTTAATTTGCATATAGTCACTCTGACTGGCTGGTGGGCATGGCTTAAGGCATAGAGAAAGTACAGTCAATTTGCATGTTTGTATTTTATTAGTATAGGATATGGTGTTTATATCTAATTTTATCTATTTATAGATTTTTAGTGTCCTAGGATTCATAAAATACATTATAATTTACCATATTAGTCTGTTTTGTTCCATGTTTACTCTCCTATTTGGAAAACATGACATTAGATTTAATTAAATTTTATATGCACATCCCCACAAGTTAAGGTGAACTTCGTGGCCAGGTGGTACCACTGTTTACGAGTGAACTACTGGAGTGAGATGTGAAAAGTCCTTCAAATCATTTGGATATTTTTAAAGTTCTATCTGGAAATACATCTAAAAGAATAGAGAGGAGATATTTATCTTTTCATAGTTTCAAGCAAATAAAGGTTTGTAATTTATGTAACTTAAAATAGAAATTTCCAACGATTAAAACAATGCTATTCATTTATGATCTGACTCTGATATTTGCTTTTAATTTCAACTGTGTAGTAAGTTTGTTAAAATTGTTATTTAAAACCAAATCTTAATACCTACTTTACGTAAAAATTGCAGAGGCTTGTAGAAGAAACTTCCTGTATATCTTTAAAAAATTTTTTGTTATTGATTTTAGTAAGAGGAAGGGCGAGGGAGGAAGAGAGATAGAAACATCAATGATGAGAGAGAAGATGAGAGAGAATCATTGATTGGCTGCCTCCTGCACACCCCACACCGGAGATTGAGCCGGCAACCCTGGCATGTGCCCTGACTGGGAATGGAACCGTGACCTTCTGGTTCATAGATCAACACTCAACTGCTGAGCCACACTGGCTGGGCCCAGTATATCTTTAATATTTTAGTTTTAGCATCATAATCAAAATTTCTGATTTCAGAATATTATTTTTAAGATAACTTTTCACAAAGTGGATATTCATGCAGATGTTTATGGGAATGACATTTAGGTAATTAAACAAAGGAATCTCACTTCCACATCAGGATCATTGAGACCAACCATGTTTATAAAATTGATAATTC
>NW_006284245.1:1065058-1079575 GCF_000327345.1 Myotis davidii
GGACCAGGAGTCAGATGTGACCAAGAGAATATAAATTCTATGAACTGGGTAGACTTGCCACAGAAAAGAGTGTTCAGTTTAAATACAGTCCCACAGGACAGACTGACCCCAGATGCGTCAGTTCTGCTCCGGGTTTATGTCAAAGCTGCCACGACGCTGATTTTCCGGCACACATCACAGGTCACTGGGCCCAGCACTCAGCATTCCTTTGGAACACAAGAGGTAATTTTGTAATTGGTTTCTGTTGTTGTCTCTGAGGGAGAACTTTAAAGTGTTTATGATGAAGCCGCTTCCACTCTGTGTAAAGGAAACAAATAAGATTCTAACAAAAACATAGACTTTCCATTTTTGCATCTTTAGGGTCCATTTGTAAAGGATAAATCATTTCAACCTCATGAATTTTACTTTACTTTAAACTTCTTGGCTTCATTGGTACTACTAGGTTGTCTTTGGAAATGACAATAGTAAAAAGGGTATATAAAACCCCTAACATTTAGATTTCATGTGTGCATGCTATCTACCCTGATATAAAACCAATCATGTTTGCTTTTTTACTATGTCAAAATAGAAATTATGAGCACCATAGTAATTATTTCAACTCTGGGTGCAAAAATATATCTGAAGCCAGAATCTACAAGCTTCAGTTAGGAATTTAATGACAAATCTTGGAAGAATGAGAAAGTACTGCCATAAATGTTTTTGGAGAAAATAAAACATTTATTGGATATTTATAATTCCCAATCAAAAAATTGAGGTCATATCTATTTTAATCTGTATCTTTTTACCGTAAAATTTTAATCTGTTCATTCACCATTTAATTTTTATCTATTTTCATAAAACAGTGAAAATATTGTTTATAGTTCTAAGACATTCTTGCTTAGAACTCTGAGGCAATGACTTTGTTATGGTAAATATTTGTTTTGGAAATGTGTGCCTGTTCACTTAATGTGGAATCCTATGTAGTGAAATTGATCACCCATCAATTTGGTGATCATTAACTCATTATCATTGTTCTGTAATTTCCCACATACAAATGGTTTGACTTGTAATCATCAAAACTTTCAGTTCTTAATATCTTGCTACAGAAATGTCTGTAAAAACCACGGCTTTAACAATTCATTTCTAAAGAGCAATGCAATCCAAGTTTTTTTTATTTTATTTTATTTTATTTTTTTTATTAAATCTTTATTGTTCAGATTATTACATTTGTTCCTCTTTTTTCCCCCCATAATTCCCCTCCTCCCAGTTCCCAACCCACCCCTGCCCTCCCTCCCCACACTCTCCTCATGGCTCTATCTAGAGGCAGTCGGATGATCTCGGTTAAAATCTGATTTTTCTATGACTTAGTATCTGTGGCTATACAAAGGAGAGCTATTTATAATCTTTATGTTCCTTCCTAGCTTTTATATTTGATGTACATATTGTCACCCAATTCCTAAAATGTCTTACTTTAAAACAAGCTAAAAATATGAAAATAATGCTGTTAAAAAGAAATCAAATAGTGCACATGAGCCTGAAGAAAAATTGAAAGACCCCCTTCTCCCTGCTCCCACCATTGCTCCATGCCACAAAGCAAGCAGTGATGATTTCTTTTTTATTTTTAATATATTTGTATTGATTTGAAAGGTTCAGAGAGGAAGGGAGAGGGAGAAAGAAACATCATTGATGAGAGAGAATCATTGATCAGCTGCCTCCTGCACGCCCCCTACTGTGGATCAAGCCCTTAACCAGGGCATGTGCCCTGACTGGGAATTGAACCGTGACCTCCTGGTTCATAGGTTGCCGCTCAACCACTGAGCCACACAGGTCAGGCCGTTTTTCTTTAACAAATACATCTCCCGTAATATCGAAAATAGCTACTTGGCTTTATTTTTCGTTTTAAAAAATTTCTCATTATTATAAATTGCCAAATGTGTATCCTTGTTTCAAATAAACTTCTTTGCCAATTGCCCTACTTTAAAAATTAGAACTTCCAATTTTTTACTCATCCACACATCATCTTAACTTTGTAATTTGCCTTTAATTCTCACACTCCGCCGTAAGCTGTCCTATAGCCCAGTTTTAAGAGTAAGTTTCCCAAGGAATCAGAATAGTTCCTAATACCCGATAAACAGACTTTGTGGCTCAGTTTCTTCTCAGCTGGAACTGGAACTGCCAGGAAGCCACGGAGTAATGGCTAATCCGCAATCACTGCCGTCATTTCATCCTCGTTTGGGTAAAATGGCAGATATTTATTCAACAAATATCTATCGAGCATGTATTAAATGTGGTTTATTAAATGCGGATGTTATTATAATTTTATTTCTGTATTTGTGGTTTTCATAGTAAATTATATGTATATTTTTAATGTTATTATTGATTTTTTTTTTTCAGAGAGAGAGAAAAGGAGAAAGAGAGAGGAACATCGACCAGTTGCTCCCTTCACACATCCCAACCGGGACCGAACCTGCCACCTGGGCTTGTTTGTGCACGTAACTGGAAATCCAACCCCTGACGCTCAACCAACTGAGTCACGGGGCGAGATTATAGTTTAATGGCGTTATTAGAAGCTGCCTTCAATATTCCTGGAAGTATATACTTGCATAAAGACCAAATGAGGAAAATACTCATCTGAAGGAAGTCCTGCGAATTCCTTCTTTGGAATATTTATTTTACCCTTTTTGACTCGTGAAGTTATCTCACAGGAGGGTACACTGCCTCCTATGTCATCTTTTGCACACACACTCTTTTGGGGGGACGTTTAATAGTGAGAAGTCATAGTAAGTTACAGTGCCATACACATTGTGTGTCACTTTCTAACCCAGCAGCATGTCTAAGTCAATGTCCCTGTGGACTGGATGGTGCCCTCGCCCCAGTTCACATGTCCCAGCCCTAACTCCCAGAGTGACTGTATTTACATAGAGCCTGTGGGAGGTAATTAAGGTTAAATGAAGTCATAGGGGTGGGGCTCCCTTCCAGTAAGCTTGCTGCTGTATAAGAGAAGAGGAGGTCTTTCTCTTTCCACCTTGTAAAAGTGCAGCAAGAAGCTGGCCGTGTGCCAGCCTGAGGAGTGTCAGCACCACGAGTGGGCTCTGCTGTCACCCAGAGCTCAGCCCTGCAGCCGCCAGAACTGGGAGAAAATACACTTCTGCTGTTCGAGCCCCCAGGCTCCGGTATTTTGTCATCGCAGCCCAATATGGCCAAGCGCCAAAATGGCCCTTGGTTTCACATGTTGCTACTGTTTTCTCATGGATAATCTATTTAGGGCACCCCAAGGGTGGCTGGAGTATCGGCAAAGGACGGTTTGTATATAGTTGACCCTTGAACAACAAGTTTTAACTAGGTGGGTCCACTTACATGCACATTTTGAATAATAAATACACGGTTGACCCTCCCTATCATGGGTTTCACATCTGCAGATTCAACACACCATGGGAATCTGTGTATGGGGAGGGCCAATTTAAGTTATAGGTAGATTTTCTACTGCCCAGGGGTGGGTACCCCTAATCCCTGCTTTGAACAGGGTCAGCTGAACTTGTGTCCTGGAGAATGATATCAAATACAGTTTACCATTGTCAATAGGTTCTGGAAAACTGGGACTGTAAGTGAGTCGTCATATAATAAAACCGCTTTTACCACAGGCTAATTGATGTAAACAGGAGTAAGGTTCCTACATCACCAAACTCCTAAATAAAGATCCAAACACTTCTAATATTCAACATTGAAATAAATGTGTTATGCATACACTTACTTGTAAGGAAGATTAATAAAAACAAGTAAGATAATTCTTTTCCAACCTGCATATTCCAGTTCAGGTTCACTGGTGGCCAGAGCCTCTCCCAGCAGCTCAGGGCACAAGGTGGGACCCCACCCTGGAAAAGATGCCTTTTCTGCCACCACAGGGCCACTATACCCCCCACCCACACACTCACACATATGCCCCCCCTACACGCACCCCCCACACTCATACCCCCTACACTCACACACACTCACACACCTCCACACTCAGATACCCCCACACTCACATAACCACACTTAGACACCTCCACACTTACACATACCCACACACACCCACACTCACACAAACATCTCCACACACACCCACACTCACACCCCCCCAAACCCCCACACTCACACACACACACACATTCACACCCCACACTCACACATACCCCCACTCACACACCCCCACACTCACACACCTCCACACTCAGATACCCCCACACTCACACCCCCCACACTCACACCCACCCACACTCACACCCCCGCACACTCACACCCACACTCACACACACCCGCACTCACACACTCACACCCCCCACACTCACACACACCCACACTCACACAGATTAGGAAAATGTAGACATCCAATTCACCTTGGTATGTGAAGAAAACCCATGTAGATGTGAGAAGAACATGCAAAACCCACACAGATAGGGCTTGGGCTGGCATTTGACTTTGTTTTCCCATCAACATTACAATGAAATGATATTGAATAAAACAATGTTATTTGAGGACCTGCTGTTTGATAAAACCACACACTTGGATTTACCAAAACTGTCCCCCAAAATAGGTCAGACCATCATCATGCTAGGTTTGGGTCATTTCATGTCCATCCACAATATCACCCTGCTCACTGTCTCTACCAGATAGTCACCTTAAATTATCCTTTTAAAAAATGTCTCACCCTGCCCCAAATCATCAAGACTGAAGATCCTCCATTGTCTTTACTCAAATTAAATAAATTTTAATTTGAAAGCCCAACACTCATGATCCTCTGTAACCTGGGCTTAATTTTTATTTTTCACATGTAATACATGCTCAGTAGACACTTGCATAATTAGTGTTCCATCTTCAACATATTCTCACTGTCTTCAGAATTTGCCATTATCATTCCTGCTTTTTTTTAACCTTCATTTCTCCTGAGATCAACCCCCTACCTAAAATACCTGTCATAATAGTACACATTCTAAAAGTACAAAATCCATCTCCTATAAGAAACTTCCCCAATTCCAAACCATGTGGACAGTTTTCCCTAGAACTCCCTGCTTCTTTTGACCTGAACTCTTCATCCCAGCATTGTGTGCATTCTGTGTATGACCTGTAACCCTAGTATTTTTTATATCCTATTACCCTATCTAGATCGTAAACCTCTGTACTAGTAGGTCTTCCATTCTCTGTACCCAGTCTTCTCTATTAGTCCTTCCCTAGAAACTCAGTCTCCAATAATCTCTCTATCATGAATATTTAGTACTTATTTCCTATAGCTTTCATTTGCCCCTTAATTATGCTATTTATTTGCTATTTGTCATGTATTATTATATTCTTCACATGTTGTTGCTCAGTTCAATAGATTTAAAGTTCTCTGAGGTCACAGGATTTTATGCTTATAATGTTTAGGGCTAAACTATGTAAAAATTTGCAAATAACGAGACATAGTTACAGCCTGAAGGGCAAAGGGCCAGCAGAAGTCCTTTAGCCAACCAACCACATGAGACTATATGGGAAACGGTATGCATAGTAACATATTAATCATAGACATATGTGTTAAATAAAACCTCTCTGCCCACTGAAAAGAACTGTGACTACCACACCATTCACTCATCTCTATTCAGTAATTTAGCAAATATTTTTTGAACATCATTGGCTAAGTGTTAAACTAAGTTTCTCAAAACCGTCAACGCCCTATGAAAATGTAGAGAATTCTCAAAGGCACTGAATAAATCGTGGCTATCCAGTGTAGTTGCTATCCACTCCAGCACAGCTGGGCACAGGCTGGGATCGCTTTGGATAGCAGCACGAGGTCATTAGATGGGCATGGCTATGCACCTATAACGTGGGCTTAGGTCACGTTCCCTAGAAGCAGAGACTGCACAGGGGGCTTCTGGTGAGAGAGGTTGTTAGAAATGGCTCCTCTGACTGAGGGAAGCAGGTTAGGGCAGCAGAGAAGAAAGGAAAGCGTCAGCCCAGTTTGAGTCAAAGGCTGGCCTGCCGTGTCCCGGGGTCAGTCATTCGTTGGCTATGGGCTGCCTTCCTGATGATGAGGCCGCAGCTCTCAGGATGGCAGCACTGTTTATAAGAAGAGCAGCTCTTTAGGGAATGGAGTAGCTGTGGGTTATCAGCCAATATCCTCATTAGCCGAGGCTGGATGCACCTTCCAGAAAAGGCAATTAGAGACGGGCAATAACTGCCTGCTGTTGATACATCGACAACATCAATGACTAAATAACAATAACAGCTTCTGCAAAGGTGGTGAGAGCTCTCTGAATTTTCAAAGAAGGACTGACTGACATCCACTATAATCTTTCATAGTATTCAAATTCTTGGAAAATTGGTGTTTCTTGAATTATTGGTAAACTAAGTTGTTAGGAATATTCATATTTTATTATCTGAAATTCCTCTTTCTTATGGAAATATAAACTTTATTGTGTTTGAAAACAGAGCCAGAGGAGACTCCTATTTCTGTTTTGTTGATGGTCTGTTAGCTGCTAAGAAACAGAAATGTACATAGGCTTAAGCAACTCTATGTTTATTGGAAACAGCAAGCAATTGTTGGATTCATATGATAAGATAGACAATTTACCAAATTTATAATTCTGGTATACATTCTAAGTAAGAAGGGAGCAACTAGAATCTTATACTTTCAATGTAAAACTGCAAACAAGGAACTTTTCTAGAAAGACAGGTTTGCAAAAGTGGGCTTTTGTATAAATAGTTAACGGCAGGTAATTCTAAATACATGTGTATCTACAATGAAAATTAGAGCTTTGGTTTTCCACGTTTTCTTGTTTGCTCATAAGGCAAAATCAAGTAATCAATTATACTAGTAATTAGCAGGTGTTCACAGGGTGAATTCTCATAGCCATTTCCATTAAAAGGAAATTGCAGAACAGATAATTTTAATTAATTGTTTTTACAAACAGAGCCATAAAGCTTTAAAATTGTAAAGAAGCGTGAAGATATTCATTAAGGTGATTTATAATAGGAGAATTTTCTTTCTTTGTCCTTAGTATAAATACCTTGACATCACCAATATTATATAATACTTATTTGCAATACAATATTTTAAGGAAACTTTTAAAGGCCTGGGAAGCCTGGCCGGTGTGGATCCATGGTTGAGCTTTGACCTAGAACCAGGGAGTCATGGTTCAATTCCTGGTCAGGGCACATGCCTGGGTTGTGGGGTTGGTTGCCTGCTTGATCCCCAGGGGGTTTTCTGGGGCAGGGCGGTGCGGGGGGGGATGGTGGTGATGGTGGTGCAGGAGGCAGCAGATCAATGATTCTCTCTCATCATTGATGTTTCTAGCTCTCTCTCCCTCTCCCTTCCTCTCTGGAATCAATAAAAATATATTTTGAAAAAGGCCCCAGGAAACTGCTATGATTAATAACAAGGAATAAAGGGGAGAAGGGGGGAGGGTTCTTGATATTTTTCTCTTTTTTTCTGCGGCTCTTCCTCCAGGTGGGAAAAGGAGCCACTGAAAGCACTTGGCTTTCCTCAATAAAGCTAAAAATTCACAACTTCTCACACAGTCTGGGCATGGGATTCTATCTAAATTTTTAGAGTTACCCAATGACAAAAGGAAAATATTTTATTGTGCTTTTGGGCTTGTATCTAAATTGTCTCTGTTTTCTGAGGATCAGGTTTGGCTATAGTAATAGGAAAATGTGTAAGCAAATACCCTCATTATCTGGAGGTGGAGACAACTTTAATAAAAACTCCAATGCACAATTTTTAAAGAAAATATATTGATGGACTTAATAGAATTAAAGTTAAGGATTTCTGTTCAATGAAAGGCATCATAAACAAAGTGATCAAACATTTGACAAACTGGAAAAAAAATGTTTAAGTAATCACAATTAGCAAGAGGCTAATATCTAGGACATATAAGAAATGTACAAATCCATAAAAAAGATGAGAATCTTAATATAAAATATGAATAAAACTAAGCAATTCATTGAAAGCCAAATCTGAATGAGCAAGTATATGAAGAGATTCCCAATTCTTGACTTTCAACCAATTGGCAAAAATTAGTGGTAAGCCAGCTATTGGTGAGACAGGAAGATGGGCGCTCTTGCACATCGCTATGGGAGTACACGCTAGCACAGCCATTGCAGAGAGCCATCTGGGCATACTTACTGCAAGTGAACGTGATCCAGTAACCCGCTCCAGAGATGCATCCCAGAGAAACTCGAGCCCAGGTTCATAAGGGGATAGGCACAAAGATGTTCATTGTGGTAGCAGGCTAGAGGCAACTGAGTACCCATCACTGCAGAAATAGGTAAATAAAATGTGGTGGGTAAAATACAGTCCAGCATACAGAGACAATAAGCTCGTGTTACATGGAGCAGCATCAGTGAATCCCTAAATGAATATTTATTTAAGAATACAAACTGAATGAAGGCTGTAGTAAACTGTCATGTATATAAATTAAAAAGCAATGCATATATAAAAAGTACTATACTGTTATATATGTATAAGTACTATACATGTTTCAAGGAACCACATATATCTGTGAGCTTAGAGCTTAAATACAATATAATGGTGCTAGTAGTGAGGAGACTGATACATAAAGTTAAAATGAAGGATGAAAGGAAAAGTAATGAAATGAAAAAAAAAAGAGATGTGTTTGCATGGACAGTTAATGTATGTGCTATATCCTAGAAAGTATTATTAACTTAACAACCTGCAACTGAGATTGAAAAACTATAAGTTATATAACTATGCTTGTACTTTGTAATTTAAACCAGGAAAAAATGTAATTTAAACCAGGAAAAAAATAAACAAAAAATATATTAATAGTCTCCTTGTTTCTTTACTGACTGTCCTAGAACTTGCCAGGCTTGCATTATTTTTTAAGGAGACTTAGACCATCATTTCATCATCCTCAGGGATCTATACCTATCCAATGACACCCTTCAAGACACAATTTAAGTTCTACATATCTATAAAACCTTTTAAACTGTTCCTCAGATGTAAATGTCTTTCTGAAACCAATTACTCTAAGTCTTAATAATATATCAAATACATTGTTCCCTATTGCTCCTTATTATATCTTCTCCCCGGGCTTTCACTACTAGTTGTTAACTTCTTGGGGACCAGAGAAACGTATTTGGAGCTTCCTGTGGGGGAGGAACATTGTTGTGTACATAGAAGTATCTCAGTCAGTATTTGGATTCATAGATTTTCAGTTGAGATTTGGAATTGTGGTGGCAAGGTATGGGGGATGGGATCATACCTGCAGGCTGATAAAATGTCTCCTTTTGCAGCTGGAGATTACTTTTGAGGAGGAGGAGGGCTCTTTCTGGAGAAAGACAGGATCATCATTTTCACACTGTGAGTGGAGTAGCCCTCCAATCAATGAAGGAGATGAACTTTGCTTTAGGTTCTTCTATTTTTTTCTTCTCTTGCTGTTTTCTTCTTCAGACTATCACTAAGATTTCTCTGAACACTCAAAGAATTTTGTTTTTTACTTCAATCTACAAAATAAAGCTAAGAGCCAACTCAACGTGCTTCCTCCATCACTATTAAACAGCTCCTTCTCCCCACCTTTAAGGGAAATGTGTTTCTTTTATTTTTGATAAAATTATCATCTTGTTACGGTTATTAAATGTATGAACTCATTTTTACATACTAAATTGTGATGGGTTATTCCTCTATAGGCTGTGGAAGGAAGAGACACAGCACATAGCAGAGTTGATAAACTTCTGTAAGATTCTCACTGAGATTGAAAAACTCATTTAGCTTGTGTTTCGCAATTTGAATGAGAGCCAAAGGTTGTCTCTGAAAGGGAAATTGATCTGTGTGTAAGAACAACAGGAGGCTGGAGCTTTCAAACAGAAGATATATGTAGCTTGCTCGGTCCTTTGAAAGATGCAGTAAAGATGTGGACTGGCTCCAGGGAATGGTGATTGAATGGAAAAAAAGGCAAAGTGGAAAGAATGATCTATAATAACAAAAGCGTAATACGCTAATTAGTCTGGACCTCCTTCCGGACATCCTTCCGGACCAAAGTTGCAGCAGGCAGGGGCAGAGGTAGAGGCTGCCGTGGTGGCAGTGGGGGGGCCAAACCCCTCGCATGAATTTTGTGCATCGGGCCTCTAGTATAAGAAAAGGTTACAATATCTATTTCAGCTACTTGTGAGTCTTGGGATCTGGGTTGAGTCAGTAACTATCTCTGAACTTTTGCTTCCTTTTTTTGTAGAAGGAGGTGGAAAGATCTCTAATACATATTCATCTAGGAATGTTATTATCAATTACAAAGATAACTTGGCAGCTAAAAATATGAACAAGAAAGAACTTAGGAACATAAGAGAAGAAACTGAGCTTCATTCATTTTTGTAACTGGCTAGAAGTAAAACTTTCAGTTCTTAAACTGAAAGGGCCTAAAACATTATTGGTACTCAAAAAATATTTGTTGAATGAATACATCAGAAAAATGGAATGAATCAGAGGAGATGTAAACTCAAAAGAAAACACTAAGACCAGAAAGACTCTCAGACCACCCCCGTAGGAGGCAGAGGAACAAACTCAGGACAGCAGATAGGATATTGTCCTCTGCACCCAGGGGCCAGGCCAGAGAAAAGGTGCAGCAGCCAGGGCAGTTGTAGCATTGAAGTGCTGGGAGCCCAATCCTGCAGAGGAAATTAGCAGGCATGGTTTAGAGAATTAAGATTCACAGGAGTAATGACTACCCAAACAGTACTTAAATAGCATATCTGAACATTTGGCTTTACATTCAAGGCAGTTAGAATGCAAGAAGAGGAAGGGGGTGAGGAGTCCCATGAAATTGTCATAAGGTAAAATCAGCCAGACCAGAGTTTAAATACAAGCTAACATTCAGTAGTATAAACAACAGTGGAAAAAATGTAATTTCTCCAAGATATCTAGAAAATGAAGACTTCCATTCTTAAAAAAATGAAAATTACAGTAAAACCTTGATATAACAGACTAATTCAGGTAGGGGGTATCCATTAAAGCCTAAAGACCATCTTACCTAATAATAGACAAACATGCAAATTGACCATAGCTTCACTACACCTTAAGCCATGCCCACCAGCCTGATAGGGGGGAGCTCCCCAACCCCCTGATCGACCTGTGGCTCTGTGTGTGACAGGGTGGGGCACCCCAATCCCCTGATAGGCCCTGCTCTGGGTGTGACGGGTAGAACCATAATCTCCCCATCGGCCCTGCCCTGAGTGTGACAGTGGCGGCGCCCCAACCCCAACCCCCTGATCCGCCCTGCTCTGTGTGTGACTGGGGGCAGTGCCCCAACTCTCCTATCAGCCCTACTCTGTGAGTGACAGGGGGGAGCTCCTCAACCACCTGATCGGCCCTGCTCTGTGCATGACAGGGGGGAGCTCCCCCTGATGGGCCCTGCTCCGTATGTGACAGGGTACAGAGCCCCAAACCCCCTGATGGCACTGCTCTGTGCGTGACAGGGGGCAGCACCCCAACCCCCTGATCGACCAGCTCTGTATGTGACAGGGGTGGCATCACAGCCCCCTGATCCGCCCTGCTCTGTGTGTGACAGGGGGTGGCGCTGTAACCTCCCCATCGACCCTGCCTTGAGTGTGACAGGGGATGGTGCCCCAACCCCCCAATCGACCGTACCCTGAGCGTGAGGGGCAGACACTCAAAGCAGGAGCTGCCCTCTGGTGGTCAGTGTGCTCCCACAGGGGGAGCTCTGCTCAGCCACAAACCAGGCTGATGGCTGCCAGCACAGCGGTGGTAGCGGGAGCCTCTCCTGCCTCCTCAGCAGCACTAAGTATGTCCTACTGCAGCTTAGGTCTGCTCCCTGTTGGCAAGTGGACATCCCTCGAGGGCTGCCTGGCTGCCAGAGGGATGTATGACTACCAGCTTGGGCCCGATCCCCCAGGGAGCCAGCCGAAGTCATCAGGTGGACATCCTCCAAGGGGTCCCAGAGTGCAAGAGGGCATAGGTCGGGCTGAGGGACCATCCCAAGTGCACAAACTTTTGTGCACCGGGCCTCTAGTTATATAATAAAGTAGGTTTTCCAAATGCATATGTTAAAAATTTGACAAATTAGTTTACCTGTTTTAACTTATATACACGTCTGTGTAATTAAATTAAGTATGTATGAAAAGATTAATTTCACAAAGTTTTCTATATGTGTTGCAATAATTTTAAATTTACAGTGAATAAGTCTAGTAAATGCATGCATTCACCAGCCCCTGGGAGTAAACAAATGCACAGAGTGGTCTGTGGCTTAGCACATGTGGGAACATTGGCCTTTGGGTTAATGCTGCTGCAGAAAGCCAGGCCATGGGACAGCAGAACCAATTACCACTCCAGATGAAGTGTGATCAGGTACTAATCATTCCCAGAATATTGTTTACAAGCAGTGACACTTGGATTTAAATATGTAGACTATGGTTGTAGATAAGCAATATTTTCTAAAAGTTGTTCAAAGTAACAGTTCATTTATAACAAAATAATAACAACCTGTTAATTTAATTATATGCAAATCTTGGTTAAAAGCATTTTAAAATTAACAGGGTGTTAATTTTCACATATGAAATATGGGCCAGAAATTTTGTCCATTAAATCCAAAGTCTGTGAAATCGAGGTTCGCTAAATCAAGGGTTTACTGTGCCTATTTGTAGAACTGTTTTTAAGATGAAATAAGTAAATATATGAAAAAGACGTAAAACATGCCTAATGTGGTTTTTAAAATTATTATCATTATTGTTTTGTTGTTACTATAGCTTTTATGCCCAATAAGGTGTGAGTCAACTAATTCAAACTCTGTCTTGACGTCAGTCCAAGAATTTGTAATTTGTAAGCTGCCTCTTTATCTTTGGCTTTTCTTCTATGTGTGCTTTTTTTCTTCGTTAGTGCTAATTTTAAAGTTGCCACTCCCCCAATTCTAAGTTTGTCTTAGCAGCACTGAGAAAAGGGTCTTTCCACACTAAGTCAAGGGTGGGGGTATGGAGAGGGAGGGTGTTAAGTGGCCAGCATGATTGTGGTTTGGCCAACTAAGGCCAGGATCTCAGATTTCAGAGGAGCAGGAGAATGGGAGCAGGGCCTGGGGAAGAGCAGGAGTCTAGACAGGCATGGTTGAAGTTTCCCTTATGTGACTGCAGGTAAGAGATGGACCAGACCACATCCAAATGCACTTAGAGCACCTTCCCAGTAAGAGCCGATGTCCCCCTCAAGTGTGTGTTTATAATACTTTCATTTGAATGTACAAGTACAATAGGACTTTTGCTTCCTAAAGGCTACTTAAGATCCATACTATTTGTAAGTTACATAGTTTTCACAGTAAACAAAGTTAGATGTAATGTCAAAACTTTCCAATGGAATAGATGAATGAGAAAAATCAATGTATGATTTGTTGTGAAAATAATATTAAAACATAACTTCACAGTAGATATACTAAAGTTAACAAGCAATATGATTTATCTCTGCCACATCAAATTTTCTCAGAAATATAGTTCTGGTGATATGTGTTAAACTGTTAAGCAAAGGTCTTGGCTAGATTTGAAGTCCCCTTTGTCAACAAGTTAGCTGCACCAACCCAGTGCCAACAGGTGCCCCCAGTCTGGCACGCACAGTGTGCAAACTAGGGAAACACAGCCTCCACAGCGGGAAACGCAGCTCTGTGGCTTTCCCGGGGAATCCCAACTTTAGGTGGAAACCCTGGAAAGTGGGCTCTGTGCTCTGGTCCCTAATCGGTCCACTTTTATGCAAATGAGAGTCTATATTCGCAGCTTGATTGGTCCAGGGAGCACTGTCCTGATTGATCAGAACTGCACATCATGATTGATCTTTCCGGAGCCACTCTGAGTGGCCAGTGAAGATGCAAATATGAGGACACTGCTGTGCAGCTAGGGTTGAAGATGCACCTTAGGAGAGGCCTCTGCAAACTATGTCTGCTAGGTCTGATTATTCCGATTGGGCCCAGTGAACCACAAGGAGTCCATTTCGGCAGGTCCAGTCCTTCCAGGGGGTCGACACCTTCATTCCCAGTTGGTTATGACCGACAGCCACAGGCCTCATTGGTCAGGTGCAGATCAGTGGCCCCTTTAACTTAGTGTGCGTGCTGCCCCATTAGTGGTGCGGCCAGCAGGCTTCCTGAGCTCAAGGGAGATCAAGTGGAGGGCCGGTGGCCCAGAGGAGGTGCAGGTGAGGGAGCTGCTTTCAGGTGCTCCCTAAATCTCAGCTCTGCGTGCCGGACAGAAGTGGGTACCCGAGGAAGAGGTGGCTCAGCTCAGAAGGCTGTGCGATAGCGACTAGGGAATGCTCTCTGGGCAAACCCTGCTCCCACAAGGCGGAAAATGGAGAGTGTGCCGCGTGCAGGACGTGCGCCCGGTTAGCTTGTGGGCTGAAACAGACCTCACGGCGGGGGGTGGGGAGGGCGGCCGGGAACACAGGACTGCACGGACTGCTCGAGGCGCGGGCGACGCGGAGCCCATGCGGTGCCGAGATCATGTGAACAGGAGGACAAGTTGTGCGGGCAACGAGGCTGGAGAGGAACAAAGGCAGAGCTGGGCGGCGAAGGCCCTCCACGGGGTTAG
>NW_006284245.1:1079790-1110168 GCF_000327345.1 Myotis davidii
GCGGCTGATGACCTTCAGGCTCCCCCCTGGTGTGGTCTTCAGCCGAGGTTTCCACCCGGAGCCTGATTCGCCGCTGGCGCACGCCTGTGAGTCCCTTGCGACCATTTTTTGGGCTTGCCGGACCCTGCCCTACTGGTGATCACAGCCTCCGGCCTGATTTCATTTTCCTTGCAAAGTGGACCCTCCGCGAGTGTCCGCAGCCTCCCCACCGCCGGCGTTGGCTGGGACCCTGGGTGTGTCTCCCTCCGCGAGCTGCTGACACTTCCCTGGGCCAGTGGTCCTAGGTGACCGCTTGTCCGTCTCCACAGCATCTTCAGGGAAGGATGCCAAGAGCATCTTCCAAGGAAGTGGCCCCGGCCAGCTTGAGAGCCGGGACAATAGATGGCCAGGAGGCGTCCGGGGCTTATTCGCGACGCCTCCACTCGTGCAGAAGAGCCCACATTGATGCCTTATCTTGGGTTTATCCTCGTGCTGTAACCATGATTCCGGATTGTCCTTTGTTTCCACTTCTTTCCCTCCCCGCCCCCCCTCTATTCTTTTTACCCATTTTATCTTCTGTAATATAGCATTTGCCTAAAAACAACAAAGGAGGAAAACACCCTACTAGCATTGGCAGCAACAGTTTCAAGATTCCTTTTCAAATTGTGGTTAATCCTTCTGATGAAGGATAGTCTGGCAATTGGAAGATGCATAGGAAACACCTGAAGGATGAGAATCAAGAATTCTGATAAATGTCTGTTTGTGGGCAGCTGCAGTATATAACAAATGAAGGTCTTGTTCTTTGCTTATTTAAGTCATTTTGGGCAGATCATTCAAGTTTCTATGAGATAAAAATTATAGTGACAATACTTACTTTCAAGATACTTTTGTTTAGAGGACTCCTGGAGGCAGATTTTTTTTTTTTTTTAAATGAACTTTAAAAGGTGGTAGGTAATATGATAGCACAGTAGGATCTTGGGTTCTGGAATTCTCACAAGGTTATCATAATACACATAAAAGTGCCTCGAACAGTTTCTCTGCAGATTTTTATTTTGAATAACATTTATGTTGAATAACATTTGTAATACAGGCAAAGATCCTCATTTGATTTTTCACATATATGCTAAGCACCTAAGACAGAGTCAATAAATACTTGTTAGATAAGTGACTGTCTATGATAGGCACTATTTTAGACCCTGAGATGCAGCCAAAAAAAAAAAAAAAGTCAAAATCCTGCTCTCATTGAGCGTACATTTTAGTGAATCTATAGATTCATTTTTTAAAGATACGTTTTTATTGATTTCAGAGGGGAAGGGAGAGGGAAGAGAGATAGAAACATCATTGATGAGAGAGAATCATTAATCAGCTGCCTCCTGCAGGCTTCCCACTGGTGATGGAGCTGAAACCCAGGCATGTGCCCTGACAGGGAATCAAACCATGACCTGGTTCATAGGTTGATGCTTAATCACTGAGCACACCAGCTGGGCAAACTTTATATTTTAGCAGTGCCAAGACGTTACTATTGAAATCTTACTAAGAATGCTTTTAAAATATAATGAAAACCTCTTATAATACTCACTTAAATGGGTGGAGAAATACATGAATTCTGATGTAATAATATGTATAGTATGTTATGGGCTCAGATTTGATGCAACATATTAAACAATATTTGCTCTTTACTCTTCATTTGATGTTTTTGTTCTTTTCGTAGGGCAAAACAATTGAATACTTATTATTTCAAATGGCTTAAACTAATAAAAGCTGAGAGTCTTGTTAAAGTTAGGACAGTGCCTTTTCTTTCTTCTTTTTAAAAAAAATCAGTCCCTTTAAAGTCATACTTTGCCAAGATCAAAACTTTGAGTCTTAAGGTTACCACTCAGTAATTTCATCTATGTCTTCATTTAATAAATATTGATACAATGACAGATAATTTTTTTGCTCTATTGGAAGTTAATGTCTAGTACCTTGGAGTTGTCTAATAAGCATTATATTGCCATATCCAGTAGAAAATCTTAGGAGTTTGCTTAACATATCATAGTAATGGAGCAAATATTGCACTGTTGGCATTAGACCAATGTTTCTAGTTGAAATCAGTTACCAGGCTAATCTCGATGGTAAAACCAGAAAATATATGGACCCCTGAAAAACTTCGTTGTCATACTCTTGTAACTTCCTTTGCGTGTGTATCTTATATCACTTATATTATTTTTTGTTTTCCTGGACCTTTATGTTTCCGGGAGTGTCAAGAGATGAGCTATTAAAAACACTGTATTTCAAAACCAATATATTTCAATACCAATGCTTGCTCATGATTTTTTATAAACTATATCTGAGCACTTTTGCATTGTGTGGATAATTAGAGCAAAGCCTTTACTTCCTCTTCACCTAAATCTTGTCACCAGTAGGTGTGTCTAAGGGCAATAGAGGTAGTAATTCTAGACTCGGGACAGTTCCAGTCTCTCATAAGCTTTTCATCTGCAACCATCCTGTCTCATCAAAGTTCTTTTTTGTTTTGTTTCTCCCTAGTCTAAACACATATTAGTTTACTGACTTATTCTTACCTTTATTAACATATCTAGCATTCATTGTTTTTTGGTACTCAGTTGGATGCTAGGTATTTTAATAACCAATGTGTTGGAGAGGCCTGTGTTTGAATCCTAGCTTTGTTTCTTTCCAGCTCTATGGTTTGTACCTGAACCTCAGTTTCCTCAGCTATAAAATATGGAGTTATTGCCGAAACCGGTTTGGTTCAGTGGATAGAGCGTCAGCCTGCGGACTGGAAAGTCCCAGGTTCGATTCCGGTCAAGGGCATGTACCTGGGTTGCGGGCACATCCCCAGTGGGAGATGTGCAGGAGGCAGCTGATCGGCGTTTCTCTCTCATCGATGTTTCCGACTCTCTGTCTCTCTCCCTTCCTCTCTGTAATAAATCAATAAATATATTAAAAAAAATGGAGTTATTAAAAGCCAATCTGCCTGAAGTATATTATTAACTGACATAATATATATAAGCATTTAGCGAAGTGCCTACTACATAGGCCCCCTCAGTACTTGTTTATTGGGTGGACAAAACCACAGGAGTGTGTTAAGAGTAGTTCAGTTCAGTATAGATATAACAGGGTGCTTGGAAGTGACTGGGGGCAATCCCACTAGATAACCATAGCAGGAGGATAGTAGGAGAAGGGAGAGGCTGAAAATACATATATGATGAGAATTTGAACTAAGAAAAAAGCAGGAATTAAAAATGATAGATTGGAAGACATTTCTGAGCTGGAAAGATGAGGGATGACTGCTGGATGTGAGAAAGAACAGGAATCAAAGCAAAAGCAGCTTTCTAGCTTGGACTAAGAAGTAGTATTAATGTCTTTAACCAAGAAGAAGGCCAAGTTTGGAAGATGAGGTAATGAGTTTGTGGCTTTCCAAATGTTGTATTTGTACAATACTTTGGGGATATCTGGTAGAAAAGTCTCATAGGTATTTGGAAGTATCTCTCTGGAGTTTTTAGTTTAGTAGTCATCAGCATAGCAAAGATAGCAAATGGATGCATTCACCCGGGAAAGCTATATTTAACGAGATGAAGAAAGAAACTTGGGCAGAACAGATGCTATAGGTTTGAGCAGGAAGGGAAATGGAGAGGTTTAAACATTGTCAAGAAAGGGCAATAGGGGAGAAACTAATATTCATTATGTGCCAGAAAAAAGCCTGTGACCCCTGATATTCCTCGAGGTCTAAGTACTGACCAGCTCAAACTCTGCTTAGTTTCAGATCGGAAAAAACATGGGTTAGAAGAGACATACATTGAAGCCAAGAGTGAAAGGACATTAAAGACAAGGTGGAAGGGGTTGATCAGCAGTGCCTGATGTTATAGAAAGGTCTAGTAGGATGAGGATTCAAAAGAGGCCTTTGAATTCGGCAATTAGTAGATGAATGGTGTTTCTTAAGGTCTCTAATGTCTCTGATTAAAACAGCCTTCCCTGATCCTACCCTCTTCCCAAGCACACATACACATAGCATTCTGACCGTCTTCTCTCCCCTTCCTTTGCTCTATTTTTCTGCATCGCGCTTATCCCCACCTGACATTTCATACATTTAATTGTTTTTATTTATGTTTTTCTATTAGAAGAGAAGAAGCTTCATGAAATCTGGGTGGTTGTTTTTTTTCCCAACACTGTTTGCCTACCGCCTAGAACAGTTCCCACCTCATAGATGCTCAATAAGTATGTCCTTGTTGAATCAACAAGTGAGTCCATTTTAATACAGTGATTAGACCTAATAAAGTTTGCCTGCAGTTTAGGTAGGGAGTGAATGAGAGGTAGTAAGGAGGAACTGGTCAGTAAATGTGTTTCCGGAAATGTGCTACTCTGGACATTGGTCCTCAATATCTCTGGGAGGAGAGGGGAAAAATGATTTCGGTTGGGGAAATAACAGCATACTAAATCCTTTTTTTAAGACCGAGAAAGTTCTGTTCTAAGAAACCCCATTTGTTTCATCTAGAATTTTCCAAACATTAGACTATGGAGCAAAGAATATGAGGGTGATTGGTCAAAGTAGTGGAAATGACTAGTCAGATTCAGACTAGGTAGAAAGGGACATGCAGCCGGAGTCAGGTTATCAAGAATATGTAAGTTACACTGAGATGGAGAAAGTGTTTTAGAGAGCAGTAGAAGGTCTGTGATTGGAGGGAGCTTGTGTATTTTGAGAGTCCAGAGGAGGACCCTTGGAATGGAGGTGAAGGTTATGTGTTGAGTAGGTTGTGTGAACGTTGAAATCTAGGATGAGCTGAAAAGGGAAATCTGTGAGATAGTAAAGATTGTCGAACTGGAAGTAATACAGAGGGTCGTAACAAGAAAGTTGATATAACAGATGCATGGCCTCAAAAGCGGAGGCTTGTTGCGTTTTAAAGGCTGGATTCAGACGGTGAAGAGGCAGACATGCCACACAGAGACCCGCACTGCTCTTCGTTTCCAGGACTTCTTTTCTCTTGAAAATGCTCTCTCCTGGTTTTAAAATTTATACATTTTAGAATTTCATAACTATTTTAGATGACAACATATTATTTCACATCACCTATATAATAGTATTATGTAATTATCATGCAGGTTTTGAAGTTGCTAAATACAGCAACTCATAACAGAATCAGTAATGTGTGTAGGATCAATTTTGTAAGGCGAGGTTGGCTTCTTGAGTGTTTTAAAATATTAAAGTACTTTATATGCTTGGTTCTGTCCATCAGTTTGAGTGCTTCTTTGCACACTGTTTGCTCTCTGCTATAATAATCATCCCCTGAATGTTATCTCTACTGTATTTTTATAAGCTGCAAAATTTGCTAGCTTTTGCTATTCAGGAGAGAGTAGTGGAGTTTGCCTGCATGCCCTGGAGAGTAGTATTTTTTTATTTCATTGGTTGTGAAGCATTTTTATATGTAACATCTCAGTTGATCCTCTTTAAATTTTAAGGTAGATTGAACAGGTATTATATCCTAATTAAACGGAGGCTGCCTGTATGATTAATCATCCCTTATAAGGCTATTCCCTAAGACCAGCTAATAAAAGAAATTATAAATTTATATATCTCTATTTTGAATGAAGTAATTATATTTTTCTCTTTTTTGAGATAATTGTTTTAAGTTCTTTTTCTTTAATGCTATACCTTTTTAAAAAATGTCTTTTAGTGATAATAATTTTCTTTTTCTTTAAAGACAATTTGAACAGGTTGGATAATTTGTAGGAATTAATCCCAGGAATTGAATTTTATTATGATGTAGTTTTCTGGTTGTTGTTAAGTTTTAAGTTTTTGAATTTTAAAAAAAGGGACATGATTTGGTGTTTAGCTATATGAAGACATAAGTCATGTGGACTGTTAACTTTGTGGGAGCAGTGACGCTGCCATTCCAGTGATGCTGTCACTAGTACTTGATACATGCTTGGCAAGTGGGTGCCTGAGTAGGCACATTATTTCCAGATGTGGAATTGATTTTTCTCAATAATTAGTTTTTATAAGATTTTGCTTTGTCATTTATTCAACAAGCAGATACTGAAATGCACTTTGAAGCAAGTAAAATATGTGATACTTTTTAACATTTAGGGTTGATGAATTTTTAAAGTCATTACTTAGAACTCAAAGGAATACATGAAAACTATAAATAAGCAAGCTAAAGAGATTACACAGCATGTGCTATCATTTTGACCATCATTGTGAAGACATTTTTATTTTAATGTACCTAGTGTATTTTATCTGGCAACCTGAATTAAGTGATCCAGACAAATGGAATTGCTCTCCCTAAATAACCTGGCTTCTGGTATTGGAGAAGGACAAATCAGGCAGATCTTAGCTTTGCTTTTGTATTGTCCACTGCTTAACTGCCAACATAGACATTGCCTCCATCTGAGGCGACAAATAGTCACTATCAACTACTAAAATAGGGCAGTGGACTGTTAGGAGAAGAGAGAACAAACCAGTTCCTGTCACTGTTTGATTGTGTTCCCACCAGTGTCTCTTTATTCTCCTGATTCATTTTTGTGAACCCACTAAATATATGAAAAAAAAATTATATGAGATCATAATTGTACTTTATGCATGAGTTTATGTTACTTCTTTGTCTTACATATGACTAGTGGCCTAGTGCATGAATTCGTACACATTGAAAGGAAGTTAACTAGAAGAAATATTTTAATATTGCTATTCACCCTTTCTCTATAATAGAAGTGTCAACCAAATTCACAATCAACAATGACAGGTCGAAACACATGCGTGCAATAGGCCAGCGAGAGCTTAATATGCATCGTGCATGTGCGAGTCAACTTAGCCTTTTATAGATACAGAATAAACTTGCTTAATTAGACCTGCTTTCTGATTTAGCTAAACTTTTTCCAGCCCAGTGAAGCACCCCAACTTCTCTTTCAGGTAATTGTCAGCATAACAGCAATAAATATCAATACTAAGCAGATGATTATTGTAGATCACTCAGGGAGGAAAAGGGTAAAATATTTAATTGCAGCAGTATTTGACTATATTCTGTGCAGTGAGAAAACCTGAAGTCATTTTCAAGGTCCACCATTTCTTCTTTTCAGTCAGGTCAAGTTTCTAAGCTTTCTAAATCTGTTTTCCCAGTTAATGAAAAGAAAATAGGATTCTGCAGAGACTCCTATCTACCTACTCCAGGACTTAAGTGAGGATCAAATGAGATGAGGCATGGGAAAATGCTTCACAGACACTTGGTTACAGTGTAAAATGTTTCCACCTGGCTATAAAGCAAGTCATATTCCTGGGCTGAAGAAACTCCAAGGAGGGTAGTTGCTAGGGAGAGGAAGCCGGGTGTTGCTATGTTATGTCATTACCTGCATGGACACTTAGCATATTAACCTTTTATAGATGTAGATAAAAGAATTGTAATAATTAGTGAAATATTCAGCAGAAAATATGGTAAAGATATACGTTTAAGTATAATTTTTAGAAAACTACAGGTATGGAAATAAATTTAAGTTTGATATATTGAAAGATAATAAAAATGACAAATTGACTCAGTTATGTAAAATCCCAAAGAATGTAGTTTCTATTATCATTTTCATAACAAAATTTGTTTCATGAAAGTACATGATATATGTATTAATTTTTTAAATCCTCACCTGAGGATATGTTTGTTTGTTTTTTAATTGACTTTAGAGAGAGAGGAAAGAAGAGAGAGTGAGAAAATTGACGTGAGAGAGAAACTTTGATTGCTTGCCTCCCACATGTGCCCCGATGGGGGATCTAACTGCAACCCAGTTACATGCCCTGACTGGGAATCAAAACCACAGCCTTTTGGTGTATGGAATGGGACAACTCTCCAACCAACTGAGCCACCCACCAGGGCCGTATTAATTTTTGATTGAGTACAAGTTGCAGCAACTTCTGTCTTAATCAGTTTATGCCTGTAAGGTCAGAATATTTCAACTTGTTTGACCATTGAATTTTAATATATGTATAAAATAATGAAAAATTCACAAAATATGCCTATTTGCATAGTAAGTAGGTGATCTTTTCCTTAAAGCAGCAGTTCTCAACCTGTGGGTCGCGACCCCTTTGGGGTCGCCTTTCACAGGGGTCGCCTAAGACCATCGGAAAACACATGTAATTATATATTGTTTTTTGTGATTAATCACTATGCTTTAATTATGTTCAATTTGTAACAATGAAATTGCGGGTCACCACAACATGAGGAACTGTATTAAAGGGTCGTGGCATTAGGAAGGTTGAGAACCACTACCTTAAAGCATTATACCTCCTATTTTATAAGGTGTTAAACAGAACAAGTTTCTTTTTATTTGAGATTATCTCAGGAAACCAGCTCATTGATCACCAATGTTGTTTCTGAATGCTTTGAAGATTAATACTATGTATTATTAACCTTCAAATAAATTTGGTTTTTAAAGTTGAGTAATTTACAATGGAGCTATCCTATAAATTAAGAGAATATGATAAATTGATTTGGTTAAAAGTAAACCAGATACTTCCAACATATCAGTTTGGTAATCTTTAAATCAGGACTTGGCATGGCCTTGTTGACCACTGATAAACTTTTAAGTCTGGTGTTCATTTTAATTGATGATGTTGCTTATTTAAAAGGAAACGACATCTTTTCACAAGAACTGATAACACATAAGAAGCTAAGAGAAGACATTAAAACTTGGAACTTCACAATTTGAACATACAATACTATTGAGTAAATTCTTTTCTGTTTTAGAAAATGGAAGTGTTCAAGTTGGAGAATTATTACCTTGCAAGATTTGTGGAAGAACATTTTTTCCAGTGGCATTAGTGAGTACCTCTTCCTTCGGGATGTGATAGATCAGTAGTCATTCAATACTTTTGGACAACTCTCCTAGAAACAACCTCTGTGGAATGATTGGAAGAGATACTGGCTGGAGATTCTTTGTTCAAGAGTAGAAGTTCCATCCATGTCTCCCTTCCTTGTCTTCTCATCCCTTCAGAGTTTGATTGGTCTTCAGAACTTCTCTGTTAAAGTGTTGAAGTGTTTCTCTCATTGTGGGGATATTAACAAAAACAAAACAGAAAACTCTTAGAAATACATAATAATGTATTTAAAGGTATAGAATGATACAGTGTCTGGCTTCAGAAAAAAGCTGGAATAAATGGAACAAGATAGCTAAAGGGTTTGTAATTGTTGAAGCAGGGTGATGAGTAAAAGGGAAAACCACTATTTTCTCAGTGGTTATGGACATTTGAAATAGTCTAAAGAAAAATTGTTTTCAATTAAAAGTGTACCTAAAATATATTACACATTCTTTAGATACTTAGTACATACAAATAAAAGCAATTTTAACTGATTTTACTATAAAATAGCCATCTAAATAGAGAATAAGAAAAAAATGCCTATGTACCTTACATATTTTATTGTACTTTCAAATATAAATATACATCTATTAATATTTTGATGTAAAGGCTTTTCTTTGAATATGGGTCTGATTAGAATTCTACCGTATAGTATTTTTCATCCTCTTAATATTTTTAATTTGTTTCTTTTAAGCAAAGTGAGGAATTAATGATCCATAAATGTCAGTCTGACTACAGACTCCTCTTACATGACAACTCTTCTTAATTCTTTAAAATTGGCTTTCCTGCCCTAGCTGGTTTGGTTCAGTGGATAGAGCTTTGGCCTGCGGACTGAAGCGTCCCAGGCTCGATTCCCATCAAGGGCACATGCCTGAGTTGCAGGCTCGATCCCCAGTCGGGGGCATGTAGGAAAAAATATAAATAAATAATTGGCTTTCCCCACACTTAATTCAGTGATTTTTAAAAATCAATTTACTATTTTTCATATCATTTTCAAAGCATTCACCTGAGTTTCCATCGGAAAAAGTTCTTTTTTTTGTCCTCATTTATTTATATAGTAGATTTAATTAGATGATGTGATCACTGTAACAGCTACAACTGGCATATACCTCAGTTTTGGGGACAACCACTGCATACTTTTGACATAGACAACTCAACATGCGAAAGACATTTAAGTTGCCTGCTAGCCATACTTCTTAATACTTAAAAGATTTTATTCTAATAGCTATAATTACAGTTCTTGTTTGTCAAATGAAAAGAAGTATGTACAACAATAGATTACTAATTGTTATTGAAAAATACGAGTGGCTCCAGGACACCGAGCCAACCAGTTTGGAGGTTTCCTCTTATTGAACAGTTTAAGCTGTTCAGTTAGTGTTTATCGAAATATAAAAAGGAAAAAAGTGCATTTAATGCACTGATGTCATCAGTCCACATGTTTTATTTCACGGAGGGATTATTTATCCAGTAGATTAATTGGAGGTCAGTTAACAGAGCTTCTATTGTAATGCTCTTAAAATGAATAAATATGTGAATAATTGAATGAATGAGTTGGCAATCATGGTAAGAAAAATATCGGTAGGAGTGGAGCACTGGAAGGCTCAAGAAAAATCCTGGATAAGGAATGGCAGAAAATGTGAGTTCCAGAAGGGAAGAAAGGGATAATTGTGGAGGAAGGACACAGGGACACAAATTGGACCACTTTGTCCTATTATTTCATGTTAGCTTTAGTAATCCGAACTACCTCTATTATAGCAATTTTGTAATCCTAATACAAATACATTCTCCACATACACTTTTTTTTAGTATTTATTTTTAGGTATTTAATGAGGAAAATAACTTTTCTCCCACTCAAATAGCTTTGACTTAGTGACATTATTACCCTTATTCTTAGCAATGTGAACCTGGGAGAATATTAAATAACTCAAAATTTTGAAAGGGTTTTTATCTATACCTTTTATGGTAAGAAAGATAACTAATAGCATGCATTATATATGCTTTATAACAATTTTAGTCAAAGCAAGGTATATCTTATTTATGTATTATTTATTGCTTATTTCATCTTAGGTTTTTAAACTGACAGTTTAAAGTCTTCCCTTCTGTAGAAATGAAAATGATATATTGTGTTTCTTTACCTTAACAGAAAAAACATGGACCCATTTGCCAGAAAACTGCCACTAAAAAACGGAAGACTTTTGATTCAAGCAGACAAAGAGCTGAAGGAACTGATATTCCAACAGTAAAACCTCTTAAACCTAGGGTAATTATATAACCTTTGAACAGTATGAGCCTTGCTGCTATGTATATGTATTGAAAAAATTATCATTATGTGTTATACTAATCTATAATAATGAAAACGTAATATGCTAATTAGACTGGACAGCTGAATGACCTTCTGGATGAAGCCGCTATGGTGGGGGCCGAAGCAAAGGTGGTCAGGGGCAATCAGGTAGGCAGGCGAGCAGTTAGGGGCGATCAGGCAGGCAGGCAGGATGGTTAGGGGTGATCAGGTAGGCAGGCAGGGTGATTAGGGGCACTCAGAAAGGCAGGCAGGTGAGCGGTTAGGAGTCAGCAGTCCCGGATTGCAAGAGGGATGTCCGACTGCTGGTTTAGGCCTGATCCCTGGCATTGGGCCTAAACTGGCAGTCGGACATTCCCCGAGGGGTCCCGGATTGCCAGAGGGTGCAGGACAGCTGAGGGACAACCCTCCCCCAATACACGAATTTTGTGGATCAGGCCTCTAGTATTGAATAATAACCACAATTTTGTGTACTGTTCTCAGTTTAGAAATGATCACAAACTTATTTATTTTAGACTTCGGAAAGAGGGAGGCCAAACTACTCTCTCAACTCCAACTATTACAGTGAGGTTATTCAACATTGGAGGATCACTTGCTTAGCTGTAGGCTGGAAATAATTAAAAGCCCACCTCACATGTTCCTTTTAAGTCATTGTTATTACCTTGGCTATGCTTTAATGTGTTAAAGTCTCTCTTACCAGTAGAGCAATCTCTTATACAAAGGTAAAGGTATAATTTATAGACATTTTAGCATAATAGAGATTGATTATCTTGATTGATAGATTGTCAGTATTTGTGACCTTATTATGCATTTGGGAAAAACTTTTATCAGTTGCTCAACTGTCCTCACATAGCCATTGACAGCTTCTTTTCTTTCTTGTTATCAAAGCAATGAATCTCCTATAATAATGTCTCTTTAATATCACTGTGATAGTTTATATTGCTAAGAATAAGTCACATAAATACTTTGTCTGACAAAGTTTTAAAGAGTTATTTCAGTGAAATAGTCAAAATTTGAATACCTCATCGAATAGGTTTTTGAAACAACCTTGCTTTCAGTGGTAATAACTTCTCCCAGTTGTACAAAAAACATTTTGGAATCTCAGAAGGAAGGTGGGGGAGAGTGGGTGGGTGGGAGATAATCAACCAAAGACTTTGTATGCATATATGCATAAACCATGGACACAGACAATAGGATGGTGAAAGTCTGGGTTGGGGATTGGGAGCAGGTTGGAGGGGATCAATGGGGGGGAAAAAGGGAACTTATGTAACACTTTCAACAATAAAGATTTAAAACGAAACAAAACATTTCCCTGTGGGCCAATTAATCTTACTGATAAAATCATTTGGGTAATAGAAAAAATGGAATGTTCATTTTTGTATTTTTGTCTGTTTATCCAAGGGAATATTGGTGAATTTTGAATAAGGTAAACCATTATTTGAAGTTTTTCATAGTCACCTTCCAGATATATGATTGTGTTCGCTTTAATTAGCTTTGAAGATAAACTACTGAAATCTCTGGGAGCAGTATAACATAGTGGGTGTAAAAAAGGGCCCAAGAGTTAGACTGCCTGATTTTAACCTTGTTCTGTTATTTAGCATGTTGTGTTGAGTGAGCTACTTAATCCATACTTCTATTTATCTGTAAAATGTAATAGGAGTTGTAGCATCCATCTCACGGGATTATTATAGGGATTACATAAATGTATCCATGGCAATCTACACTAATAAAAGAGAAAATTGCAAATTGACCAGACCTTCATGATGTCCACTAGCCAATCAGGAGCGAGTACGCAAATCAACCCAACAAAGATGGCAGGTTAATTTGCCAAGGCAGAAAGGTGGCTCTGGGCCGGAGAGAAGGCGGTGCCGGCAGCCAGGGGAAGAAGGCCCATTCTTGCACGAATCTTTGTGCATTGGGCCTCTAGTGTCTTAATAAGTGTTATCTTTATCCTATGTCTTTCCTATCAGTTTATATACTTAAAAATTTAATCTTCAGAAAAAAGCAAGTACAGCCATTGATTTACATTAAGTAGTTTACATTCTTGCTACTTAAATGGTGGTCCATAGAGCAATAATATCAGCACCATTTTGCAACTTGTTAGAAATGCAGAATTTCAGGTCCCACTCATGCATACTCATTCAGCACCTGCATTTTAATCCAATCCATGTTTGAGTCATACACATATTAAAGTTTGAGAAGTAGTATGTTAGAAGATTTTGAAAATTGTAGCTTAATTCTCAGTATCTTTATCTGTATTAAGGAAATCCTACAAAATCACAAGCAAAGTGGAGCAAAGCAAATACAAAATCCATTTTTGGGGAAAGTAAAGGCAGGTATAATCCATAGACCACCAAATGCAAGGGCTGCCCAAAGCACCTGAGGTCCAGGAGAAACTACCCAGAAAGGAAGTGCAGGAAGTGCTGGGGGCCTAAGGCCCAGAACCCGGCAACCTGGCATCTTACAGGTGACTCCTTGATGCTAAGGGGCGTATCAGGAAGTTTATATCCCTTTTACTACAGCCAGCAGGACCTGGGCTGAGCTGCAGCAGATTGGATAGCCCGGGACTGGAATGAGCCTGGCTGAAATGGACAAAAGCCAGGAGGGAGGAGGTGGGGGAAGAAGCAGAGTGTTAAGAGGCCCCACTAGTGCAGAGACTCTGAGAAAGCACTAGAAAAGGAAAATACCCTTTCTGAGGGCGCGGCGGCCACTCAGGGCTGTGACCTATGTGAGGGGGCGTGGCTGGCAGCAGGAACCCTCTTGACCCACATTGTTTTAGAGACGCAGAAGGGGGATGTCTAATCACACTTTGAAGCCTTATTTGCATCTGTATCTGATGCCAACAGAGAAGGGAGCTATTGGTATGTGTAGCCTGGAAGGCTACCCTGGGCCTCTCCTCCCTGAAACCTCTTTTAATAGCTGAACAGAAGAAACCCTAACTCATGTCGAGCCATAAACTACTAGCTCAGCACTGATACAGACACTGTGTGAAAAAGGGAGAAGAGGGCAGCAAGACTGACCACTAGGTGAGAGATGCTCACTGTGGAGCCCGTTGGAGTTGTGATCAGACATTTCAGTATCAAGTACGAAATGTCAGAGTCGCTCATCTCAAACGTGGAAATGTTTGTATCTTTAGTTAAGATTTTTGCATATATATTCATGAGAGAAGTGGAACTATAATTATTCTTTTTATCAGAGTTTTGCTCTTATAAGACTAGTAAGAAAGTTGTTCTTTTGTTTTCTATATTTTTAAAGAATTTTTAAAGGATTGGATGCTATTTTTTTCTTAAATATCTGCAAGAATTCAATAGGGAAGACATCTGGGCCAGGAGTTTTCTTTGTGGGTTTTTTAAAATAATAGATTCATTTAAAAAATATTTAAAACTATTGTGATTTTCTGTTTCTTCTGGTATCTGTTTTATAGTATTTGCTGAGAATATTGTTCAATTCATCTTAATTATCAAATTTTTTAACACAAAGTTTTGGGGTTTTTTTATAATGTTTTCGTTCTCTTGTTTGTAAGAACTGGATCATATACTATTTTCCATTCTTGATAATTTGATTTTCGTTTTCTGTTTCTCTCTCTCTTTGATTAGTTTTGCCTTATTAGTGTTTTTAAAGAACCATGTTTTGACTTTGTTGATTCAACTTATATTCTTGATTTAAAAAATAAAGACAGAATAGGAATAGTTGAATATTTCAATAATATGACAAAATAAATCTCTGGTAGTACAAGAGCAAGCATCATGTTTAATGGAAAGATACTTAGAAGTAGTTCCATTAATGTCAGGAACAAGATTAATCTCTAACCAGTATGGTACTAGCCGATAGAAAATAACAAGAAATTAGATGTGTAGGGACTGGAAAACTGCCATTATTAAGAGATGAAAACCCAAAAGAATCAACTGATAAATTACTACCAATAATAAGAGAAGTCAGTGAAGTAATGAAATATAATATTAGTATACAGAAACTACTAGGTTTTATATTTCAACATAAAAATGAAGAAAATACCCTTTATAAAAGAGAAACACCAAATATAAAATATTTAGCAATAAACCTTAAGATAATAGAGGTATGAGTTCCACAAAGAATAATTTAAAATACTACTGAAAGACAAATGAACACTTCTTCAAATGGAAATATATCTCATATTCTTGGGTAGTTAGACTTAGCATATTAAGGTTTTTAAGTTCCTTAAGTTGATTACGAATATAATGTTTCATTTTTACAATTATAATAGTCTTTAAAAAATCAGACAAGCTAATTTTAAAGTTCATATGAAAATATATCACACAAGGATAACCAGAAAAGATAGTAAAAGAAGCAGATTGAAGTAAGCTACCCTACTAGATATTAAAATATCATAAAATCTCAATATTTACAACAGGTATTGACACAAGGATAGTCATAATAATGGAACAAAAGGGAAAGTTCAGAATAAGCTCAAATACAAAAGAGAATATGGTGGAAGTATTGTCCCAGTTCAGTGGGAAGAAAAGTCAGTAAAGGATGGTGAGACAGCTACATAGCTATGTTAACAAACAATAAAGTGAAATCCGTATGTCACACCGCCCATCAGGATAAATTCCAAACAAGGAGATTTAAAATTTTAAATGAAACCACAAAAGCTCTGGGTGGAAACATGGAAAATTCCCATTTTACTTTGGGGTGAGATTGGGCCTTGTTAACTGTGACTACAAATCCAGAGATCACAAAGAAAAGATTTGTAAATTAAACTACATTTACAAAATAATTCTTCACATCAGAAGACTCTTTGAAAGGATAAAAAGACGGACATGATTATTAGGGAGGGTTGGGGCTAGTCTCCTTTAGAGAGTTACTGGAAATTGTTTAAGAAAAAAAAAAAAGACCAATCATCTTACCGACTTCTGCGCATGGGCAACGAAGTTTCAATCGCACTGTACTTGCGCGCCCACATGTGGTATTTTGTGGAAGAGCCACACTCAATGGGCCAAAGAGCCGCATGTGGCTCGTGAGCTGCAGTTTGCTGACCACTGATCTAGTAGATAAGTTGACCAGGCATATAAACAGTTCACAAAAAGGCAATGCTAATGATTCTTAGTTATATGAAAAGATTCTCACTCTTATAAGAGAAAAGCCAGTGAGAACCACAGAGAGGACTATCTTTTCCCTCTAATCAATTAAAAACCAAAAAGTGAGATAACATACTCAATTGGAGGAACTATGGGAAAACAGGAAAATATCTTAGAGGGAACTTAAGTGCAATGTGATACCTAGAGAAGTCAATTTAGTGTCTATTACAATTAAAACTGCATTTCAAAAATTACATATAACGTAGTTGCATTAAGTTCTCTTTTTGTAATTGTAAATTTGGGAAGGAAATCATTTAAGAATTCCTGGTAAGAGAATATTTAAAGTAATATGGCATTTCCTCAACTTTTATCTCAGTTTAGTGTAAAAAAATGTTCTAAAATTGATTGTGTGTTTTTTTATAGCCTGAACCGCCAAAGAAACCATCTAATTGGAGAAGAAAACATGAGGAATTCATTGCCACCATAAGAGCAGCTAAAGGCCTGGACCAGGCCCTTAAAGAGGGGGGCAAGCTTCCTCCTCCTCCCCCACCTTCGTACGATCCTGGTATATGCCTGTTGTTGACAGTTCTGCTCATGTGGGGATAACATATTGGTAGCATTTTTATAAATTTTAAGTTGTTATTAAACTGAATCCGTAATAATGGAACCTGATGAAGCATAATCTTTAAAAGTTTTGCCTCAAAGTAATGTTGATAACAAGCATTTAGGCTTATGAATATACATCAGAGTTGAACATAGAAATGCATTATCTTTTCATCTCAGTACTTCTATTTAAACATTATAATATCATTTTTAAAACTATTGTAGTAACTATTAAATTTTAATATTCCAGGAAATATTTTAATCATGCTCACTGTGAATTGAAATGTAGTCATTCAGTAAAATTCACACAGTGATGTTGCTTAGTTCTTTGGAATCTTCTCATCTGGGAAGGAAGAAAACCATAATATTGCTTCAAAAATATACAGTTCGTGTGAGGAAATTACCATATAAACCGATATACCTAAATATGCCCTAAACTCATGCATTACATTTTTTTCATTGAGTGGGTAAAAGTTGCTTGTTATTGTTATAAAAACAAAACAAAAACAAGGCAGGATGCTGGCCACCTCATTTGAGTTGTTACGATACTAAAAGGTTTAAAACAGCACAGCTGACATTTTGATATTGATGATTACAGTAGCCTGAAGAGGTAGTTATTTTAATATAATAAGTTAACTGCATGAAAATTGTGTTAGTATTCTAGATTTGGATTTATTTCTTTGTAAAGAGAAATTTCTTTAGAAAATCTAGATATGATCATTTTTAATGTTTTATTATAGAAAAGAAGTTGGCAAACTATTTCTATAAGGGCCAGATAGTAAATATCTTAGGCTTTGCAGGCAACACTCAGCTCTGTTGCCCCTACTACAAGAAATCAAGCACAGACAATACGTAAGTAAATGGGTGTAGCTGTCTTCTAATAAAACTTTATTTATCAGAACAGGCAACCGGCAGAACGGATTTGGCCTGGGGGCCCTGGTTGCCAGCCTCTGTGGCAGAGAATTAGCTGTAATGTCAGGTGTGTTTCCGGGGTGACCCAGCTAGGCTTGGGTCTCTTAATTCTCCCTGAATTTTCCCCATGAAGTTGAATTTTCTCTGTTTTGGAGGAAATTGTGTATCACGTCTTTTTCAACATAGCTATATTTCTCATGTTTACTTAAGTAAGAGAGCGAGACTTCCAGTAGTTGAGCATGATTTGGGCTATAGAAATTTTAAAATCTCTTAGTTTTGACACAACAACTTCTTTGTTATTAGAAATTTTAGACCTACTCACTAATTAGCAGGACAAATTTCTGAGCTTCAAATGAGTATAAATTTAAAGGTAAACTCCTGTAGAAAAGTAAACTTGAAATAAATTGAGATTTTTTTTTGACACTGCTAAATTTTTACAGTCATGTCTTTTCAGTGTCTCAGTTGAGATCTTTTATAGTACTACAACATTTAGTTCAGCATGGGATAATTTGAAGATTTAATTTTAAAATAAATTTTATTTATAGTATACATTGCATTTTAGAATATTTTATCATGGAAGCATTTGCTCTTAAATTTGAATGGTTGTTCCACCATGGACTCATGCCATTGGGCTGACTTAATTATGTTGAGATATCTTGCTTTACTTCTTTCATCTGTTGGGACCTCTAAAAGAAAATAAATACAGAGTTGATAAACTATTTTATGACAGTTTTCCTCTAATTGAAATTCAGTATTTTAATAGATGATCCTAAATTTTAAAATATATTTTGAATGTAATGTGCTATTACTGCTAAATTAGTCTAACGTAAAAATATGTATATATGATAAAAACATGGCATTATAGTGGTAAAAAGAAATAACATTTTTCCTCCACTTCATATTTGTATCGAGGATTTATCTTTTTTTCCCCCTTCAAATTTGATTCTAAGCTTGGGAGAACATTGGACTTTATCATATACCAGAGGCCCGATACACGAAATTCATGCAAGGGCCTTGGCCCCCATTGCCGTGGAAGCCACCTCTGCCTCGGCCCCTGCCCGCCGAGGCTTTGTCCAGAAGGAAGGACATCCGAAAGGATGTCTGGTCTAATTAGCATAATATGCTTTTATTATTATAGACTAGCACACTTTTTGCTTAAACATCTTTATACTAACTTTGGATAAATCAGGTTGAGTGGTTATAAGGAAATGAGAGATTTTGTTTATTAAATGTTATTATTTATGCTTATGTCTTCATATAAACTTATAATTCATATGTCCTATTTAAAGTATTGTGTTATTAATTGTTTCTTTTTTTTTGCTTTAGATTATATTCAATGTCCATATTGTCAGAGGAGATTTAATGAAAATGCAGCTGATAGACATATAAATTTCTGTAAAGAACAGGCAGCACGTATTAGTAATAAAAGCAAATTTTCCACTGATGCCAAAGGCAAAGCGACTTCTCGGACACAGGTGAAATGCGCTACTTAATCATTTCTACGAAATGAGAAAATGACTTTTTCAAGTTAACTGTTTTATTTTTATGCTTTATAGAACATTTAAGTATCATTTTCTGACCTGCTAAAATTTATGTATTACTGTTCAGGGATTTAGTAATAAATTTGAATGGCTAATTGAAAACAAATAATTACAATTAATCAATTTGAAATGGACTTGAGTTAGTAGAGACTTGTAAGTATATAGATTTTGAAGAGGTATTAGGAAATATGTAAGAAAATAAGTTAAAAATTGGTGAAGCAGATGCAGAGGAAACCAGAGGTGATAGAGGAGTAAGAAAATGCCAGTCAATTCCTCATTGAAAATCATGTAAGTGTTGCTCTGGCTGGTGTGGGTCAGTTTGTTGGAGCATCATCCTGTGTACTGGAAGGTGGCTTGTTAGAGTCCTGATCAGGGCACAAGCCTAGGTTGTGGGTTTGGTCTCCAGTCAGGGCATGTACAGGAGGCAACGAATCAATGTTTCTCTCTCTCTCCCTCTCCAGCCCCTTCCCTCTCCCCTTCAACTCCCTCTCTCCTTCTCTAAAATCAATTATTTAAAAAAAATCATGTAAGAACTGAATGTTTCCATGTTACGTATGAGTAATGTTTCCATGTTATGTATGAGTAATGCTCATGAGGGAGTGAATGTAGGGTCAAATCCAAAGTGCTAATTTTAGCTTTTATTTCTTCATTTGTGCAGTGGTGATTTCCATGAGTATTGTGAGAAGCAGATGGAATAACGTATGTGAAAGCATTAGCACACTATTAACCATAGAACGATTTTGTTATATGACATTGATTTTTACAGTACTATTGGTTTTCTTTAAGCATATTGGAAGTATGAAAATGTCATACTTCCAAGCAAATTTCATTTTTTTAAAGCTTTCATTTGTAAATAATTTTTTTAGTACTATAAATCTAGCAGGTAATAAATCCATTTCTCTTGTTACTTACAAATAAAATATTGAATTAAAAGACTCCATTACAATTGGGGTCTTCTTGAGAGAATTTTTTCATTGAATTTTTGTTAATATTGGAAGTAGAGCACATCATTATTACCATCACTGTGGGGAAAGAACAGTGACTCATTTTGAATGATTTCCCAAACAGACGTCAAACGCATATCTTACATATAAACAGTTAAGACCGTAAAACGATTTTTTGTTTCAAGAATAAAATAATCAGCAGAGCAAAGGAAATACAATAGAATGTGTATGTGGCAACAACTTTGTTCCAAATGATTGATAAATGTGAAATCCAAGTAGTTGATTTTCTCACCTTAAATCAGTGTTAATTCCATGCCCAGTTGTGTATGTTCATTTTAGTTTAACCCCATATTTTCTTTCTTTTTAAAAATATATATTTTTATTGATTTCAGAGAGGAAGGGAGAGGGAGAGAGAGAAACATCAATGGTAAGAGAGAATCATGGATTGGCTTTCTCCTGCACGCCCCCGACTGGGGATTGAGCCCGAAATCCGGGCATGTGCCCTGACCGGAATCGAACCATGACCTCCTTCTTCATAGGTTGACGTTCAACCACTGAGCCATGCAGGCTGGGCCATATTTTTTTGTTTCTATTCATTCAACAAGTTTTTATTGAATACCCTGTTCAAGTCAGACACTGTAGCAAGTACTAAGTGTATATTAGTAGACTAAATACAATACTTTTTCTAAAGAGGTTTAGATGCATCCTTGTCATATTTAGCAGCTATATTTTCATCAGCATGCAGTATTATCAGTCCTGAGCATTTTTAGTGCTTATTTGAAAAATCGTTCCAAATAGTACCTTCTGCCATTTTATAAGAAACTAGCGGCCCAGTGCATGAATTCATGCACCTTGAAAGGAACTGTGGGCCATGAGGCTGTGGTAGGCACAGGGGCTGGTCTCAGCCCATCCTCTGGGCCCCTGCCTGGCCCCTTTTGCCGTGGCCTCCGGTCCCTTGTCTGCCTGCAGCCCTGCTCCTGCTGCCGCCGCTCCCACATGCTGACGGCGCTGGCCCCGTTCGAACCCGCTTATGGCATGGAGCAATTGGGGCCGGTGCCAGCAGCGAGTGCAAGTGGTGGCTGCTGGCCTGATCACCCCTCAGGAGCAGGGGGAGGTGGAGAAGCCCTCAGGGGTCATCAGGGCCATCAGCCGCCACTTGCACCTGCTGAGGGTGCTAAGTGATTGGAACTGGAACCAGGCACTGGCAGTGGGTGTGAGCGGGCGGCTCTGGCGCTGGCAGAGACTGGCGCCCGCCTTGGTCTGGCATCCCCGCTCACCTGCTCCACCATCCTATAGTGACCAATTGTTCCTTTGTTTGGTCTATTTGCATATTAACCTTTTATTATATAGGATTGATGTCTTCCATGTTCTTTAAGCTTTTACATTCAAGAAAGTCTTCGTAAGTATACATATTTTGCTAAGGAAATTTACTTGAGTGTTGATCAGCATAAAAAAAACATGAAATAATCAGCACCTACCAAATACTTAATGAGTGAAATAATATATTGACTATAATTGTATTAAAAGACAATTATTTTGTTCTTTTGAATGAACTTACACAAAATTGTTGATAGCTAGTCATCCTGAAAGCCTTTTTGACACTGGTAGAATCCGGCTAGATGTTGTGGGATAGATAAAATGCAGCTCAGTGAGGAAAGAGTCCCATTATCTAGGGCAGGGGAACAGCAACCTACTGAGAAGCAGGTGAATATGCTTTAAACAAAAGGCACTCAGAGTAGTAGGAGGATTCACAAAGGAAACTAATCTGGCTCTTGTTGAAAGTAACAGGAGCTATTAGAGGAGATAGATAAGGTTGGGCTACGTTCTAGGGACCTCAGGAAGCAATAAAATTGAGTAAAATCATAGAAGCCCCAATATAGAGAGCAGATAAGCAAAGCACTGTTTGAAAGGCATATTCTGCCTTTTGCAATTTCTAATCCATTAAGTTAATAAATTCTGAAGTGGCATAAAAATCTGTAGTGCTCGATATGTAGTTTTACCAGGCCCTTCCTGCCTGTACTCAACCTGAAGGCTTGACCTCTCACTATGCAATGTGCCCCCCTTTGTGCATGCAGCTCATGAGGGGATCACCAATTCTGTTTCTTAATTCAGTTTTATGGGCCCTGTTTTTAGTAGACATGTCTCTGGTATTTTGACAAATTTTTTTACGTGTTGTTTTCCATATTTATTTTAAAATCTTTTCTAATATCTTCATTGGTATTTTAGTGGGAGACATTCGAACAGATGCCCTTTTATTTTTTATTTTATTTTAAAAATATTTTTATTGATTTTTTAGAGAGAAGAAGGGAGAGGAAGACAAAGAAACATCTGTGAGAGGGAAACATCGATTGGCTGCCTCCTGCACGCCCCTTACTGGGGGAGTGAGCCAGCAGCCCAGGCATGTGCCCTGACTTGGAATCCAACCGGCAACCTCAGGGTGCATGGGTCAACGCCCAACCAGCTGAGCCACACAGATGCCCTTTTAAGCCAGAAACACCTCAGACCTGGCAAGTTGCTCAGGTGGTTAGAGTGTTGTCCCGAAATGCCAAGGTTGCAGGTTCGGTCTCCAGTCGGGGCACATCCATGAGTCAACCAGTGAATGCATAAGTAAGTGGAACAACAAATTGATGCTTCTCACTGCTTCCTCTCTCTCTCTAAAAATCAGTTTAAAAAAATCCAAACAAGCCATAACCGGTTTGGTTCAGTGGATAGAGTGTCAGCCTGCAGACTCAAGGGTCCCAGGTTCGATTCTGGTCAAGGGCATGTACCTTGGTTGCGGGCACATCCCGGTGGGGAGTGTGCAGGAGGCAGCTGATCGATGTTTCTCTCTCATTGATTTTTCTAACTCTCTATCCCTCTCCCTTCCTCTCTGTAAAAAGTCAATAAAATATATAAAAAACAAAAACAAAAACAAAAAACCCAAACAAACCAGAAAGACTTCTCAGGTTTTTAAAGAAACTGTCTAAGGCAGTGGTTCTCAACCTTCCTAATGCCGCGACCCTTTAATAGAGTGCCTCATGTTGTGGTGACCCCCAACCATAAAATTATTTTCCTTGCTACTTCATAACCGTAATTTTGCTACTGTTATGAATCATAATGTAAATATCTGATATGCAGGATGTATTTTCATTGTTACAAATTGAACATAATTAAAGCATAGTGATTAATCACAAAAACAATATGTAATTATATATGTGTTTTCCGATGGTCTTAGGCGACTCCTGTGAAAGGGTCATTCGGCCCCAAAGGGGTCAAGACCCACAGGTTGAGAACCGCTGGTCTACGGCTTATCTCCAAGGTCTTCCAGTCATTTGTTCATCTGACAGTTATTGAAGGTTTTCTATTTGCCAAGTGCTCAAGAAATTTTAGTGTCTTGCATAATAGTTCCAAATGTGCATGGTATTTGAGTGTGTGTGTATGAGACCCTTTTATCAAGATTTTCTTTAAAGGTCATATACTGAATTTCAGAGAGTTATAATGTTTGACTTTAAAATTTGTGTTTAGCTAGCAACATTTTAGTAGTGCTACTATATTATAAAATATGATTTGACTTTTGAAAATCAGGCTTAAAACCCATTTTCAGAAGAAGTTCTAAGTAGTCTACTGCATTAGGCTAACTCAAGTATATACGCAATGCAGTAATCACCTTATAGTGAAGCATTGGCTGGCACTGAGGTGGCCGGAGTCTTCATTTCTGTTCTGTTGTTAAGTTGTAGTATAAACCTGGGCAAGTGCATTTCTTTATATCAGATCAGGTGGTTGATAAGATATTTTTATATTTAGTAAATGAGCAAAATTTGGATCATAAGAGACAGTGAAATAAAATTAATAGTGATATCCTTTGAGAGAGTGGAGCACAAATAAAAATAACGTAAGCTGATGTGCCCTGTTCTTTCTTAACCCACATCCCATCCCTCCGAATGGTCTGGTGGGACAGGAAGCCAGACTTGGCTGTCTCTTCACATTGGGGCATCCCTAGGCGGCTCGTGTAAACCTGTCTGGGCTGATATATAATCTTAGGCATTTTGGTCGGGAAATGTGGCTGGAGTATACATATGAAATATAAAACCACACCCAGGAGCATGTTATATCCTGACCTTTAAAAGTCGCTCCACCCAGTGAGAAGCACTGGGTGTCTCTAAGTTTTTCTGTTAATACTTGCTTGGTGTTTAGAATCTAACATTGAGGAAATATTTCCCACTAAGCCTTTCCCCTGTGAACTGGGAAAATTGTTCTTTGTTTATTTTAGAAATGGAACATCTTAACCAAACTTCCAGTCCAGCAGTTTTGAGAAGGAACATTTTGGGAAACCTCTCTCTGAGGGGACACTTTCTAATCTACACTTCCTTACTTTGGGCAACAATGAGGAATAAAAGGATTGCTCATTGAAGGGAATAAAATAATGGTTGTGAAACAATAGTTTACAATTGATATTAAAGATGATGATGAAATAATTTATTTTCATTATTTTAGTATAAGCCGCCTGCTCTGAAAAAGTCCAATTCTCCTGGGAGTCTGTCATCGGGATCTTCACGATTACCACAGCCAAGTGGCACCAGCAAAACTGTTGTAGGTAATGAGAGCCATGAAATAATTCGCTTCCATTCTTTGTTATTATTTATAGTGTTGTTAGAGAAGAAAATGAAGATAGTGTTCTATTCGGGTCATTAAAATAGATTTGTAATTAGTTAAGAGATAGGGAGGGTAAAAATAAAGTTACTTTCAGGAGCTTTTACTTTATATCAGTGGTTCTCAACCTTCCTAATGCCACAGCCCTTTAATACAGTTCCTCATGTTGTGGTGACCCCCAATTTCATTGTTACAAATTGAACATAATTAAAGCATAGTGATCAATCACAAACCAATATGTAATTATATGTGTGTTTTCCGATGGTCTTAGGCGACCCCTGTGAAAGGGTCGTTTGACCCCCAAAGGGGTCGAGACCCACAGGTTGAGAACCACTGCTTTAGATGTTTTAAAGTCCTTTTTTTAAGCTTCAGTGATTATCCTTGATGTTGTTAATGATACAGCATTTGTTCAGAATAGTCAACCAAGTTCTTTTCTTGATTCTTTGACTATTTTTCTCTCATTTCAACCTCTACTGCTCTGAACTTGATAGTTGTTCTTAAAAGACAAATGTTTAATGGTTAGAAGACAATATTGACTACTGAAGTGTACTTTTATTTGTATGTAAATTATAAGAAATATGGAAATTAGAAATGAAGGATACTAGATGTTCCCTGGAAATTTTATTTTTTTAATAAAAATGATTCTTAGTTGATAATGAGTTTAGATTTATTGCCAGTAATCCATTATTTTCTTTGTCAGATGCTAATTTATGTAATTTCTTTTTCAGAGTTTCATTCAAACTAATACCTTTTTATTGTAAAGGTGTCTCTTCAGGTAGAATGTCTTCAGTTAGCAGCTCGTTGGGAAACAAACTTCAGACCTTATCTCCCTCGCATAAAGGGATAGCGGCCCCTCATGTAGGGTAGGTTAACATTGAACCTAATTCATTAGTGACATATAGATGTATAAATAACACTAAGGTTTATTTTGTTTAGATAATTGGCTTTTTCATTAACCTTAATTTTCTAAGTTCACTTGTCTGTTAATATTGCTGCTCAGGACCACTCTCATTGCTGGCGAGGCTCTAAATTAGTATACTCACTTTGGAAGGAAGTCTGCCTAACATTTATTAAGAGGCATAAAGTATTCCTATTTTTGATTGAATAATTTTACTTGGGAATCTAGCTAAGGAAATCACTTGAAATACTGAAGATTTTTATAGTAACCATGATTTAGTAAGCATTATGTATCAGGCACTGTGCTAGACATTTTACACACATTTTTATTAAAATCACCTACTACTGTATCACGAGAGGGTCCGAGAAGCAAAGTAATTTGTTCAAAGCTGCATAGCTGTTAAAAGTTAGAAGCAGGGTACAGATCAGGGTCTCTTCAGCTCTAAACATTGATCTCTTTTCATGTTTTTATTACAATGTAAAAAATATAAAACCACCTAAATGTGTCTAGCTTTGTTTGAAGAGCAGATGTTGAAAGTTTACAAAGGGATATTATGCAACCATAAACAGATATATAAATCTTAATAAGCTGATTCTGCTATAACACGAGTGAAATGTAGGGTACAAACGCCATGTTTGCTATGATAGAAAGTAGAAAAATAGATGTAGACAAAAAAAGACCAAATATGCTGAAATAGTAAAAATGGGTGATTCTTTTCTATTTATTTAATATTAAGTACTTTTTATTTTTCTACAGTTTTATAATAATGGTTTTCAGTAAAGTAGCATAAGTAAGCTTTCAATAATTATGTTACTGTGGGGGAATTATTGATAACACTAGAGATTTTAATAGAAGGCCTGGTAGTCCACTAAACTCAAATCTCTTCCATTTTGATGTCAGAAAATGAAGGATTCGTCATTTGTATTTAGTAAATGAGCAGGTTTAAAACCCATTTGGTCATTAGAATGCAGGTTGATGTCTACATCTTTAGAAATGCCGATAAGGTTGGTATAGGAAATATAGCCCATATTACTTTCAGATATAGGTTTTCACTTCAGTTTTTATATAAGAAATATACTAGTATATTAGGCTAAATATAAAATGAGAATAATTGCCTTTTGTGTCCTAATTTGGATTATGTAGAAAGTGCAAGAACTAAAAGGAATTTAATTTCTTTAGGAGAAAAAGAACAATCAACTAACAACATCTGATTAGTTAAATGTTTTTTTCTTTTTGTTGTGCTTCCAAAAAGAAGAGACAGGCTATCCTTAAGAAAGAGAGAGGTTATCAGTAGAACAGGTGGTTGAAAAGTAAAAGGTTCTCAGCTTCCAGTGCTAAAACGGATTTTTTTTCTTGTTACTCTACTGATTTTATTTTAATAACTGAAGTAAAGACATAGCCATATGTGTTTCAATTTACAAAGCCTTTCTGACCATATCACAAAGAATTACCTTCCATGTTAGTTTATAGTTTTTGTTTCTAGTGTTATTTATAGTTTCCTTTGCGTGTGATTATGAATTAAAAGCTGGTATTTTTAGGACCTCTCCTATCATGCTGGTAATTTAATCATTTGGCAGTAGTAGTTGCACTGACACCCTGTATTCTTAAATAGGGCGAGTGAAGCTGGCTGGTATCATCAAAAGGGGCACTGACTTTGAATTAGAAAATGAGGCTTCTGGGCCCAACTTTGCTACTAAATAGCTTTATGACTTTGACTTTGTGCCTCTCTCCTTCTGTCTCACTCGGACCTCATCTGTGGCTCGGCTTAGATCATGACAACTGACCTAAGAAAGTCTGATCAACATTGACATCATCCCTTGGAGAAAATGTTTTTACTAACAAGCAAAGATTGTGAGCACACATTTTATGTTATGTACTGCTTACAAAATGATGAAGAGTTAAAATTTCTGGTTCTCTCACATCATTTAAAACTGTCAAATATAACTATTCAAATTCCATTTTGTCCATTTATATTTGATACTTACATGTTACAGGAGTGCTTTTAGATACTGGGAAGAGAGCGGTGGTGTTTGCTTCTGGCTAATGTATTACTATATTAACTGGAACATAACTGTATTACATATATTACACAGAACCATTCATGGCCGCTGTTTAGTGGCAGGCTTCATTCCTTTTTTAGGATTACTGAGGTAACGATCTGTTTGTGCTAGATGATAACCTCTGTGATCACAAAGCTCTGTGTGTGTGCATTGCTTGCAGTTATAACTACAAAGTATTGTATAATGCCTGGCATATAGGCAAACAATGAAGTTTTGACAAGTAAATAAAAAAAGTAATGAATTCATAAATTAGATCCCTCATTTGTCAACCTGTTGGCACATCACAGAATCATGGTGCCGGTACTGATGAAATACATACATGAAGTTTGTATGGCAACTATTATTTCCAGTGACAGAGGTGATTAAGGACAGAGTTAAAGGAATTAAGACACCTGGTTAACTGAAATGTTCCAGAAATTGGGCATCTTTTGAGGTTAGTAAAATAGTTTCAGTGACTTGGAATTATTTTAAGCCCACATATATACACAAGAGTTTGTTCTTTTCAGCTTTTTATGCATACCAATGATCTGTAATATTTAGCATATATTGGAATCAAATCACAGACAAATTCTTTGTTTTCTAATTAACTTCTCGACAACCTTTGAGTCAACCAATTTTAACAGTTTTTTTAAGCAAAGCATACACCCAAAGGAAATTTTTCCCTAATCTAGAAGATGACTGTCTTTAATTCTTAGAAATTTGAGAAGTATTATGAAATGCAGAGCTTTTAAATAAATATTGCCACATTTGAATTCTGTCACAGAGTTCACAGTCTTGCCTTGGAGAATTGTGTTTTCTTAATGGTTAGTTACCAGCTTAAGTAGATGTTTATCTGATAATTTTCAATAGCTAAAATATCAAATTTCAAAGCTTTACTTCTGTTGCTGTGAAAAACAGCAGTTTACCCTGAAACAACAGAATGCATGTAAGGAACATTTCTTAATACAAAAATTGAATTTGGATTTTCATACTTTATATTGACAGTAGTAAGAAATAAATGTCTAGTTTTTAAGTACCTTTTGCATTGCCTGTGGCTGCCTTCCTGCTCCTGTGGCACAGTGGAGCATTTGTGGCAGAGACAGTCTAACCTGTAAAACCTAACCTATTGACTGTCTGACCCTTTTCAGGGAAAGTTAGCCACTCCTTATCTTAGAACAGTGGTCGGCAAACTGTGGCTTGTGAGCCACATGCGGCTCTTTGGCCCCTTAAGTGTGGCTCTTCCACAAAATACCACATGCAGGCGCTCATGTACAGTGTGATTGAAATTTCGTGGCCCATGCGCAGAAGTCAGTATTTTGTGGAAGAGCCAAACTCAAGGGGCCAAAGAGCCGCATGTGGCTCGAGAGCCACAGTTTGCTGACCACTGTTTAGAATAAGTCAATGATTGTAGCATTAGATATTTATAATTTGAAAGTTAGAATAAGTAAATGATTGTAGGCATTAGGTATTTATAATTTAAAGGTTAGAATAAGTAAATGATTGTAGGCATTAGGTATTTATAATTTGAAGGTTAGAATAAGTAAATGATTGTGAACATTAGAATCTTATAATTTGAAGGTAGGTGTTTTTAAGTATTCTTCATTTACACCCAAAGATGGAACTATTATTTTTTTAAGTCATTTGGGCTCTCCAGGAACTTTGGCTATAGATTAGGATTCTATATATCAAACACCAAACTGTTTTTTTTTTTTAACTTTTATTAATCTAACACTTTTTGATGGTTGAATAGGAAGAACAATGATGGATTGAAAATATACTTTTATATTGACTCTGACTAAATCTAGATGCCACTTTAAGGACATGTCATATGAGATTATGTTAAGTTACATGGTCAAATTGCCAAAATGTCTGCTATGTGGGAGTGCTTCGTTGGCTTCAAAATCCTCCTTGGTTTTCCTTAGCAGCAGCAAGACTGCTTTTACTGCAGAATGGATTTGTTTATTCCTGCCTTAATTTCTTGTGGACTTTGGCTGTAAAATAATTGCCATTACTGAATTGGAACCTTTAAACAAAAATGGCATTGAAGCACTCTAAAAACATTTAGATTGTTAGTTCCATAATGGGGTGCTAGCAGATGATGGAAATTATATTCCTCAAACTTTGTAAATAATTAAAAAAGTACACTATAAAGTAGATTTGTCATTGTATTTTCCCAACATTTATTAATTCTCAAAGTAACCTCAGAAACAGATAATGTATAAATTCAATATGAAAATCAGCAAAGGTAATTGTTTCATAACTTGAAACATCTAAGGCCCTTGAGGCCAAGGGAAAACGTAGTAGATACAGACTTCCTGGTTTCTATGCTCATGTTATTCGCTGCCTTAACTGATGGTTTGCAAGATCAAGAAAGACAGAGAAACCTTCCACCAAAGAGCGATCAGTTGGTTTGAAGTCTTTAAATTCCTTTTGATAATATCATCGCTTTTGCAAAGATTTCTATTTCTTTTCAAATTCCCTTTATCTTGTTGCTACTTTGACAACTCCAGTGCTACTGGAGGTAGAGGCACAGAAATAGGAGGTTTGACAGAAAAGGGGATAGGAGTATGGAAGTGTTTACACCAAAATAAATATGAAGATGGCACATGAGAAATGTCTGTTATATCCTAGGTCTGGGTACTTTAGG
>NW_006284245.1:1110185-1119119 GCF_000327345.1 Myotis davidii
TATAAACTAACTTAAAAAATTTATTAATTACTCCAATATTGACTTTTATTACATAGTATTTTAAAATATATGTGTAAATAAGATTTTATATGTATACTAGAGGCCTGATGCATGAAATTTGTACAAGGGTAGGCCGTCCTTCCCCTGGCTGCTGGTACCAGCTTCCCTCTGGCACCCGGGACCTGGGACCTGGGCTTCCCTCGCAGCCCCGGCTTCATCTGAAAGGTTGTCCGGAAGGACATCCGGTCTAATTAGCATTTTATGCTTTTATTATAGATATTTATATATAATTATTGTAAATGTAAATTACATATAACGTATTTATATGTATACATTTTTATATAGGTAATATTTTGATTATATTATTGAAATTTATAAATTTAGTTTTTGTCTGGTTATACCTTGATATGGACATAGTGAAAAGTAGCAAATAATAGCAGAATGTAAGTTTACATGATTTTTCATTTAAGACTAATATTTACTTACATTTAGCCTAAGTAACATTTTAATTGTGTGTGTTTATGTGTATACATACATATACATATATATATTTGTATAGGTAGATAAATAAATCAATTGACTTGAATTTAAAACAGGTATATGGCATGATAAATCATCATCAGAACCTGCATTTCTATTAGGCAATCATCTTATATGTGCAAAAGTGGTGATATTATCAAAAGGAATTGAAAGACTTCAATCCAACTGATCGCTCTTAAAATACTGGCAATCATCTTATATATGGAATACACGGAATATTTCCATTAATTACCTCTAGATTTGTATTAGATTTTATATATCTCCTTTCTGAAAATGAACTTGTTTTATCATATGTAAGATCTGAGTAGTTCTTATATTAAAGGAATCTGACTTAAAAATGCGATTTAAATTTTTCTACATTTTAATTTTTATTAAATTTATTCTGAGAAAGAAAATAAAATCTTTCATTTCTTATTCTAAATTCAGATACAGTTTGTTAAAATAACAGTTGGAATACTAATGTTTTGATCATTGTTAAACAATTCAAAGAAAATTCTGATTTGTTAGTTTAAATTCCAAATAGGTAACTTTTCCAATTATCTTTCACAAATAAAATTAACCTTCAAAATTAATCTCTGATATTTTAGAAATTTTGTTTAGTATATATTTAATGAAGGCATTTTTTAAAAAAGACTTTAAAATGTTTTAAGTAATGTAAACATCACCACCTGCAGAGTATTAATATCAGCCTTTACAACAAAATGCCTGCCATGTACAGGATAGTAAAAGAACATAAAAATGGATGAAATCTGTCCCTCCTTAGAGACCCTTATAATCTAGAAAAATGAAGAGATTCTTTTTTTAAGACATGAAACTCCATAAGAACAAGCATCAGATCTCTCTTACTTACCATGATATCCCCAGAATGTAGCACAGTGCCTGACACATATAGGTGCTCAGGATTTGTACTGTCAGTGAATATATGGAAGAATGAATGAGCAAGCAAGCATTCCTGAAAAAGAGTATACTTTTAAAGTTAATAAGCAGTGAGGTGTTATTCAGTGGGCTTTTAAGGTAGTTCTCCTAATTTCATAATTTAATTTAATTTCCCCTGTTCCCTACGATGATGCATATTGGTTGGTGATAGTACACGATTTGGTTATTTGGTTGATGTGAAAGAATGAAATATTCACAAACCAGCAATTCCTCTACTGCCCTCTAGATGGGGATCCTTTACACTTCTGGCGTGGCTACTTTCTTCTTTTTAAAAATATATATATTTATTTAAGAAAGGAAGAGAAAGCTAGGAACATCATTGATGAGAGACAATCATTGATCGGCCGCCTCCTATTGGGGATCGATCTGTGACCTCCCAGGTCATAGGTCAATGCTCAACCACAGAGCCACATTGGCTAGGCCACTTCACGTTTTCATACGTGATTTTTCAGTTGCTACCCACTGTTTTCACTTAGGATCTTTTTTTACGTTTCTCTGGCTAAATTTCTAAAATAGTCATTCTTTGTTAGAAAGTCAAATTGGATAAAGATATGCATATTTATTTGATTTCTTAGTTTATATTTGTAATTTTTAAATGCAGGGGAAATGATAAATAATAAAGAAGAAAACAAGAGAAAGGTTCTATGAATTTAGGGAAGGTAAAAAGTGAGGTTATTTGGGAGCTCCATAAGACTAAGCATCAGATTTGTCTTATTTATTAGAATAACTTTCAGTTCCCATCTAACTTCACAAATTTTACTTGAAACAGCTGCTGTCTTAAGCGTCTTCATTAATTTCATTGCTCTGCTATGCACCAATGTGGCATTTCTTTGGCTAGTCACCAAAACTGGCAAGGTGACCTGCATGGTCAGAATTTTTATATCTACTAATGGACATTGTGCGATCTATCTGAAGATGTCACATTAATCCTTACCTGGCAGTCAGATAACTAAGAACTTGGGGGTTGGATTTCTGATGAACCAGAATAATGCCTTAAAAAAATTTATATAAAGAAACAAACATAGCAATCTCCTTATGGGTACACCTTTATATATTTTAATAGTAAAATGGACAAGTTAGGCCCTCCACTTCGAACTGGAAGACATGTGCAAAGGTTGTATGGCAGTGACACAAAATCAGACAGTGCCATCAAAAGACATGAGTTATTACCCATTTACAAGTAAGTATTTGTAACTCAGTTTGGTTAATCTATTTCAGATATTTCCTTAAAAACTTTATATACTGAATACTATAAACTTGTACATACCTATACTTAAAAAAAATCTTACTTTAATGATTTTTAAGCCACAAAGTGCTAAATAATCTTTTAGGACTTAAAACGACTTGATTTTTGGTGAACATTTCTATTGTTCTAAAGCTGTTTTTAGAGCATACATTTTATTCCATTCGATTTTAATTTTTAGAGGTTGAGAAAGCAGTCACCTTCAATAATTGTCATTTATTTTGTAGGAGTAATATTTTTGAAAAGAAGAATATAGGGAATATTATGCCATGTATATAATATATTACTAGATTATCTTTTAGTTAAGTAGATGATGAATTGTTATAAAAAGGCAGAAAAAACAATTCTATTTTATTTTTAAAATATATTTTTATTGATATCAGAGAGGAATGGAGAGGGAGAGAGAGATAGAAACATCAACAATGAGAGAGAATCATTGATCAGCTGCCTCCTGCATGCCCTCTCCTGGGGATCGAGCCTGCGACCAGGCATGTGCCCTTGACTGGAATCGAACCCAGGACCCTTCAGTCCACAGACAGATGCTCTATCCACTGAGCCAAAACAGCTAAGGCCCCGAAAAAACGATTTTAGGAAACATTTCATCTAGGGACCTCAGTCTTTTTGTTAGATGGTTATGAATTCCACATAAAACAGGAAAAGGATGTGAAATCCACTTTGGAACTCTTTCATGTGAGACTTCAAGGGTTACTAGTGTGGGCTCCAATACAGGTCTAGCCCTCTCATTTTAACATTATGAAATTAGGGCCTAATAAATTAAGTTACTTATTAAAGGTGAAAAATACATTATTAGAGTTCACTTAGGTAACTTTTAAACCAAGGTCTACTATCGTATATTCTCTTACCATGTATGAAAAGTAGTAAATTTAGATATACAATTAAATAAAGATGGAGCATGTCTTGAAGATATTAGCAGCCAGCAGCCCTGAGTTATTTTTAAGCAATTAATGATAAATCCTAGAAGGAAGTATCTGTGCCCTAAGCCAGTTTTCTTTGTACTACTGCTGTCTGAAGCAGATCTGAAAGAAACACTGACTAGCAGTAAGCTAGATTAAGTGCATTCCAAAATTAAACCTTGTCATAACTGCTGGAACTGTATATAGTGGGCAGATTCGACCAGGTGAGGCTGGGCAACATGTGTCAAGTGCTGATCAAGATAGTTCTTCCCAGAATCTAAGAATGGTTCCTAACATTCAGATTCTGCCTTTTAGAAGATGTTACTAAAATACGTGGTCGGCATTTAATATAGTGGCTATTATTCATAATCTTATTTTTTCCTAATTATTTAAACAACTGTAAATTGTTGATATGGTGAAATTGTGTGTGTGTGTGTCTGCGCGCGTATTTGTATTACCTGTATATCTTATGCATACGTTATATGGAAGTGATAGGATTTCTAACAAGACTTATTTCTAGAGCCAAAATATAAAAAATGAGTCCTTTCTGTTTCTCTTATGACTTTCAACTGGAGGAATTGCCATTTATTGGCAATTATTTTTTAGAAATTAAATTCCTAAAAAGTCACAGTAGCAGTTCTGCAACATCCTTAGAGGGGCTATCTAATAGCAGAGTAGAATACACCTCATAGATGGACTTGCAGTGACTATTTGAGGACCATTTGATATCATCTATGTACCAAGGTAAAAGATGATTTTTGTTGAAGTTTAGGAATAATTTAAAGTAACTATTCAAAGCAGCCTCTCCCTGAATGATAGTATTGCATATTAAACATAAGGTTTGTAAAACCTAAATTCAAGTTAATCATATAATTGTGCAAATTATTTAATCTCTCTGCCTATGAGTTTCTTTAATTTTAAAATGGGAATAATATCTTCGGAGATTTTTGTGAATATTAAAGTTACATATGTATCATATTTAGCATATAGCATTGTTTGAGAAATAGTAGATGTGTTACCTACATTATTTTCATGGTAGCTATTTAAAATTTTAGGAAATTCTATTCAACTTTATTGTATAAGTAGACAAAGAAGAATTTTAGCCAAAGTTTAAGAACTTTCTATGTAAAGGAAATTTGGAAAGCATTTTGCTTGTTTATAAATCACAACATTGCTTATCTCTGAAATGAAAAAATTCGAGTAAATCTCTAAAGAGGGGGCAGAAACTAATACTTTACTGAACATCTAGCCGCTACTTCAACAATGCACTTGGCCGTGCCACTTTGGTAAGTTACTTAGCCACTCTTCGCCTCGGTTGTCACATTTGTAAAGTGCAGTTATTAATTCTACCTACATCATAGGGGTATTCTGAGGATTAAATAAGTTTATATGTAAGGTATATATAAATAAGCTTATTTATAAGAAGATAATTAGAAATATGACAATACCAAATATAGTACGCACCATTGCATAAATGTGAATTTGTAGTAGCAGCAATAGCCATAGTAATAATAATAGTATTATCAGCAGCAGCATTGCTAAATGCTCATATAAATTGCAATTTAAATCATGTAACATCCTATAAGATAAGTGAGGATGGTCCCATTTTATAAATTAGGGATTTTGGTCTCTGAGAGGTTGACCACCTTAACAGAGTTGGTTATAGCAGTTGGGATTTGAATGCAGAGTCATCTGCATCTCAGAACCCATCCTTTCACCATTAACTGTCATACGACCACCTTATTTTCCTTGGATTCCTGAAGTCTCAGAAAGGGAATCAGGGATGTCCTCACCAAAACTTTCCCACTACTGACAGTGATAGCCCAGACTGTGTAGTTAGTGAAATTAAGTTTTTAAAGGGAAAATTGTATTAACCCATTTATTTGAGTTGATATTCCTCACAACAGATTTTCATATATTGAATATTACTTTTTAAAATAGCTAGCTGATGTGTAAAGTGGGTAGCTGTTTTTTTTTTTATCACATCTCATATGCTTAACATATTATTTAAAAATTATTTGTAGGCATTTAACAAACCACATCTTTATTTTGAGGGAACTGTCGATATTAAACTGTAGATAACTTGAAGATTTTCAGAATGATTAACTTAAACATTTCATGTAAAGCATATATACATATTTTAATTGATTTTATATACCATCAAGAGAATGATAGTAAATGCAAAATGCTTTGGCTTATCTTTAGTTTTAACTACTATTGTTTTCCATTTAAAAATAATTATTTGAATTTTAATCTTTTGACTTAACCTGTCTACAGTTTCTAATTATTTTTCTAATGCAAATAGCAATTTGAGAAGTAAATGATTATTATTCAATACTTTTTCATTGCCACCTTTTTCCCTTTCTAGCGCTAACATCAAACCTCGAAATTCCACACCACCTAGTTTGGCACGAAATCCTGCCTCAGGTGTCCTTACAAGCAAGAGAAAAACATATGGTGAGAGTTACATAGCCAGGTATGTTTAGCCCTGGTATTTTAATAACCAAAATAAAAAATGAAATGTGTAGTTTTCCAAGGACCATATACAAAAATGTACCAGGCTTTGATAGAAAATCTGATTTTTTTCTTTTGTTTTTTATTTAATCTGGCTTTTAATTTGTTTGCTAAAGAAATAGTTTGGACATAAATAATATTGACCTATACTTTGTAGTTAGAATTATTGTTATAAATGTTGAAGAATAGTTTGTTTCCACTGGATTAATTTGTTTTTCATGTCTTCGTTTTTAACTGCAACATGGTTATTTTTATCTCCACAAAGTGAATAATAGACTCTTTAAACCACTGCTGTTGTAATTTTCAGCAGCATTTTAATACATTTAAACCCCTCCACTGAGGTTGTGATTATTCATCTACTTCCCTTTCTAATCTGTCCCAATTATATACTGGGGATATGCCTGCAACCAAGGTACATGCCCTTGACCAGAATCGAACCTGGGACTCTTCAGTCCACAGGCCGACACTCTATCCACTGAGCCAAACCAATTAGGGCGATCTATGATTTTTGTCTTGTAGTCTGTTTTGCAGTCTGTAGTTGTCTTATGTGCTGTATCATAGTTATTGATTTGCAAATATTATATCAGCTTTGCATCCCCGGAATATATTCCATTTGGTCATGATGTATGATCTTTTTATCTTATTTTATTTTTAAAATATATATTTCTTTATTGATTTCAAAGAGGAAGGGAAAAGAAGAGAGAGATAGAAACATCAATGATGAGAGAGAATCATTGATCAGCTGCCTCCTGCACACTCTCTACCGGGATTGAACCTGCAACCCAGGCATGTGCCTTTGGCTGGAATTGAACCTGGCACCCTTCAGTCGGCAGGCTGATGCTCTATCTACTGAGCCCAGCCAGCTGTGTGATCTTTTTAATGTATTGTTGGATCCAATTTGAGAATATTTTGTTGAGGATTTTAGTGTCTGTGTTCATCAAGGATATTGCCCTGTAGTTCTATTTCTTTGTCATGTATTTATCTTATTTTGGCATTAGGGTAATGCTGGCCTCATAGCAAGAGTATTCCTTCTTTTTGGAATTTTTTTGAATAGTTTGAGGAGCATAGGTGTTAGTTCTTCTTTGAATATTTGGTAACTTTCCCCCATGAATCCATCTGGACCAGGGCTTTTGTTTGCTGGGAGGTTTTTGATTACTGCTTCAATTTCATTAGTAATTATCGGCCTATTCAAGTTTTCTGATTCTTCCTGATTGAGTTTTGGAAGGTGGTAGTTTTCTAGGAATATGTCCATTTTGTCTATTTATTGGAATGAAGTCATTTGTAATATTTTAATATCCTTTGTATTTATGTGGGGTCAGTTGTTACTTCACCTCTTATGTTTCTGATTTTGTTTAGTTGAGTCCTCTCTCTCTGTTTTCTGGTGAGTTTGGCTAGAGGTTCATGAATCTTATTAATCCTTTCCAAGAACCAGCTCTTGGTTTATTAATCTTTTGTATTATTTTTTTGATGTCTGTGTCATTTATTTCCTCACTGATCTTTATTATTTCCTTCCTTCTACTTATTCTAGTCTTTTCTAGAGTTGTTCTCTTTCTAATTCCTTAAGTTGTGGCATTAGATAACTTATTACCAGTTTTTCTTGTTTTGTTTTTTAGGTTGGCCTGTAGTGTTATAAACTTCCCTCTCATGACTGCTTTCACTGTGTCCCATGGGTTTTGGATTGTTGTGTGTTCATTTGCATTTGTCTCTAGGGTGTCTTTTATTTCTTCTTTGACCTCGTTGGCAACCCATTCATTGTTTAATAGCATGCTATTTAGCCTCCATGTGTTTGATTGTTTTTGAGCATTTTTATTGTAGCTGATTTCTAATTTCATGCCATTGTGGTCTGAGAAGATGTTTGATATTATTCAATCTTCTTGAATTTGTAGAGATTTAGCTTGTGTTTTATCATGTGGTATATCTTTGAAATTGTCCCATGTGCACTTGAGAAGAATGTAATTTTGTAGCTTTGGGGTGGAATGTTCTGAAGATATCAATTAGATCCAATTCGAGTGTCACTTTGGATTGCTGTTTCTTTATTGATTTTTGTCTAGAAGATTTATCCAGTGATGTCAGTGTGGTATTAAAGTCCCCTACTATGATTGTATTGCTATCAATCTCTCCCTTGATAGCCTCCAGAAGTTTTTTTTAATATATTTAGATGCTTCTATATTTGGTGCATATATGTGTACCAGAGTTATAGCCTCTTGTTGTATTGATCCATTTAGTATTATGAAGTGGCCTTCCTTATCTCCTGCTTTGGCCTTCACTTTGAGGTCTGTGTCAGATATAAGTACTGCTACCCCAGCTTTTTTTTCATTTTCATTAGCATGGAAAATTTTTCCATCCTTTCAGTTTTAGTTTGTATGTGTCCTTTGCTCTAAGGTGTGTGTCTTGTAGAAAGCATATATATGGGTCATATTTTCTTATCAATTGAGCTACCGTATGTGTTTTGATTGGAACATTTAATCTATTTACATTTATGGTTATTATTGACTAGAGGCCCAGTGCATGAAATTCCTGCACTTGAGGGGGGAGTCCCTCAGCCCATTCTGCGCCCTCTCGCAGTCCAGGACTCCTCAGGGGATGTCCGACTGACGGCTTAGGCCTGCTCCCTAGCGGGTCTAAGCTGTCAGTCAGACCTCCTTAGTACTGCCGTGGAGGCGGGAGAGGCTTCCACCACCACTACAGCATTTGCCAGCCATGAGCCCAGCTTCTGGCTGAGTGGCCCTCTCCCTGTGGGAGTGCACTGACCACCAGGGGTGCCGGGAGCCGGTCCATCCTTGCTGT
>NW_006284245.1:1120383-1150767 GCF_000327345.1 Myotis davidii
AGGTGACTGGCTAGGCTGCTGATCAACTGAACGCTTTCTCCGTGTCATTCCTCCTTCGCTGACTCGGTCCACAGCTTTGGGGACCCCTGGACCTGCTGGGGCTGGACCCTGGCACAAGGGGCAGCTCCTGTGTTGAGCATCTGCCCTCTGGTGGTCAGTGTGCATCATAGTGACCGGCTGTTCTGCTTCAGTCGATTTGCATATTAGCTTTTTATTATAAAGGATAGGTACTTGTTTGTTGCCATTTTTATTCTTTATGCCTGTGTTTTTTCTTCTCTTTCTATTCTTTTTACAACAGTCCCTTTAGCATTTCTTGTATTGCTAATTTGGTGATAATAAACTCTTTTAATATTTTTTGTATGTCTAGCTCCTGATTTCACCTTCAATTTTGAATGATAGCCTTGCTGGATAGAGTAGTCTTGGATTCAGTCCCTTGCTTTTCATCACTTTGTATACTTCATTCCATTCCCTTCTGGCCTGATGTGTTTCTGTTGAGAAATTAGTTGATAGTCTAATGGGAGATCCCTTGTAGGTAACTTTCTGTCCCTCTCATGCAGCCTTTAATATTCTTTTTTTCTCTTTTACATTTGTCAATTTAATTATGATGTGTGTTGGTGTAGGTCTTTTTGGATTCATCTTTATTGGGACTCTGTTTCTTGGGCTTTTGTGACTTTTTCTTCCCCAAGTCAGGGAAGTTTTCTGTCTTTATATCTTCAAACAGGTTTTCTATTCCTTTCTCAGCTTCTTCTCCTTCTGGCACCCCTATTATGCGGACATTGTTTCATTTCATGTTGTCCCAAAGCTCTCTTAAATTCTCCTCCTGCAGGAGGCAACAGATCAATGATTCTCTCTTGTCACTGATGTTTTTGTCTCTGTCTCTCTCCCTTCTTCTCTGAAATCAATAAACATATATTTTTTTAAAAATTCAAAGGACCGGAATAGACACTTCTCCAATGAGGACATACCATTGGCCAATAGACTTGTGAAAAAATACTCAATGTCACTATTCATCAGAGAGATGTCACTTAAAAGTACACTGTGGTATCACCTCACACCTGCCAGAATGGCTACCATCAATAAATCAACAAACATCAAGTGCTGGTGAGAATGTGGAGGGAAAGGAACCCTAATATACTGCTGGTTGTAATGCAGACTGGTGCAGCCTCTGTGGAAAACAATTTGGAGTTTCCTCAGAAAAGTTAAAAATGTAACTACCATTTGACCTAGCAATCCCACTTCTGGGAATATATTCTAAGAAACCCAAAACACCAATCAGAAAGAATACGTGCACCGCTATGATCATAGCAGCTTTATTTACAACTAGGGGCCCAGTGCACAAATTTGTGCACCTTGAACTGTGGGCCACAAGGCTATGGTGGGCACAGGGGCCGGTCTTGACCCAACCTCTGTGCCTCCGCCCGGCCCCTCCCACCACAGCCCCCGGTCCCCTGTCTGCTGGCAGCCCTGCTTCCACTGCTGCCACTCCCATGCGCTGATGGCGCCGGTCCCTCTCATACTCACTGATGGCATGGAGTGATTGGGGCCAGTGCCAGCAGTGGGTGCAAGCAGCAGCTGCTGTCCCGATTGCCCCTCAGGAGCAGGGGGAGGTGGAGAAGCCCTCAGGGGCGATAGGGGCCAGAAGCCAACCACTCGCACCCACTGACAGTGCCGAGTGATTGGAGCCAGCACCGGGCGCCAGCAGAGGGTGCGAGCGGCGACTTTAGTGCTGGCAGTGGGTGCAAGCGAGGCCAGCACCAGCAGCAGGTGTGAGTGCCAGGCGGGACCGTGGTGCGCAGGAGCAAAGAATTTTCAATAACTACCAGAGGTTTGCCCCTATGACAGTGACTGGTGCTTCGCCGTGGTCTGGCATCCCCATTCACCTGCTCCACCATCCCACCATGGCTGATGCCTGCCATGTTCCGTGCACACCCCCCTGGTGTTCAGTGCATGTAATATCGACCAGTTGTTCAGTTGTTCCACCGTTTGGTCTATTTGCATATTAGGGGTTTATATATATAGATAGCTAAGATCTGTAAACAGCCCAAGTGCCCATCAGCAGATGAGTGGATAAAAAAGCTGTGGTACATACACATCATGGAATACTATGCAGCTGTGAAGAAAAAAAGGATCTCGTACTCTTTATGACAGCATGGAGCAACCTGGAAAGTATTATGCTAAGTAAATTAAGTCAATTAGGGACGGAGAAGTATCACATTATCCCACTTATTTGTGGAATCAATGAAAAAAGTAAGTCCAGATACAAGGATGCATGGAACTGACTGATAGATCTCAGAGGAGAGGGTAGTGAGGGGGACTGGGAAGAAATAACCAGAGAACATATATGTATGTATGCATAGTCAGTGGACACATACAGTAGGCCTGGGGTGGGGCGGGTGTTTGGTAGAGGGGGCTTAGGGGGTAAGTAGGGAACATCTGTCTTTAATACTCTCAACAGTAAAAAAAAGAAAAAAAAAATCTGAGCTGCACTATGGCCATAACTACCCATTTCAAACCATCCTAAATGGATGCTAGAGTTTTCCAAAAGTAGCAAAACTCCTTGATTCAAGAACATTAATCAATTATGTTTAAGTGCCTACACCACATAAATACAGGGCTTGGGACACAAAACTCTTCAAAAGGCAGTAACAACAGTGAGTGAGATGAGTGAGAGAACTAAAATAATTACTTACTGGGCAATGATCAGATTAAGATTAAGAAGAGGATATGAAAGCAGGAAATTGTATTTAATGTATAAATTCCTGTGAACTGATATTTCTAAAACAGAACATTTCACATTGCAAATTTAGAACCCTGCTATCCTTATTTAATTGAAGAGAGTAGATAGGATGAGAAAGAGAGAGGGAAAAGGAGAAAGTAACTAGTAAAGATAGCAGGCAGGGATGTAAAATACAGCATAGAGAATGTAGTCAATAATCTATAATAATAAAAGCATAATACACTAATTAGACCGGACAGCCAAACGTCCTTCCAGATGTCCTTCTGGACAAAGCCATGGTGGCTGCAAAGGCTGAGGGCAGGCTGGGGGTGGTGCCTTCTCCTGATCGGCCTGGTCACCGCCCGCAGAGGCAGGCCAGACTGTGGCTTAGGCCCGGTCCCCGCGGGGAGTAGGCCTAAGCCATCAGTAGAATATCCCCTTAGGGCTCCTGAACTGTGAGAGGGGGCAGGCTGGGATGAGAGCTCCCCCCTCCCCAGTCCATGAATTTTCGTGCACCTGGCCTCTAGTAGTGTAATAATTATGGTGTCAGATGGGTAGTAGACTTACATTAATTACATAAATGCCTAACCACTATGTTGTGCACATGAAACTAATATATTATTGTATGTTAAATGTAACTGAAAAATAAAAAAAGTAAGAAGATAAGAAGGAAATAAAAACTTGACATTGTGATTATACAGATTTAGAAATGTAAAGGCAAAAAGCAGAAGGAAGGTCAAATTACGGTTTTATTCTTTTCCATGCTTCATTAAATAACAGCTGGGTGCATTCCAAAGACTTAAGCCTTTATTGTTAGTAATAAAATTCACAACAAACTATGTTTCTTCAGAGATGAGATTGTTTTTCAGAGAGTAGATCAGAAAGGAGTAGAGTTCTAAAAACAAACTTATGCTGTCTGGCAAATGGGATACCTCAAATACATAATTCAAATAAAGAAATCTGTAATTCTAAAAAAAATAAATTAAGAGAAATAAGTGTTTTCTTAATCTGGACTGGAAGTGAGATGAAGCCAGTTTTTAGTCATGCTTAATGCTAGCCCTGCCCCCAAGAGTTCTGGGGCGTGGGAACAGCTGATGTGACTTTCTTCTGTACTTCCCAGGCCAGATGGCGACTACGTATCTTCACTCAACGGTGGGAACGTGAAAGGCTTTGAAGGAAGTTCCTCTGGACACTTACCCAAATTCTGCCACGAGTGTGGGACTAAGTACCCTGTGGAATGGGCCAAGTTTTGCTGTGAATGTGGCATTCGAAGAATAGTTCTGTGAACAAAACCCCAAACGAAAGAGCCAAGTCCAGAGTTTGATGACTGTTACTGCTTCCAGCCAGAGCACTTCCTCTAGTTATTTTGTGCTAAAATTGATACACTTTTTCCAGCAATTTTTGGAACATAATCCCCTTGCTGTATAATGTGTGTGGTGTGTGTGTGTATATATGTGTACATATACTGTATATAATAAATACCTATTATTCCAAACTGTGCCAGTCAAGAAAATACTCATCTGTTGGGAAATGATTTCAAGTGGAATCATTAATTTAGGTGTTACTCTTCTGTTGTTGTTAAAACACATCAAGTACAAATCCTCGAACTCTAGTGCTTAGCCCTTCAGGCTTTAGGATGATCATTACTTTGAGCAAAAAATCAGAATAAACATTTTATTACTGGTGCCTATTTTCAGACAGTCTTCGCGATAGTTGGATGGGATGCTTGGAATTTTGGAATTGAGAATATTTTTAGTTGCAATTAGTTATGTGAGGTCATTTTGCAATAGTTCTCTTCAACAATTTTATAAAAAATTTTTAAAAGAAAAAATAAGTTCTGTGTTACCCATTACTCAGTGTATGATGATATAATTTAAATATTTTTACTCATTCTCTCAAAATGTAATTATGCAATTTCCTTTTTGGAGACACAGGCTAAAAATACAAATCTTATTCTAGTTATAACTGAAATTTTTACCTCTGTGTCTGCATCTTCAAATTACAGTTCTTTTCTTTCTTTTCTATAACCTAATGTCTAATGAGTAGTTTTATTATTTTTATTAATTATTATGTTTTAATCCTCACCCATTTTTCCATTGATTTTTTTTTTTAAGGGAATGAAAGGAAGAGAGAAGAGACAGAAACACTGATGTGAGAGAGACACATCGGTTGTTTGCCTCCTGCACACCCCAACCAGGGCCAGCAGCCTGCATCTGAAGCATGTGCCCTTGACTGGAATTGAACCTGGGACCCTTCAGTCCACAGGCTGAGGCTCTATCCACTGCGCTAAACTGGCTAGGGCTACGGAATAGTTTTAATTTACTACTTCATTTTTGCAAAGTTTGAAAATGTAATTAATAAGAGATGCAAAAATTTTCTTCAAATTCACATTTATTTCTTTGCATCGGAATGTAGAATAAATTACTTTAGTGGATTTTAAAACAAACCACCTCACCAAATAAGTAATAATTTTGGTAATAATTATCAGTGGAGGGCATGCAGGTAAAAGAATTTGAATTTTAGTCTCTTGAAGTATAGTTAGATGTAGTTATGAGTAGGTTAAGAGAATAAGTTTTCCTACTCACATTTTCTTTTTAGTTTTTCATGTTGGAATACCATTCACATCACAATAAAAGCCACTGAAAATGTATTGCTTTGCATACCTGACTTATGTAATTAAGCATTCACAAAAATTTAATTATCCTTCTTTACTTTGGCTAAAATACATCATGTAATCATTGTCACATTCAGTGTAGCATAGTATGTAGTAGTAAATCTCTTTGCTTGTGTATCCATATTCAGTGATTCAGTAGTAATTTGTTGAATCAAGCCTAACAACTCTATTATAAATATTTAAGCAAATCTTTTATAGGCAGTTCCTAGTTTATTGTTTTTGATTCTGTTAAACTATAAGGATCAATGTAGAAATTCGTGGCTTACACAGTTTCCTGAAATTTATTTATGCTTATACTTTATAATTTTATTCATAAGTTGTTCTTTTCATTCAGGCAGGGGGTATAAACTTAATGTAATGGGAATTGTCATTTTACTTACATTAGAGTTGCAACCCTGAATTTTTATTAATTTATTTCTGGTTGTCTTTATTCAGTTATGTTGGTCAAAAGAGTTTCATGAATTATGAAACATGACAATATTTAAATGTTTTTATATTACTTGCATATATCATTTTCACATTGATTTGTCATGCATTAGTTTGGTTTTTAAGAAATTTTCCTAGATCTATGCATCATTTATTTTTATTTATTTTCATAAGCATTTGCCAGTGTGGTAGAATTTAAAAGATTGTAAGCTTAAATTAAAACATAAAAATTTCTTACACATTATTTTTAAAGTTATTAGCTTGAAAAATAAGATTATTATAATTGCTGTTGTCTCCTGTTCATTCTATGGGTTTTATTACAAATAAGTTTTCATTTTTGCACCTATTCAATAAAGACATGAAGCAAAAAAATTGCTAGTTGGTTTTCATTGATGTCTTGTCTTTTAGCCAGACATAGGTAGAAAGATAGGAAGACAAAGAAACAAAGAAAATCTTTGAAGTCAAAATGTAAGAGTTTTAAAAGTTAGAGTTTTAAAAATGAGCAGATTTTTGTGTGCCATTAGCTGTCAAATAAATTATTACTATTTTATTGAAATATTTTTGACCTTAAAGGTTTGTCGCAGATTAAGGCATTGAAACATTCTCTTCATAGCCAATAAAATCTAGCAATTGAAAACATTTAGTGAAGTCCAGGTTAAAACACATTGAATATTTCTAATTAGGCAACACACAATTGAATGGCAAACATATTCATCTGTGATGAATACTTACTTAGAGTCTAAGTAATTTAGACCATCATGCTTAAAATTATAACAGGAGTTAACTCCGGTGAAAACATCAGATTAGACATGTTTAATTTGTACTCAGTTTTCTGTAGGCCAGAAGTGAGTATTGTTACCATGAGTAGAGAGGCTCAGGGAATGAAAAAAATGATGGAACTCCTGTCTATTTGCATTGCAGGTGTAGGTATTTTATATGGTTAAGTATATTTTTAGTACTGAGATAGAAGATAGGCTGATTTCCCAACTGTCTGCATTATTTAATAGGGCAGTGGAGAGTCATTAAAACGGAGTTAATGATAGCCACACTCATTTTTAGTTTCACTTAACTTTTTTTTTCCAATTACATGTTACTGTCGATACTCATTGATTACATACAGTTTTGCTTGGCTGTAAAACTGTAGTATGTGGATTGGTTTTTATTTTGCCACTAGGGGGTGCTTTAGGCTAATATTACCAGCCCTCCATTATTTTAAAAGCTCCTCAGCAACATAGGCATGAATATCTGAGTGGGGATGGGAGCATGGAATTACAGCGATTTGTAAGAGAGAGGTTTTTGGATTTCATGACCCATCTGTTGATTTCTTAGAAACCTAGTCTAGCTCATTTTGGGCACCAGGGTGCTTATAATTGCTAGAAGTATTTAATATTTACCTTAAATTTTGTTAGCAATTATCTATCTCTAATGTATTACTCATGAACATTACCAAATATTCCTTGGTCTATTATTTTAATATTTTATCTTAGTTGTACAGCAGTTATAATCTTTAAAATAAGGCCTTTTTCCCAATCATCTGGCCTAACTTTAACATGTGACAGTGACATCAATTTAAATAGGAGGTAAAACGCTTAGCCTAACGTAACATGCACAAAACTAAAGCTTCATATACACTTAAAATATGTTATATATGGTCTTCCTTCTATGAAGAATTAAGAGAAATAAGATGTGATTAATTTCTGTCCTAAAGTTGATGATTTATTTGGAGAAGTTGATAGATATACAGACAACTACAACTTGGGACAAACAAGGATTTATTTTAATAGTATTTTCTATCTTGTAAAAGCAAGAACAAAATATTGCAGAAGTGTTGAAAGTGCAGCTTTCTTATCACAAGTTAGCCGACCATTCCATTTTCTGTTTTTCTTCCTTGTCCCAGTGCTCGGGAGGAGACCGGAGGGCTGTGAGCGAGAGCTGTACTAACCACCTTCGGAGGGAAAGGCACGTGGCCGTGGGAAGGATGCGTGTGTGGTGGGTCCACGAGAGCTGCAAAACGCGGCTGACTTCCAGTGTCCTGGTGACTCAGAAAAAGCGCCTTTGCATAAAAGTTACCGATGACACATCAGTTCACTCTCTCTCACATAACCCTTCCCTTTTCCCTTCCCTTTTCTCTGTTTGCCCAAGCACCGCACTTTCCATCCTATTGTGAATTTGCTGCAATGAGGCTGGGAATAGGAGGTTGCCAGGAGTGCTGAGTGTACTCCACAGAGAAGTGCTGATTTATTCATCAAACCAGCAGTCTTATAAAGAAACTGAAAACTGCCACGGGGCATGAAGATGAAAGGCCTTATATGCTGACAGAAATAGAAATTGATAATACATTTTTAAAAGTTGACTAAATTTACTTTAATATAAAAACTTTAAAAATATTCATGCTTCATAACCTAGTAATCCTATATAATAAAACTTTAATATGCAAATTGACCGAACGGCAGAATGACCGGTCCCTATGATGCACACTGACTACCACGGGGCAGATGCTCAACACGGGAGCTGCCCTCTGGTGGTCAGTGTGCTCCCCACCACTCAGCCAGAAGCCAGGCTCATGGCTTGTGAGCACAGCGGTGGTGGTGGAAGCCTCTCCTGCCTCTGCGGCAGTGCTAAGGATGTCTGACTAAGCTGTCAGTCAGACATCCCCCAAGGGGTCCTGGACTGTGAGAGGGCACAGGCTGGGCTGAGGGACCCCTCCCGCCCCAAGTGCACAAATGTTGTGCACTGGGCCTCTAGTTTTATTTATAAGATATATACTTCTTGATGGAATAATTGGAAGTATGGAAAAATATTTAGCAGAACCCGTTTAATAGTACTATCATTGGCCCCGTGTATGTTCTTGGTAATAAGGTATTAACGGTTATGTGTTCAGTGAAAGAGACCAAATAGTAGGGCAATATTAAAAATCTCGCCTTAAAAAAATCCTGTTGGCTCACTAGTCATTAGGAAAATGCAAATTTAAATCACAATGAGATAACACCTGGTGCTTGTTAGAATGGCCATCATAAAAAAGACAAGAGGTAACAGATGCTGGTGAGGAGGTGGAGAAAAGGTACCCCACTTGCACGGTTGGTGGGACTATAAATCGGTTCAGCCACTATGAAAAACGGTATGGAAGAGCTTAAAAAATTAAAAATAGCACTACCATATGATCCAGAAATTCCACTTCCAGGAATATATCCAAAGCACTAACTCAAAATGATAACTGTACCTCCCTATTCATAGCAGCTTTCTTCACAATATCCAAGGCATGGGAAAAATTTAAGTGTCTTTTAGTGGATGGATTATTCAGCCATAAAAATGAGGAAATCCTACCATTTGTGGCAACATGGATGGACTTTGAAGACATTATGTTAAGTAAATAAGTCAGACAGAGAAAGACAAATATTGTATGATCTCACATGTGGAACCTAAAAATAAAAGCTTGTATGAAAAGACACCAGACACAGCCCTGGCTGGTTTGCCTCAGTGGATAGAGTTGTTGGCATGTGGACTAAAGGGTCCCGTGTTCGATTTCGGTCAAGGGCACATGCCCGGGCTGTAGACTTGATCCCCAGTAGGGGGTGTGCAGGAGTCAGCCGATCAATGATTCTCTCATCACTGATGTTTCTATCTCTCTCTCCCTCTCCCTTCCTCTCTGAAATCAATAAAAATGTATTAAAAAAAGACACCAGACACAGAGGATAGGGGGAAGGAGACGCTGGAGACAGGTGGTGAAAAGGTACAAAGGTCCAGTTATAAGATAACTGGGATGAACAACATGATGACTATAGCTAACATTGCTGTACCCAACACAGGAAAATTGTTAAGAGTAAGTCCTGTAAGTTCTCATCATAAAGAGAAAACAGTTTTTTTCTTTCTTTTCTTTTTATTATATGAGAATATGGATGTTAGCTGACCTTATCGTGTTAATCATTTCACAATATATGTAAAACAAACCATCATATCGGATACCTTAAACATATACAGTGATACATGTCAAATATTTCCCAATAAAACTGGGAAAAAAGTTCTGTTGAGATTAAGTGAATCTGACAGTGTTAATACATAGGTCATTTATTATCAAAGGAGAAATGTTATCCAAAGCAAGTAATTTGTTCGTAATACTGTATGAAAATATTTTTATATACAGATATAGTGTCAAAATTAAATATACACACTCTATTAATTAAAAGGCAACATATATTATTCTCTTAAAAATATACTTCCCAAATTGCAAACTCATTTAGACAAGTTTTATTACACGTAAATGACAGAAGAAACTCGGTACTATGGCTTAGCAGCCTTAAAACAGGTGACTTCCTATTTTGTGAAATTATTCTTTGTTTTCATTTTAGGACATTCTCTATGCCATCTACTGGAGGCAATGTGCTACACAGTCACAGACCTCTTAAAGCATCTTGGAAACCTTTACGTTTCTGCTTTAAGATACATGACTTGTTCTCTTGGGCATTATCCATACCTCACTGTCAACTCTGCCAGAAGATGACACTATCCACACTCATTGCATTATACTGATGCATAGTAGGCCATAAAGAAATAAAGCAAAGCTAATTTTTAATCCTTGTAACCTTTAGGTACACCACAGATTTTACATGTCTCCTGAACATTTTTAACAGGTCTAAAAAGGATTATTGCAGCTAATACCTTACATGGATCGTCTTACAAAAATCAGCCCCAAATTAACACCAGCTGACGCATGTGCACACACATAGGAAATAGTCCGTTGATTGCAGCATTTGGTTCCATTGTTTGTGTCCTTCTAGTACCACAGCATGTATTTCTCAATTGCTCTAACCCATTTTTAGCAAGTACATTCAGTAATTTCTGGGAGGTGTTCTACCCCGGAAAATTGCACGAGCAGATCAACTCTTGAGGGATGCAATTAAAGTTCACGTCTTTATTTTGTCACGCCATACGTTTCAATGTTCTTTAGTGCCACTCAAAATTTTATTCCAGCAAGTTTTTATCTTTTCTAGTAGTATCATGAGGAAACACATTTCATCCTGTTTTTTCTGTCCCTTTGAAGATTTTTTCTCTTCCTACAGAAATATGCAAAAAAAGTTTTAAGTTCACTTTGTTATAAAAATACATGTTTTCAAATATTCAATCTTTAATTTCCACCATCTTAGGTTCTACTGAAAATTCTGTGTCATGGGAAAGGAGATTCTTGCATCATACTTTAAACCTGTGATTTCTAACTCTAGTTGGGATGATATGTAGGAAATTCAAGGTTGTTGTGGTTTAAGATTTAGAATTCATTCAAGAGCGATGCCTGGTGGCTACAACAGTAGGACAAAAATGCCATTTAAATTTTTGTAAAGGTATTTGTAAATTACTCAATTAGGTTTTTTAATATGGGAAAACATATTTTTGTGTGGAAGAAATAGTTAGCACTGAAAACAGGCAGCGTATTTTAGCAAAGATGATGACTAAGGATCTACCTGAGTGAGCATGTGCCCGAAGGTCCACCCTACCATCGGTCCGCACGTGCCTCAGGAGCTAACTCTCATTTGTTGATGAAAATCCTACAGTTTCCTGTACAGCCTCTGGAGAGCGGAGAAAGAGGTACCTCCCATGGAAGAGAGGAGCAAGGAGCAGCCTTGCTGATACTCTTACACTCCCATGAGCCACTGGAAGTGGGGCTGGGACAGGGCAGGGACCCTTCCTGAGATTACAACCAGTCATTGGGTATTTTATAGGTCAGATGTGCTTCACATTCTTTCATTGTATCTACTTGACTCTATGAAATTGCTGATTTTGCCTCCTTTCACAGATGAGGGAAGAGCCGCAAGGAGGGTAAATAAGCCGCTATGGTCACATGTCAGGTAAGTATAATGACGGGGTCTTGAGCTCAGTTGTTCTATTTTTAGTTAAGGCACAGATTTGGGTCTCTTTCAGGTGTTTGTTGAATAACATTAACACACGGCCTTGAAATATCCATTAAAAATATTAGACAACGGATATCAAAGATAATTATGAAGGAGAATTTCTCATAGACTTTTTAGTGAGGGTCCCAGGACATATTTAAAGAGTACATGTTTAAGTTTATGTGACCAAGCAGATGGGAAATACATGGATGTGAGAATTTCATGACTTTTCTTCAGAGACCAAGAGTGAACATTCATTAAAAAGACAAAAGCCAAGAACCATTTTATTTCTATAATCCTGAGAACACAGATGGTATCTCCCTTCTATATCTTTCCCAGTTTTTCTTGTCTGGTGTTGTTCTCATGTCCTTTCTTTTTTAAAAATTACATTTATTGGGGTAGACATTGGTTAATAAGATTATGTAGGTTTCAAGTGTATGTTTCTATGATGCATTGCGTGCCCACCACCCATGTGTTCTTACCCAGAAGCCCTCAGTGTGTTTAAATTGCTCATGTGTTCATTTCAACTCTGCTAGTTCAAGTGGGATTCCTAGGCTTCCTGAGTCCCAGGTAAGCAAGCTAGCTCCTTCTCTAAAAGGAGCACGGGATTTTCATGCTCCCATGTATCTATTGCTCAAATGACATCCTATCTAATAATAGACAAACATGGTAATTGACCATACCTTCGCTGCGCCTCTCATTGGCTAACCAGGGAGATATGCAAATTAACCACCAACAAAGATGGCGGTTAATTTGCATATGCAGGCGCGAAGCGGCGGAGCGAAGGCTTGAAGGCGGCTCTGGCTGGAGCAAAGGCCTGGGTCCTGGGGGCCAGAGGAAAACCGGTGCTGGCAGCCAGGGGAAGGGAAGGCCTATTGCACGAATCTTTTCGTGCAACAGGCCTCTAGTTATAATAATAATGGAAATATGAAAGGAGAACCCATCACTCTTATGAACCAGGTGCATCCATTTTTACATGTCCTTTCCTAATTAATATTGATATCAATTTAACCCCTTTCCCGGCAGAAACGTGTATACTCGTTTTCACAAAATGTTCTTTTTCAGTCGTCGACGAGTATACTAAGAAAATATGGTAAAAAAATATGGTTTATAGGAAGACGAGTTACAAACTGTTTTCATAACCAGCATCAAAAATACTATATAGAACCAAAATAAAAAAATTAGTCTGAAAAAGAAACGTTTTTAACAAAAAAATTGTTGGGGAAGGGGTTAATGTTTAATCAAATTCATTATCCTGAGTTTTTCATTCACATTTATTTTTATATTGCTATATAATTTTGTGCAATAGTATCTGTTAGTATAAATATTTAATACTAGAGGACCGGTGCTTGACATTTGTGCACTGGAGGGGTGGGTCCCTCAGCCTGGCCTGTGCCCTCTCGCAGTCCGGGACTGCTTGGGGGAATGTCTGCCTGCCATGGAGGCAGGAGAGGCTCCTGCCACTGCTGCTGTGCTCACCAGCCGTCAGCCTGGCTTCTGGCTGAGTGGCACTCCCCCTGTGGGAGTGCTCTGACCAGGGTCTCCTCCCTGGTGGTCAGTGTGCATCATAGCGACCGGTCATTCCACCATTCGGTCTATTTGTATATTAGCCTTTTATTATATAGGTTAAGTAATATAAAGATGATCTATAAATGTAGAATATTCACATACACCTATAGTATATATTGAATACTCTGTACTAATAAAATAGGTATAAAATAGGTTCTCATGTTAAATTTTTATTTCTTTACTAAGGAATAAGGATGGCTTTTTTTCTTCATATGCTTGTTTTCTAGTTTACTTTCTCCTATATAGTTAATTCATGTTTTATCTATTACCTAGTGATGTTTCAATTTTGTTGCTTTCTAAAAAAAAATCAATGCTCTGATATTTCCCCTAGCTTCTTTTATTTTAAAATAGTGGTTTGGATGGTGGGCACATGATGCCATATTCAAATTTTGTAACATAGAACCCTTCACATGAAACCATGAAACCTATATGTTCATGTTGACCAATGTCAACCCAATAAAATAAAAAAAATGATATAAGGTAAAATAAAATAGTGTTTTTTAAAGAAAAAAACAGTTTAAAGGGATGCAATTTCAAAGAAGTACCTTCTTGCTACTTTTAATAACATTATAAAGTATTTTCAAAACCAACTATAAAAAAGAAAATTCAGAGAGAAACATTAAGAAATTAAGTTAAATAAAAAACTGATAAAGGAAGAAAATTATACAATTATTCTCACCAAATTCTTAGTGGGTTGGACTTCACCCAAGGAAGGTTGTTTTTTTTCTTTATCCTTAAAAACAAAGTTACATTTACAACATTGAATATTAATTCTTTATTGCTTCTCCCATTAATGTTATTGCTAATTCTTGTATATTACTCTCAGCTCATCTAATCTTTTTGAGAATCTACTTTCAATTATTTGTTGTTAGCAGATACTCATTTCATTTAGAAGTAGAATACAGGCATACCTCGTTTTATTATGCGTCACTTTATTGCACTCCCCATATAATTGCATGGTGAGTTTATTTTTTTTTATTTTACAAATTGAAGGTTTGTGGCCACCCTGCATTGAACAAGTCTGTCATCACCATTTTTCCAACATTAGTTTGCTTTGTATGTCTGTGTCACATTTTGGTAATTCTCTCAATATTTCAAGCTTTTCCATTATTATATTTGTTATGGTAATCTGTTATCAGTGATCTTTGATGTTACTATTGCAATTATTGTGGGGCGCCATGAACTGTACCCACATAAAATGGTGAACTTGACTGATAAATACTGTGTCCTGACCAGCCATTCCTCTATCTCACTCCCTCTCCCTGGGCCTCCTCATCCACTGAGACACAAGTAATAACCCTACAATGGCCGCTAAGAGTACAAGTGAAAGGAAGAGTTGCATATCTCACTTTAAATCAAAAGAGAGAAATGAGTAAGCTTAGGGAGGAAGGCATGTCGAAAGCCAAGATGGTTTGAAAGCTAGGCCTCTTGCTCCAAAGTTAGCCAAATTGTGAAAGCAATAGGAATGTCCTTGAAGGAAATTAAAAGTGCTTACTCCAGTGAACTGATGAATGATAAGAAAGCCAAACAGCCTTATTGCTGATCTGGAGAAAGTTTTGGTGGTCTGGATAGAGGGTCAAGCCACAACATTCCCTCAAGCCAGAGTCTAATCCAGAGCAAGGCCCTAACTCTTCAATCCTATGAAGGCTGAGAGGTGAGGAGGCTGCAGAAGGAAAGTCTGAAGCTGCAGAGGTTGGTTATGAGGTTAAGGAAAGAAGTCCTCTCCATAACACAAAGTGCAAGGTGAAGCCGCGAATGCTGGTGTAGAAGCTGCAGCAAGCTATGCAGAAGATCTAGCTCAGATAATTACCGAAGATGCTGCATTAAACAACAGATTCAATGTGGATGAAACACCCTCATTTGGAAGAAGATAACTAGGACTTCCACAGCTAGAGAGGGAAAGCCAAAGCTTGGCTTCAGAGCTTCAAAGGCTGACTCTTGTTAGGGGCTAATGTCGCTGGTGACTTTAAGCTGAAGCCAGTGCTCAGTTTCCATTCTGAAAATCCTAGGGCCCTTAAGTATTATGTCCAATCTACTCTGCCTGTGTTCTTTAAATGCAACAAAGCCTGGATGACAGCACATCGGTTCACAACACGGTTTGCTGAATATTTTAAACCAATTGTTAGGACTTACTGCTCAGGAAAAAAGATTCCCTTTGAAATACTACTGCTCATGGACAATGCACCTGGCCATCCAAGAGCTCTGATGGAACTAGACAACCAGTTTAATGTTGTTTTCATACCTGTTAACATCCATTCTGCAGTCCATGGAACAAGGAGTAATTTCAACTTGCAAGTCTGATTATTTAAGAAATACCTGTCAAGCCCTAACTGGTTTGGCTCAGTGGATTGAGCGTCGGCCTGCAGACTGAAGGGTCCCAGGTTTGATTCCAGTCAAGGGCATGTACCTTGGTTGCAGGCATATCCCCAGTAGGAGGTGTGCAGGAGGCAGCTGATAGATGTTTCTCTCCCATCGACGTTTCTAACTCTTTATCCTTCTCCCTTCCTCTCTGTAAAAAATCAATAAAATATATTTTTTTAAAAAAGAGAAATACCTGTCAAAAGGCTGTAGCTGCCATAGATAGTGATTCCTCTGATGGATCTGGGCAAAGTAAATGGAAAACCTGGAAAAGGATTCACCATTCCAGATGCTAGTAAGAACATTCATGACTCATGGGACAAGGTCAAAATATCGACATTAACAGGACTTTGGAAGAAGTTGTTTCTAACCCTCATGGATGACTTTTTGGGGTTCAAGACTTCAATGGAGGAGGGAACTGCATATGCAGTAGAAATGGCGAGAACTAGAATTAGAAGTGGAGCCTGAAGATGGGACTGAATTGCTGCATCTCATGACAAAGCCTTAATGGCTGAGAAGTTGCTCCATAGGGTTAAGTAATGGAATCTACTCCTGGTGGAGGTGCTGTGAAGAATATTGAAACGACAACAAAGGACTTAGAATATGACATAAACTTAGTTGATAAAGCACCAGCAAGATTTGAGAAGAGTGATTCCAATTTTGTAAGAAGCTCTATGTGGGTAAAATGCTATCAAACAACATCACATGGGACAGAGAAATCACTCATGAAAGGAAGAGTCGATTGATGTGACAAACTTCATTGTTGTCTTATTTTAAGAAATTGCTACAGCCTCTTCAACCTATAGCAACACCCCACATCAGTCGGTAACTATCAACATCAAGACAAGACCCTCCAGCAGCAAAAGATTACTACTCAAAGGCTCAGATGATGTTTAGCATTTTTTTGCAATAAAGTATTTTTGGCATGTACATCTTTAGGCATAATGTTATTGCACACTTAATAGACTACAATGCAGTGTAAACATGACTTTTATATACACTAGGAAACAAAAAATAATTCAGCGACTCGCTCTTTTGGGGTGGTCTGGAACTGAACCCACAATATCTCCGAGGTATGCCTGTATGAGGATGAGGGAAAGGAAGAAGCAAGAGAAATTATCTTCTGAATGCCCTGGATCCTGCAGGTATGCCCAGCACTGTCTTAATGCCTGTGAGGCATGAAAAACTAATATATGGAGGTGGGGGGACATCTGCAATGTTTTCAACAATAAAGATAAATTTAAATAAATAAATAAATAAATAAAGTAAAAAACCTAATACAGAAGGGTATAGTAACAAACAACACTAGAATTTTAATCAATATGAAAATAAAGTCATCATTAAATTGTGAAATCCTGACCATACATTTTATTGTGCTTTATCTATCAGAAGCAAAATGAAATAATCAATAGTACATGCAGACCTGACTCACGAGGAAAAGTCAACGTAGCTGACTGTACTTAATATCTTACCTTATCATTTTAAGAAAAATGCAGATTGTATCAGGTTAGTTAATTTTGTGACATAATTTTATTTAATTTTAAGAATAAATCATTTGTGTTTTCCTTCTTGACAGTTAGTTGATTTTGGAACATGGTGATCCATGCAAAGCTCAGCACATGAGAGAAGGAAATGCAAATACATAGCATACCCATAACCCCTACCCTTCTTAGGGGAAGAGGTGATATCACTAGTTTGTCTGCAGTTTTTCAGTTGAGCCTTGACTTGAGGCTAATACACAACATGGTGTTTCCAACAGGCATTACTAAGCATTTGGATGTGTAAGCAACAATGAACCTATTGGCCTTTCTTGCACTAGACAGTAGTTTGATATCACTATGAATAAGGATTAAGAGCTGGTAGGCTAGACTATGAAGTCTTCATGAATCTTGAGTGTGGCCTTGAAGGATGTAGACCAGGGCAGATCAGAATTATAGAAAAGAGACTAACATACGTAAGGGGACAAAATGGGAAATAAGTTTGGCAAACCCAGGGCACCAGGAGGAGACTGGCTGGCACTGTGTACCTAACACATGATAAGGGAACTGGTTCAGCTTACGTCATCTTTGTCATCACTACCAGGAGGGCGCAAAAACAGTTTTACCACTTGAGCTGTGGGCAACTACTGGTTTTAAAAAATAACACACAACCCTTTTTCTATCCTAAAAATTTTCTTTTAAAAAATCATAAGAAACCTTTTGGCTTTGTGTGGCAGCTGGTAAAATTCCTGAAGAGAAGGTTAATTGTAATAATAATATAACACTTATCGAAACCTTTTTGATCCTAAGCATTTTACATGAGTTATGCCATTTAATCTTCAATAGCCTATAATGTATACTATTATTTTCCCTTCATTTTATAGATTAAGAAACTTTCTACACTCAAGATAATCTTTTCCAATTTTTTTAATTTTGTTTGCTTAACAACCGCTAGCAGGCAGTAGGGAAAAATTAGCCCTATACTTATCAAAATTATTGAAACAAAGAAATAGAAAATTGTTGGTCATATACACTGAGTGGCCAGATTATTATGACCACCCCATCAGGACTTCGTTGGGCCACCTTTTGCCTTCAATACTGCGGCGATTCTTCTTGGCACTGACTCCTCGAGATGTTGAAAGGTGATGCGAGGAATCTGACACCAGGCCTGATGAATAGCACTGTCAAGTTCTGTGAGATTTGATGGTTGTGGAACCAGCTGCCTGATGGCAATCATGCCAGGAAAACATGCCCCAACCACAACACTGCCCTCACCAGCGTGAAGGGTTGTATTCGTGCATGTGAGGTGCATGCTTTCATGCTGTTTCCGCCAAATTCTCACTCTGCCATCTGCATGATGCAACTGGAAACATGATTCATCGGACCACATGACTTTTTTCCAATGCTAGACTGTCCAATCCTTGTGTTCCTGTGCGAATTGGAGACGTTTTATCTTGGTAACAGCAGACAGCAAAGGTGTTCGAACAGGCCTTCGGCCCATACGATGCAGTGTACAGCTAATTTGCCTACAAACATCAGGTGGTCATAATAATCTGGCCACTCAGTGTACATGCCCAGTGTTAATGAGGAAGATATTTGTTAAATACATTTTACCTGTTTTATTTGCTATGAGTTTTTATAAATCTAGACATATGTGGATTAAAAATATTAATAAGTTTTAGTGATAAAAATTTACCTTTCCCCACCCCACTTATCACACTAGCCTCCTTGAAAGTTGTTAAGGCAATGAAATATGCATTCACTTTTACTCCCCTTTTAGAACTATTGATTTGCCCTAGCCAAGAGAAAAATAGGTATTTTCAAGTTGCGATCTTCCTCTTCCAGAGTTGAGTAAATGTATTTCAAGATTAAGTTATAATAAGCACTTAGATTCTATGATGGTGGATCATTAGAGAATGATAATATCTCTAATAAAACTATAAGGGGAGTAGTTTATACTTTTGTTCAAAATAAATAGTCCTCAGCTTACCTTCCTGGTGCAGTTCAACAGTTTTAATGTGCCCTGTGAAACTATTGATAAGTGGAGCTTGAATTCCTCATGGATATTCATTTTAAGAAATTGCTTCAACTTGCGAGCAGCAGTTTTTAAAAACGTAGCTTCCTATTACAGAAAAAAATCAGAAGGGCTGTGGTTCAAATAAAATATTATGAAATGAAAAGCTTTCTTAAGGATCCTAAAGCCAGAACCCTGTTGCTAAGCAATACCCCACCTCCACCCAGCTTTCTTTTCCAGTTAATCACATGACTGACAAGTAACTGGACTGAAACTGTGGCCTAGAAGCTGACAGCCTGAAGGGCCTGGAACTCAGTTTAATGATTAGCTTTTAAAATTCTCTTTCTCTGTAATGTATGTATGATCTTACCCCTTGTGGGTGGGCACATAACAAGTTTATTTAATTTTAAGCAAGATAACCAAGGGAGAGGTCTTCTGGAAGCAACGACAATGAAAGGTATGTGTGGCTTTCTTATTGTTATGATGTTGTACATTTTGAGCTATGGATGAGTAGCTGGTAATAGGAAAATAAAAAGTGATATTCACCTAAAACAAATCACACTGTAATTATAGAAATTTTAAAAATAAGAACTTATGACTATAGACTATTAGATGCCATAAGGTTAACTCAGCTATTATTTTTTAAAAAGACTGTTGAATACCACACTGGTTTTTGTGGAAAGAAATCACACAAGCGTTTGTTGAAAGTTTTACACCAACTAGAAGTTGTCGTGGTGTGAAGATTAGCAAATATTAAAAGAAAACAATTTCTAAATGCCTACAACTAAATTATGCCCTAGCAAGCATTTTCCTTCATAAAGATTTCAGAAATAAGAGATGTGTGTCTCTTTGAATTCAACAGTTCTAGCATTTTATAAGTGAAAAGTGAAATGCTAAAGTAAACATATTTATCAAATAAGTGCAGGACTATTTGTAAAATAAGAGTATAAAAGAACACCACAGGATGACTTAATAGATCAATGGGAACTGCCTGCTTAGAGCCAAAAGAATAAGTTATTAATATAATCAATATAATTATCTAACAGCTACAAAAGCATATAAGCTTCTATGAAATCAAGCTCGAATGACATACAAACTCCAAATAATTATCATTACCTTATCATCATCACATGAATGCTTTTTAAAAAAGTTAGGTTCATTATTCAGGCAATTGCTATCATTTTCTCTTATCCTGTCCTGTAATAAATAATATAAAATTAAATTATTAAACTGGGTAGTTTTCTAATATGGAGTAATTATAAAAATAACAACGTTATAATACTTGGTAGTTATATGTACATTTTCAGGAAAATACCTTTAGCTTGGCTTAGCTGACTAGGCATGAAGAATAGTTTCTATAGTTGAAGAATAAACAAGTATATACACAAAGCCTCACAGACACAGAGCTCCCTCCCGACTCCATAGTTTAACCCCAGAAATCACTGAAAGAATCTGACTCATTTAGGGAATAAAAGCACCTATTTTAGAAGTTATACTATAAACAGAAAATATTGTAACTTTGAGATCTTAAAGTTGAAATGCATTTAAGAGATTATTTGGCCCAATTTCCTGCCACTATCAAACAGTAAAAAAGGGAATTTTCATTAGAATGAAGGGAAAAACTCTTGAGAGAGTAAAGTAGAGTCATTCTGCAGCATTTTTAACAATCCAACTTGTTTGGGATGGTTGAGGTGGGCATTTGCTAAGAAACAATGGAATGGCATCTGTGTGTATTGTAACTAGCCTATATAATCAAACTCTAATATGCAAATCGACTGAATGGCAGAATACCAGTCACTATGACTCACACTAACCACCAGGGGGTAGACACTTAATGCAGGAGCTGCCCCCTGGTGGTCAGTGTGCTCCCACAGGGGGAATGCTGCTCAGCCAGAAGCCGAGCTCATGGCTGGCAAGTGAAGCAGTGGTGGAGGGAGTCTCTCCCACCTCCATGGCAGTGCTGAGGATGTCCAACTGACGGCTTAGGCCCAATCCCCAGGGTCCTGGGTGCCAGAGGGAAGCCAGTGCCAGCAGCCAGGGGGATTGGCCCTAAGCCGTCAGTTGGACATCTCCTGAGGGCTCCTGGACTAGGTGCAGGCTGGGCTGAAGGCCCCCCCCCCCGAATGCATGAATTTCATGCACCTGGCCTCTAGTTTGATCATAACTAGTAAGAAGTTGAACCGACTAAAGAATCTGGAACTCTTCTTATATCCATCAGAAAAGTGAGGTCACAGGGCAAACTGCTGCCCCAAATATTGGAGGGACAGACAGGTGGATACAATAATCACAATGTACAGGAGCAAAAACCTCATGGGAAACAGTGCTGGGGTAGGGAAACCTCAACTACAGTTGGTGAATTAATTGCTGAAAGCTCAGAGTGGACAAGTCTGAGAGCTAAAGACTCTAAGAAGATCCTATCATCGGGTGCGGAGGGCGAGGGGGGGGCATTTTCCTGAATTTTACCTGCAGGATTTTTATGAATTCCTCACAGTGAATATCTGAAAAAAATCGCTTTATGCTCCTGGCAAAGGGAGGGAAGGAAAACCATTCTGAAATATGCCAGAGTATTATGTTCTTTTTCTTTTCCAAATCTTTATTGTTGAAAGTATTTCACATGTCCCCCTTTTTCACCTCCATTGACCTCTTCTAGCCCGCCCCCTATTGTCTGTGTCCATGGATTATGCATATATGCATACATGTTTTTTGATTGATCTCTTCTCACCCACCCACCCTTCACGGTCTTCCCTGAGATTTGTCAGTCTGTTCCATCTTCTATATCTCAGGATCCATTTTGTTCATCATTTTATTTGGTTCATTAGATTCCACATATGAGTGAGATCATGTGATACTTGTCTTTCTCTGAGAAGCTTATTTCTCTTAGCACAATACTCTCCAGGTCTCTCCATGCTGTCTCAAAGGGGGAGAGATCCTTTTTTACTGCTGCATAGTATTCCATGGTATAAATGTACCACAGCTTTTTTACCCACTCATCTACTGATGGGCACATGGGCTGTTTCCAGATCTTAGCTACCTATAATAACAAAATGGTAATATGCTAATGAGACATGATGTCTTCTGGATGTCCTCCCTGACAAAGCGGGGGCCCAAGGGAAGCCAGCCTGGGTCCCGGGTGTCTGCGGGCAGCCAGAGGAGGGAAACAGCTGGGTCCTGGGTGCCAGAGGGAAGCCAGTGCCAGCAGCCAGGGGAAGGAAGGCTTACTCTTGCATGAATTTTCGTGCATCGGGCCTCTAGTTGTAAATAAAGCTGCTATGAACACAGGGGTGTATACATTCTTTCGGATTAGTGTTTCAAGTTTCTTAGGATATATTCCTAGACCTTCTTAGTTTCCTTTGCTCTAGGACAGGGGTTCTCAAACTTTTTAAACAGGGGGCCAGTTCACTGTCCCTCAGACCATTGGAGGGCCGGACTATAGTTTAAAAAAAAACAAACTATGAACAAATTCCTATGCACACTGCACATATCTTATTTTGAAGTAAAAAAACAAAATGGGAACAAATACAATATTTGTATTTGTATGTGGCTCATGGGCTGTAGTTTGAGAACCCCTGCTCTAGGGGATGTATCAGCAAACATATTGCTACAAGAGATATCTGAGATTTTGTTGCCTATGGTTTCTTCTAAGATTTTTATAGTATCAAGATTTACATTTTAAGTCTTTTTCCATGTTAATTTTATTCTTGTGTATGGTGTAAGTTGGTGGTCTAGTTTCATTTTTTTGCACATCCAATTATCCCAACACCATTGATTGAAGAGACTGTCTTGACTCCATTGTATGCTTTTGCCTCCTTTGTCTAATACAGTGATTCCCAAAGTGGGCGCTACCGCCCCCTGGTGGGCACTGCAGCAATCCAGGGGGGGGGGGGCGGTGATGGCCACAGGTGCATTTGTTTTAACTTTTTTTGTATTACCTTTCTATTCTGAGTTCAATAAATAGTTTCATAATTTCAAACTTCAATGTTTATAATTTACACCTTTCTTTACTATATTTTATGAAAAAGGTAGAAACATTAATACATATATCTTTCTGTTTAATTGCTATTAAAATTAAAAAAATTAATTTCCAGGGGGCGCTGAGTAATATTTTTTCTCAAAAGGGGGGGTTGGCCAAATAAGTTTGGGAACCACTGGTCTAATATTAATTGAGAGTAATGGTTTAGGTCAATTTCTGAGGTCTCTTTTCTGTTCCATTGATCTGTATGACTGTTCTTGTGAAAGTTCCAGACTGTTTTGATGATAGTGGCTTTGTAGTAAAATTTGATATCTGTTATTGTGATCCCTCCAACTTTGTTCTTCTTTCTCAAGATTCTTGTAGCTATTCAGGGGCTTTTTGGCTTCCATATAAATTTTTGAGGTATTTGTTCTAGATCTGTGAAATATGCTATTGCTTTTTAATAGGTATTTTAGTAGGGATTGCATTGAATCTATAGATTGCTTTGGGTAGTATGGTCATTTTATTTATGTTAATTCTACCAATCCAAGAACACGGTATATTCTTCCACTTGTTTATATCTTCTTCTATCTCTTTCTTCAACTTCCTAAAGTTTTCTGAGTATAAGTCTTTTACTTCTTTAAGTTTATTCCTAAGTATCTTAATTTTTTCTTGCAATGATAAATGGGACTGCTTGTTTAGTTTCTCTTTCTGAGAATTCATTATTGGTGCATAAAAATGCCATCAATTTCTGGGTGTTAATTTTGTATCCTGCTACATCGCCAAATTCCTTTATTAAACCCAATAGTTTTTTGGTGGAGTCTTTAGGGTTTTCTATGTACAGTATCATGTCATCTGGGAATAATCAGAGTTTTACTTTCTTCTTTCTAATATAGATGCCTTTTTTTTCCTTCTTCTTGTGTGATCACTGTGGCTAAGACTTCCAGTACTATGTTGAATAAGAGTGGTGAAAGCAGACATCACTGTCTTCTTCCTGTTAGAGGAAGTGGTTTTAGTTTTTTCCCATTGAGTATGATGTTGGCTGTAGGTTTGTTACATATAGCTTTTATTATGTTGAGATATGATCCCTATATTCCCACTTTGCTGAAAGTTTTTATCAAAAAAAATCACCCCTATCTTCCCTCTGAGGTTTGACGGTCTAATCCAGTGGTTCTCAACCTTCCTAATGCTGCAACCCTTTAATACAGTTTCTCATGTTGTGGTGACCCCCAACCATAAAATTATTTTCGTTGCTACTTCACACACACACACACACGCAATTTATTTATTCATGCCTGGGTTGTGGGCTTGATCCCCAGCTTGGGGCATGCAAGAGACCAAGAGACATCCTATCAATTATTCTATCATTTAAATTTCTATCTCTCTCTCCCCATCCTTTCCTCTCTCTGAAAACAATAAAAAATATATTATAAAAATTGGGTGTTAGATTTTGTTGAATGCTTTTTCTGCATCTATTGATATGATACTGTGATTTTTGTCTTTCAATTTGTTTATGTGATGTTTAATGTTTATTAATTTGTGAATATTGTACTTGTCTTGCATTCCTGGAATGAATTACACTTGCTCAAGGTGTATGATCTTTTTAGTATATATCTGGATCTGATTTGCTAATATTGAGGATTTTAGCATCTATGTTCATCAGGGATACTGGCATGTAATTTTCTTTGTAGTGTCTTTATCTGGTTTTGGAATTGGGACAATGCTGACCTCATAAAAAGAGGTTGGAAGTGTTCCTTCCTCTGGGATTTTTTTGGGGATAGTTTGATTAGGATAGGTATTAGTTCTTTGAATGTTTGGTAAAACTCCCCTGTGAATCCATCTGGACCAGGGCTTTTTAAAAAAAATACATTTTATTGATTTTTTACAGAGAGGAAGGGAGAGGTATGGAGAGTTAGAAACATCGATGAGAGAGAAATATCGATCAGCTGCCTCCTGCACACCCCCTACTGAGAATGTGCCCGCAACCAAGGTACATGCCCTTGACTGGAATCAAACCTGGGACCCTTCAGTCTGCAGGCTGGTGCTCTATCCACTGAGCAAAACCGGTTAGGCAGCAGCAGTTCTCAACCTGTGGGTCGCGACCCGTTTGGGGGTCGAATGACCCTTTCACAGGGGTTACCTAACACCATCAGAAAACACATATATAAGTACATATTATTTACAGTAGCAAAATTACAGTTATGAAGTAGCAATGAAAATAATTTTATGGTTGAGGGTCAACATGAGGAACTGTATTAAAGAGTCGTAGCATTAGGAAGGTTGAGAACCACTGGGTTAGGGCGAGGACCAGGGCTTTTGTTTGCTGGGAGTTTTCTGTTTCAATTTCATCGGTTGTGATTGGCCTATTCAGGTTTTCTGACTCTTCCTGATTCAGTTTTGCAGTATTGTATTTTTCTAGGAATTTGTCCATTGTTGTTGGCATCTAGTTGTTAATAGTATTTTCTTTCAATCCTTTGTATTTCTGTGGTGTTAGTTGTTACTTCACCGCTTTCGTTTCTGATCTTATTTATTTGGGTGCTCTCTCTCTGTTTCTTGATGAGTCTGGCTAAGGGTCCATCAATCTTGCTTATCTTTTCAAAGAACCAGCTCTTGGTTTCATTGATCTTTTGTATTTTTTTTTCTTTTTGTCTCTGTGTCATTTATTTCTCCTTGACTATTTAGTATTTCCTTCCTTCTACTTACTCTGGGCTTTTCTTATTCTATTTCTAATTTTTTAAGTTGTAGGGTTAAGTAGTTTATTATTAACTAGTAGCCCTGTGCACGAATCTGTGTGTCAGTAGCTCGCTGCTGCTCTCCTGTAGCTCTCTGCCCTCTGCTCTGCCCTCCGGTAGCTTGCTGCCCTGCCCCCTCCTGTAGCTCTCTGCCGCCTGCTTGTAGCTCACTGCCTCACCCTCCTGCTGATCTGATCATGACATGGTTCGTCATTACACTTCACGGCATAATAACCATTTGCTTATTGCATCTTTATTATATAGCATTTTTCTTAAAAATTTCCCTCTCAAGACTGCGTTCACTGTGTCCCATTGATTTTGGGCTGCTGTGTGTTCACTTTCATTTGTTTCCAGGAAGTTTTTGCTTTCTTTCTTGATCTTATTGGTAACCCATTCATCACTTAATAACATGCTATTTAGCCTCCATATGTCTGAGTGTTTTTACTGCAGTTGATTTCTAATTTTATTACATTGTGATCTGAGAAAATGCTTGATATGATTTCAACCTTCTTGAACTTGTATAGACTTGTGCCCTAACATGTGGTTTACATTTGAGAATGACCCATGTGCACTAGAGAGGAATGTATATTCTGCAGCTTTGGGGTGAAATGTTCTATAAATGTCAATTAAATACATCTGATCTAGGTTGTAATTTAGAGTCTCTGTTTCCTTGTTAATTTTTGTCTGGAAGATCTATCCACTGAAGTCAGTGGGGTGTAAAGTCTCCTACTATGATTGTATTGCTCTAAATCTTTCCTTAAAGTCCTCCTGAATTTTTTATTTTTATATGTAGTCACTGCTATATTGGGTGCATATATGTTTAGCTGGGTTATATCCTCTTGTTGGATTGAGACTTTTTAGTATTATGTAGTGACCTTTATTGTCTCTTGTTATGGCCTTCATTTTGAAGTCTATTTTGTCGGATATGAGTATTGCCACCCCAACCTTTTTTTTAATTTACATTTGCATGGAAAATGTTTTTCCATCCCTTCTTTCTCATAGTGTGTGTCTTTTGTTCTGAGGTGGGTCTTTGGTAGACAGCATATAATTGGGTCATGTTTTTGTATCTATTCAGCTACCCCATGTCTTTTGATTGGAGCATATACTTCATTTACATTTAAGGTTATTATTGATAGGTGCTTATTTATTGCCATTTTAATTCTGTATGCCAATGTTTCTCTTCTCATTACAGCAGTACCTTTGGCATTTCTTACTGTGCTGGTTTGGTAGTGATAAACTTAGTTACTTTTTTTTCCCTCTGGGAAGATCTTTATTTCACCATGTATATTGAATGATAGCCTTGTTGGACATATAAACTTGGTTTTATATTCTTGCTTTTCATTACCTTGAATACTTCATGCCATTTCCTTCTGGACTGTAGAGTTTCTGACGAAAAATTAGCTGACAGCTTTATGGGAGCTTCTTTGTAGGTAACAAATTATTTTTCTCTTTCTGCCTTTTAGAGTCTCTCTTTGTCTTAAATTTTTGGCATTTAAATTATGATGTGTCTGGACATGGGCTTGTTTGGGTTCTTCTTGCTTAGGACTCTCTGTGCCTCCTGAATGTGTGTGATTTTTCCCTTCAGGTTAGGAAAGTTTTCTGCCATTATTTCTTCAAACATGTTCTCTATCCTTTGCTCACTTTCTTCACTTTCTTGATGCCTATTATGCGAACATTGTTACGTTTCATGTTGTCCCACAGCCCCTTTAAGCTGTCCTCCTGTTTTTTTTCACTTTTTTTTTTCTTTTTGGTTCTCTGATTAAATGATATTTTTCTACCTATCCTCTAATACACTGATCCAATTCTCAGCTTTCTTAAATCTTCTGTGCATTTCTTCCAATGTATTCTTTATTAATGCTATGTCATTATTTCCAACTGTTTTTTTTTCATAATTGCTACATCTTTTCTCATGCTGTTGAGCATCCTTGCCATCATTATCCTGAACTTTATGTCTGATAAATTTCTTATCTTTATTTATTTTATCTTTTATTCTGGAGAATTCTCTTGTTCTTTCATTTGGGGCTTTTTATTTGTCTTTGCATTTTGGCTGCCTGTTTGGTTTTGAGTCTCTGTATTAGGTAGATATGCTATGACTCCCAATCTCTCGTGCAGGGCAATGTCAGATGCTGTTTGTGACTGGCCCTGAATACCTGTTTGAAGCTATCAGCAATGCACAGCTTGTGACTCCCTCTGCTAGGGCTGTGGGAACCTTTGAAAAGGACCAAGATGTGCAACAGTGTCTGCTTTTCTTAGCCTTGGGCCCAGGATGAGATCAGGCAAAACTCAATGCCTCCAGAAATCTGCCTCTGCCTGCAATCCCATTGGCACTCTATCTGGATTAGCTTCAGGCTATTGACCACAGGGTGGGGTGAGAGGTCTTCCAACAGGGTTGGCTAGCTGCCTTTTCCCCAGGCAAAAATCACCTGTATAGCAAAGGTCTACAGGAGAAAGATATAACTCTTCAGCACGAGGGAAAGATTCAGCACAGGAAACCAGGGTGACTGCCCTCTGGACTCAAATCCCACAGCTCCCAACCTTGGACTCTCTTCATGCAGCTCCAGTCCACTCTGCCCTCCCTCTGCCAGAGCCCAAGGAGAGAGGCTGCACATGATATTTTGTGCACTGGCCCTTTAAGAGGGTGCCTGCATTTCCAGCCTTCTTTCCTTGGTAGATAGCAACCCTGCTGCTTTTCACAGCCAATTGTTGTATGGGCACCTCTCTCAGTTTTGGTGCTCTGGGATGGGGAGCCCAGCTTGGAGTTTAGATCCCAGAGTTTTCAGTGGGGATGCCCCTTGCAACACACACAGCTGAGATATTCCTCTGGAACTTCAGCTGCTAACTGTAGGAGCCCAGCCAGCCCTCTTGTGTTTCTGCCCCTCCCACTAGTCTCTATGCAGTCTCCACTTTACATTCTTAGTTATCAGAATTCTCTCTAGTTAGTCTTTAGTTGATTTTTCAAGGTGGTTTTTCTGTATTTTAGTTGTATTTACAGTTAGGTCCTAGGAGAGTGTTGGTGTAGCTTCCACTTACTCCACCACTATTTTGGAAACCCTCCTGAGAATTATTTTCTTAACAAGGTCTGCTCTCAGGAGAAACTATAACCAGAGCCTAACGTACTGGGGTTTTATCACAGCCTAATCTATATCGTGTAAGGAAAATACCCACCTTAGTCCCCTCTAGCCATTCTGTCTCACCTATGGGTGGCAAGTACTGAGAAACACTAGTCAAGTTACAGCCCAGGGGCACAGACTCATAAAAAGACTAAAACCTACTCAGGGACCATGAGATGCTTCCCTTCTCCCAACAGTTTCCACTCCCTTACTAAAGCCCATTTACCACACATCTTTTTACCCAGTACAACCTGTTCACATTTCAACAAAAGTTACCAGGCATACGAAAAGGCAATAAAAGTACAATTGGAAGAGACAGAGCATTTATCAGAACCAGAGTTTGATATGGCAGAAATGTTGGAATTACCAGATACTGTTTTTGAAGTCCTGGCTGTCTCATTAAGAAAAGAAAGAGAAATAGAAGGTATACAAATTAAGAAAAAATAAATTAATTAAAAACCTCCTGGAACTAATAAAAAACAATAACTATGATTAACATGCCAAGGACTTTAATAAGGAAAGTAGAAAATAGAAAAGGAAAATAGAAAATGTATAAGACTGAAGTGGGAATTCTAAGAAAGAAGCATAAGAAATTCTACAGATTAAAAAAACTGTAATAGAATAATGGGCTCTTTATTAAACAAACATGGCTGTGGAAAGAATCTCTGAACTTGAGATATGACAATGGAAACTTCCAAAACTGAAAAGTAAAGAGAAGAAAATACTGGGGGAGAAACAAAAGTGAATAGCTAAGAGCTGTGGACACCTACAAAAGTGTGTAATATATGCACAGTGTAAATATCAGAGAAGAAGGAGAAAAAAAAACAGAAGCAGTATTTGAAGCAATGGTAACTGAAAATTTTCTCCAAATTAATGTCACACATAAAACCACAGAACAAGGAAGCTCAAGAACTACCAAGTAGGATAAATGCCCTAAATCATATACCTATGCATATCACACCCAAAGTTTAGAAAATCAGAGATTATGGAACATTCATGGGAAAAAAAGGTCTGGGGTGGGACCTTACTTATAAAGGAGCAAAGAATTATAACCAACTGATCCTCAGAACACATGCAAGCAAGAAGAGAGCCCAGTGAAATGTTTAAAGTGTTGAGATAGAAAACCAACAACCTAGAATTCTGTACCCCAAGAAATTATGCTTTAAACGCTTTCCTAAGGTCAGAAACAAGGCAAGGATGTTCTTCTCACCATTGCTTTCAACACTGTTTGGTAAGTCCTGGCTGACTCAATAAGAAAAGAGAAGGTAGGAGAAACCAAGATGGCGGCATAGGTAAACACGTGAAATTGCTGCCTTGCACAACACTTTAAAAATATAACTAAAAGACAAAATGGACATCCTCCAGAACCACAGGAAGGCTGGTTGAGTGGAAATTCTACAACTAGATGGAAAAAGAAAAGCACACTGAGACTCAGAGGAGGTGCGAAAATAAACTGCAGAGGTATGGAGGTGCACGCCG
>NW_006284245.1:1154984-1156353 GCF_000327345.1 Myotis davidii
ATTTTTTTTAAAAAGAAAAAAGAAGGTAATAGAAGGTATACAAACTAGGAAGGATGAAATAAAACTGACTTTTTTTTTTTTTTTTTTTTTTTTACTATATGATGTGATCAGCTATTTGCACAATCCAAAAGAATAAAAAAAAAAATAAATTAAAAACCTCCTGGAACTAATACATGATTTTAACAAGGTTGCAGTATACAAGTTAGTAGAAAAAAAGTTAATTGTTTTCCTACAGACCAACAATGAACAAGTGGAATTTGAACTGAAAAAGACAACACGATTTGCAGTAGCATTGCACCATCCCCCACCAAAAATACTTAGATATAAATCTAAGCAAATATATACATTATATTTATGAAGAAAACTATAAAACTTGATGAAGATCTAAGGAGAACTAAATAAATGGAGAAATATTCCATGCTCATGGATAAGAAGATAATGTTGTTAAGAAGTTAGTTCTCCCAAACCTATCTGGAAATTTATCACAATCTCAATAAAAATCCCACTAAGTTATTTTGTGGATATCAGTAAACTGACTGTAAAATTTACATGGAGAAGCAAAAGATCCAAAACAGTCAACTCGATATTGAAAGAGAAGCTCAAGTCAAAGCACTGACACTACCCAACTCAAGACTTACTATAGAATTCCAATAATCAAGACTGTGTGATAATGGCAAAAGAATAGACAAATAGAAAATAGAACAGAAGAGAAGTGCAGAAGTAAACACACATAAATAGAGTCAACTGATCTTAGACAAAGGAGCAAAGGCAATACAAGAGAGCAAAGACAGTCCCTTCAACAAATGGTGCTGGAACAACTGGACATCCACTTGCAAAAGAAGGAATATAGGCACACACCTTACACCCATCACAAAAAATAACTTAAAACAGATCACAGTCCTAAATCTAAAACTCAAAACAGTAAAGTTTCTAGAGGTTACAGGAGAAAACCTAGATGACCTTGGTATGCTGATAGCTTTTAAAATAAAATCCCACAGGCATGATTCATGAAATAAGTAATTGATAATCTGAACTTCATTAAAATGAAAACTTCAAAATACATACATATATATTTCCCCCTTGATTATAGTAATTATAGTAGCACTACCCATATTCATATATATATATATATATATATATATACACACACACACATATACATATATATCTGAAGGATAAAACTTAGAAATGGAATACGAAGATATGTATATTTACAATTTTGATAGATACTGTCTAATTATAAGAGGCTAAGGTGGTGAAGAAACCGTGTCTTATGTGTTCTTTACAATGAGTCCTGAAAAATAATAGCATGTCATGTGAAGATTATAAAAATGGTCATTCTAGTTAAGTGGAGAAGAGAGGGATATGC
>NW_006284245.1:1157187-1157837 GCF_000327345.1 Myotis davidii
TGTTTTCCAAAAATGAATAATTATATTCTCTCTCAATATAAACAGTAAACGTATCTATTGGTCCTTTTGATATAAGAAGAGGGATTTATCTTCAGATTTACTTTCTCTCAGTCCTTCTGTAACCATTTGCTTTGTATATTATTAGTTTTTAGGTGAAACATGTTATTGATTTTGTAGGTCTGATCAAATAATTGAATTGAGACCCCCTCCCCTGGTAACTGACCTTTAGGCCACTTCACAATGAACATTCCACTTGCTTAGACCACATTCAACTTGCTAAGACCATTATCTCTCCCCTCCGGAGTTTTCTGGAATGCAGACCTGCACAGATAATTCTCCACCCAGAAAAAGCCAGCCTAGAGTCCTTTAAAAATCTCTGACTCCCCTTTTTTGTGTGCTGACACCATTATGGGGCTTAGCCCATCTGGTATCCAGATGACTTAATCTATATATATAAAAGCCTAGCGACTGGACCAGTAGAATGACCAGAATGAGAAAGAGAGAGAGAGAGACATCTATGTGAGAGAGAAACATTGATCAGTTGCCTCCTGTATGCACCCCAATTGGGGATGTGCCCTGACTGGGAATCAAGCGCACAACCTTTTGGTGTACAGGGTGATGCTCCAACCAACTGTACCACCTGCCCAGCT
>NW_006284245.1:1161081-1167894 GCF_000327345.1 Myotis davidii
CGCCCATGCATGAATTCATGCACCAGGCCTCTAGTGTATGTTCATATATATATATATATATATATATATATACACACACATACATATATATATATACACACAGATGAGATGTGTATGTGTGTAATATGTATTATATATATGTAATTTATATTACATTATTTATATACTGTATAGTAACGCTATCCATGATATAATATATATCATATCCTATATTATTTATACATTATCAACACACCTATCTCTTTGAAAACAAAGTTTGCAAATTAAACTCTTTCTTAAAACTTGCTTCCTAAGATTTTTCACAAAGACAGGCAGGGAATCAACAGATTAACACGTGATCAATTGCTGTACCTGTGATTAGCCTTGCAGGCACAATGACTGATTTGTTAAGAATCTAAATGTCTTTGAAAGGCAGCATTCCACCCAGAGGTGACTTTTCCTAGACAAGGTAGTATGGCAGATGCTTGTATAACGTCATTTCATCATAACATTGATGAGATACCCTACGCACTTAACTCTTGTTTATACCAACGTGCTTATGACAAAAGCAGCTTCCTAGCAGGTTGTTTCTCTGCCGTTGCAGAAACCTGTCACTGACATAAGTGAGGGCTTAATGTCAAGATAGGAGTATGTCTCTCTCTGTGTGTATACATATATGTATATAACCTTCTTTTATAGTAATGCTTGTATTTCTTTAGAATTGGTTCCCATAATTGAGATTTGCTGAAGAAAATTGAATATTTATTTTAAAAACAATTCACACTTCCACAGGCAAATAAAGGAACCTGTTTTGTCTCATCCTTGCCAGCACCAGATGTCATCAACCTTTAAATTTGTACCAATCCCCACATAGGACAATTTGTGCCCCATTATGTTTAAATTTGCATTTCCATGACTGCTAGGGGATGAGCATCATTTCCTGTTAATTGACAATTTGCATTTTCTTCATATGAATAGCCTGTTCTTATCCACCTTCTTAGGTTATTTGTCTTTTAATGATCAGTTTGTACCTTTTATATTATGAATTTTTAAAAACTTTTGATGTTTTATTTCAGGTATATATCTAGTATAATGCATATTTTACACAGTTAGTCTTCCTTAATTTCATAGTTTAAAATAATCCATAGTGTAAAATATTCATTATTTCTTTTTGTTCATTTTCATTTGTTTTGTAATTTTGGTTGGCATGTAAATTTTAGCATATAAAAGAAAATTCTTTTAGAAGTGTTTTCCAAAAATGCATAATTATATTCTCTCTCAATATAAACAGTAAACGTATCTATTGGTCCTTTTGATATAAGAAGAGGGATTTATCTTCAGATTTACTTTCTCTCAGTCCTTCTGTAACCATTTGCTTTGTATATTATTAGTTTTTAGGTGAAACATGTTATTGATTTTGTAGGTCTGATCAAATAATTGAATTGAGACCCCCTCCCCTGGTAACTGACCTTTAGGCCACTTCACAATGAACATTCCACTTGCTTAGACCACATTCAACTTGCTAAGACCATTATCTCTCCCCTCCGGAGTTTTCTGGAATGCAGACCTGCACAGATAATTCTCCACCCAGAAAAAGCCAGCCTAGAGTCCTTTAAAAATCTCTGACTCCCCTTTTTTGTGTGCTGACACCATTATGGGGCTTAGCCCATCTGGTATCCAGATGACTTAATCTATATATATAAAAGCCTAGCGACTGGACCAGTAGAATGACCAGAATGAGAAAGAGAGAGAGAGAGACATCTATGTGAGAGAGAAACATTGATCAGTTGCCTCCTGTATGCACCCCAATTGGGGATGTGCCCTGACTGGGAATCAAGCGCACAACCTTTTGGTGTACAGGGTGATGCTCCAACCAACTGTACCACCTGCCCAAGGACACTCTTTGTTTTTATTTAAAAATATTTTTATTGATTTCATAGAAGAAGGGAGAGGGAGAAAGAGATAGAAACATCATTGATGAGAAAGATGCATTGATTGGCTGCCTCCTACAAGTCCCAGGCATGTGCTCTGACTGAGAATCAAACTGGGACCTCCTGGTTCATAGGTCAAAGCTCAACCACTGAGCCATGCTGGCCGGGCCACTCTTCGTTTTTATACACACATTATTACAAGCCAGTGATTTACAAACTTTTCCATCTCATGGCACACATAGACTAATGACCAAAATTCTGTGGCACACCAAATATATATATAAAAAAAATAGGTATAATTGTGATTGACTTACAAAAATAATAATAGTAATTACCTCATTTAAAAAATCCTCACCTGAGGATATTATTTTCCATTGCTTTTTTAGAGAGAGAGGAAGAGAGGATGGGAGGGAAGGAAAGAGGGCGAGGGGTGGGGAGAGAGAAACATCGATGTAATCTATGTGAGACCAGACACATCCACTGGTTGTCTCCCACATGTGCCCTGAACGGGGCTGTGGATCAAACCTGTAACCAAAGTTCATACTTGACCAGGAATCTAAATAGTGACCCTTTAATGCCCAGGCCAATGCTCTAACCACTGAGCATGTCGGCCAGGGCTTACCTACCCTTTTTGCTCCAAAGTGACAGTTAAAAAATAAAATCAGGTACCTATCCTTGTATATAAGGATTTCTGGTACCAAGAAATAAGACAACCTTACTATTCAAGATGACCAATAAGATGCAACTCTATTATATGACCATGTATTTATGGTTCGAGAAAGGGCATTCACACTGGATGGCTATAGTTGTGTTGGCTGTTATCATATTTTTATTTGACAAGCTAAGGGAAAAAATGCCAGTGCCCCAGCTCAATAGTCAGGTATTGCATGATTTAAAAATTCTTAGTTTTCTGCCTGATGGAGATGAACTCCTCTCAAAGCACCATTTTATTTCTGAAATTCCCCACGGCATTATCTAATGTGTGCTCTTCAATAAAATCAAATTCTTCCAGTTGATCTGCTGAACTTGCTGTCAAAGTCTGTCTCTAGAGATGATGACCTTCATGATAGCACCCGTTTCCTGGGTAAAGCTGGTTCCCTAGGGACAGCCACCCGTGTCCCCACTCTGGCTGTGGAGAGGGAGCAGAGCCCTTATTAAGTCCAAAGCATTTTTCTGGGCGCTGGAACTCCAAACATTCCCGTCGCAAAGGGTGGTGTGGTGTTCCTTTCATCTTACATATCCTCCCCTCTCCATGAGTTAGCAGTGAGGTGTGCTTTATGGGAGTAATTCCACTCCCGCCTCTCAGTTGGGCTTTGATGGGTCTAATACAGGGGTGGGCAAACTTTTTGACTCGAGGGCCACAATGGGTTCTTAAACTGGACCGGAGGGCCGGAACAAAAGCATGGATGGAGTGTTTGTGTGAACTAATATAAATTCAAAGTAAACATCATTACATAAAAGGGTACGGTCTTTTTTTTTTTTTTAGTTTTATTCATTTCAAACGGGCCGGATCCGGCCCGCGGGCCATAGTTTGCCCACGGCTGGTCTAAGACTTAGATACTAAGTCACTAAGGATGAGCCCATCTTCTCTACCAGAGCAATTGGCTCAAATAACCAAGGTCTAAAGCAATCAGATCCTTGATGTTCCCCTGGCATAAGGGCCATTTCCTAGGTAATCCAATCAGAGTGTAGTCAAGATCTTGGGGGATTAGTTATAAGCAAGACAATGGTCATTTTTCTGGATTTGAGAGAAGCAAGAAACTCTGGTTGCTATTGGAAAGCCACAGCCTGAAGCCAAGTGACACATGGAGAAATGCAGAGTGAAAGGACTTGTAAGGAAATAGAACCGAAGTCCTAAGCCACACCCCAAAGCACTCAACTGCAGGACCTTTCAGTTATATAAGCCAGAAAGTTCTCTGCAATGTTTACATTCATTTTGTTCCGTTTTCTGTTATTTGTAAGCGAGAGTGTACTAACCAATATCCCTTCTTGAGGATTTCATAACTGCTACCCTGGATCCTGGCTGCTCTGAAAACAGCCCTCATTCTGAGAGCGAGGTCCACCCATTTCCTGTGGCTGCCTCCTTCCAGCTGTCACCTGCTCCGAGGAAGGGCGCCTTGAGCATTAAACAGCTCCTCTCCTCACTGAGGTTTTAGAGCAACTTATTTCCAACTCCAAAGAGAGGACAGGGCTTCTCTTCCTTAAAAAAACAATCTGTCACATCACCTATCCCAGGAATGTCCTTTTCCTGGAATGACTGAAAGTGCAAATAGCTCTCTCCACACAGCAATAGGCACCACCCCCATTACATCCCAGAGTCCCAGACAAAGCAGGTTCACAAACAGAGCAAGTGGGGAAACGAATGATACACATGGCAAGCATGCAAACAGGTTCGCCCAGTTCCAAAACCCATGCTTTTTCTACTACTCCAAGCTTGCCACCTAAATAATGTGAATTTGATTTAAAAAATTTTAATCAACAGAGTTTAATAGAAGGGTTGAGTTGATAAGTTCAAGACAAAAGAAATATGGTAAAATATATTCTTTTCTAAATCTTGAACCCTGTCCACATGACATGATTTGCAATCCCCTTTCTTTGGTTATTCATAGTGTGTCTACTTAGAAATTTTATGGGATGTATGTGCACAATCATACTTTATGCATAAAATGAAGTGACGACTGCCTTCATAGTAAAGATAAAATACTATAAGGGAAAGATTCCTTTTGACAGGTCTTAGGTATAAAATATCAGCTGAGCCCCATTTTAAAGGTACTCAAATGTGAGCATGTGAGTATTTGGGGAGACAGGGGAGGAAGAAAACTCCAGAAGGAGAGAACACAGAAAAATGTACACTGGCACAGAATGTGAGCTCATTTGGGAAATAGCAAGTAGGCTAGCTGGGTTGTGGAGGGTCAGGGCAATGCAGAGTGGTAATCAGGCTAGAAATTCGGACTGGGAGCTGACTCTGCTTCCCAAATGCCCAGAGAAGGTGTCAGTCATGCGCTCCACAGACAATGAGGGGTAACCTGTGGAAGGTTGCCGGGCAGGGTTGTGGCGTCGTTTCATTTCTGCCTTGTGATGTTGGGGAAGTGTTCATACTGTATAGCTGACCATGATGCTTATCTGCTTTGCCTGGAGAGTCAAATTAGGGGGTGAGAAGACATAAACTATGGAGAAATACAATGTGAGGAGGTAGATGTAGAGCAGGTGAGAAATACAGAAGACTCCAAAGGAAGGCGGTTGGTAAGATTTCTGTCTCCCTAGAACTATACCTCTGGTGCAAGTCCAGCTGAGTAAAGGAAGTGACTCCAATTTGGAGAGATCTACACAGTTAGGTAAATAGGCTTCTTGATTTTGGAATAGTCACTGTGAAAAAGTGATCAGTTAATCAACTCCAATCTTATAATCATGTTCTAAATTTTCCCCCAAAAATCAGGGGAAAGAAAACACATACAAAATTTCATATAGATATTTGTGCGCTCAACTCTGCTTAGCCTGTCTCGCAGTTTGGATTTCTCTGTTACTGAGAATCCATCACCAGTGGACAGGCTTTGAGAAGACAGCATGTACTTGTAAAGACTAAGACAGCACATCCTTATTTATCAAACCCTGTGTTCCTGCCGCCCCTTCGTCCACTGCCCCACTTTTCAGGATAACAATGGGGGGGGGGGGTGAAGGGGAGAGGAAAAGTCTCTTGGCATTAGCATTTATTCTTTCTATGACAACAAACATATATTAATTATGCTCTGACCTTAAAAAAACAGGAGATACTGAATACAGTGATTTAATAGCCAAAACATGTTTCCTATTAAATTTTATGCTAAAATTCTAAGGTGACTAAGTAGCACTATCCATTCACAATTGTAAATGATTTAATCAAAGCTCTGTGACTACCAAAGCCAATCTGTTAATTCCGCAGTCCTTCCTATGACCAAGAGTAGCCTAAGTAAAGCCGTTCAATTTATCGTCACTTTGTTTCTCATTCAACTTATACTCATCAAATAGCATGTTATATGTTGCATGTCTTCACTGGACAAACGATAGCAGAGACAGAAAGTTAAATGCTTTAACAATTGAAATTGATGGCTGTCTACTGTAGAGAACACTCCAGGAATAAAACAAAGGGCACCAGTCTAGAAATAACATTGGAAATGCCTATATTATCAAATATGGCATTTCAAAATAATATCATAAAAGTACCCCAAAATGCTTTTTATGCAGAAGAGTTGGAAAGAAAAACTTTTGAGTGTGAATTTCCCCTTGTGAAACTACCTCTGTAGAATTTCTCTGATGAGGCTCAATTTAAAAAAGATTAATCCACAGAAAGCATCAGAAACACCTACAGTTGTATGAATAGAGGATGAAGGAGGGTACCACAGAGGGGATGACAAAATCTTGCTGTTCAACCCCTTCTTTAGCTTGTGTAAAGTTCTGTATACCTGGCGGCCTTTTTCTGGCAGTGAGTATGTAATTTCTATTCATGGCAGGCCTTCCCAGCTTCACCAACACACCCTAGATACACAACTCGGTTTTTTATTCACTGTGTTAATCAAGGTGTGGTTATATATGCATGGGGATAAGAAATGGTATTCCAGAAATGCATGACTCAGCAATTGGCAGATTTTCCTGAATATCAATGTTCATGTCAAACACAGACACTAAGAATTAGGATCCTGGTAACACAGGCGCCTGTAGTCAGGATAGTGCCACAGAGGAAAGAGTAAGAGCATCTTCCTCTGGGTGTGTAGGGATGTTGTTATGAGAGTTCCACAGAAGTTTCCCACAGGGCATCCATTCTCCGTGTATTCTAAGTAGATTGGAATCCTACATCTGTGCAATGGAAAGAACATTGAAATAGAGGTGTGGGTGTGTCCTAACATTTCCGTATTGGCATTAAATAACT
>NW_006284245.1:1168311-1184344 GCF_000327345.1 Myotis davidii
ATTCTAATCTTCTGAATAATGAATTTTAAGGTCCGACAGCAGTTAATTGCCTGCCTAAAGTCTCCATGCCAAAGTGACGAAGCTGGGATTCAGACCCAAACATTCCCAGACCAGGAGACCTTCCTGTGGCACTGTGCTGGGAGATGTAGCCTCTCCTTAATCTCCCGTCTGCAAAATGAGTGCAGTGAACTGGAGCGATAGTTTTCACAGGGCCGGTGAGAAATGCGCAGAAGGTGATGCAGAATGGCCAAGGCCGGAGGCCTCCCTGGAGTTTGGGGTAGGATTTATTTGAAAAATTTCACAGATAAAAATTTGAAATCCACAGTTACTGATGATCTACTTCTAAGTTCTACAAATGCAAAATCATCTTGTATACGTTCACATTTTTAAATAATTTCACTCTCATGAATCAAGCGATGTCTAGCCATTCAAAAATAGTATAGGTTTTGATTTGCTCTTGTTTTTAAGGATGTGAAATGGGAAATTTAGGAGGTATTATTGCAGACATATTATTTCCAACATGAAAATTATCATAAAAACCATCACTTCTTGAATGCTCACTAAATTGCAGGCATTGTTTCATGAGTTTTGTATCTATTAGTTCATTTAATCCTTATACTTTCCCCATTTTTAGAAATAAGGAAACTAAAGTGTAAAAGCTTAAGTAATTTATCCATCGTCACAGAGCTAAGCAAGCGGCACACTCAGGCTAAACATTCACCCAGGGCCCATTGCGTCATAACCTAAGTATGTTCATTATAAATTATTTGCAGTCAAACGAAAACATATCTGTGGCCTTCACGGTACACAGAAACTCTTTATCTCCACAAACTGCACTTCTAACCGCATAGTCCTCAACACCAGTGATGGGCATTGAATTAATAACCGCATGAATGGCCACCATTCATTGAAAACGCCTGACACACACATGTTGCCATTACATGTGTTCTACAAGATCCACACATCTTGCTTGGTTACCTGGTTGAGATTGACCTTGATATGCACCCGGCAAAGAAGGCAAATTCTGTAAAACTTCCAATATTGCCAAATCTCATGCTGACACAGAGCTGGGTTCAAAACCAATTTAAAATTTACCAATATAGAAATTCTCACAAAGTAGCTATTAACGGATGGGGGCAGGAGAAACCCCACTGTCCTCAAAGGGAAATGCCCAGAGTCAAGAGAAACCCGGCAGGTCTGAGCGAGCCACGTCTTTAATGAGAGGCACCTAGGAAAGGGAGGCCGAGGGGGCCCAGTTCTTCACTCCGCAGACTGCAATCGGGGTTGGCTCCAGCTCTCATCCCGCTGTCCCTGCTTAGAAAAGCCTCTTCTGTTTCCCTCCAGCTGCGGGGCCATGCCCCCTCACTGTCCTGTCTCAGCGAGGCCAGGGTGCTATCTACTCTTTCTGCCCTCATGATGCCTGGGGACACCGGGCGGGTGGCTGGGGTGTGGAGGTGGCGCTGTGGCGGGGAGGGAAGCAGGCACAGTCATAGTCAGTTGTGTTGGGGAACAAGGGCTGTGGTCACAGTTTAACAATTTATTTTTCCCAAGTCCGTTATGGGGTTTGGCGAACGGCCTTCCTTGGGGAGAAGAGAGTGGTCACTCCAGGTGACGGTGACGTGTCCTTGTTTGGAGGAGGACTGTGATATTCCGGGGTCATCTGCCCACATGCCTCGCCTTTTCCCCAGCAGACATTTCCAAGGTAAAGCATTTGTGAGATCTTTGTCACCAGCTGTATGCGCTTTCTGTGGCTTCCACAGGAAATTCCCACAGACCGGGCTGCTTAAAACAACAGAAACTTTATTCGTTCACAGTTCTGGAGGCTGAGTCTGAAATCGGAATGCTGAGAGGGTCCCGTGTCTCTCCTGGCCTGTGGAGGCGCTGGCCATCCTCAGTGTCCCTTCGCCTGTGGCTGCGGAACTCCAACCCCTGCCTCTGCCTTCACGTGGCCCTTTTCTCTTCTCTGCTCTTCACTTCCAAGGGCACTTGTTGGGTTTAGGACCCACCCAATCCAGGATGTTCTCACCTGAAAAGTCTTAATTATATCTGCAAAGACCCTTCCCCCAAGCCAGGTCATACTCACAGCTTCCAGGTGCATGTGCATATCACCTGGGGCGCCACCCCTCAGCCCAGGACACCATATTTTAGTATTTTGGGGGGCATGTTGTTTTAGGGTGCTAGTCAGTCATGTGGGTTCTTGAAAGATTTTTCTCATTCTCAGCCTGCCACCTTCAATGACTTTTGTGTGTGCGCGCAGGGAAGTGTCTTTTCCTTAGTCTGCTGTGCTATTTTAAACTGGTTTTTATTACTGATTTTTAGAAAGAGAAGAAGCAAGAAGGAGAGAGAGAGAAGCATGGATTGGTTGCTTCCCGTATACACCACAACTGGGGATCGAACTCAAAACTAGGGTGCGCACAGGATGACACCCTACTGACTGAGTCACACTGGCCACGGCGTGATGCTCTATTTGATACTTTTGCGAGGTTTTAGTTTATTTTAATGTGCTTCCATCTTTCAACTTACCCCAGCAGCACATTTTAAATCATGAATGACAGTGATGCATGTACCATTAGATCCTCTGTGTCATCATCTAACTTGGTTTGTTAAAGTCCCTTATGAAGGTTAGAATCTACATTATATCATTTCTTTGTAATGAGATCATCATACTTTGCAGAGCAGGTATGAACCCCTCTGCAGATTGAGAATACTCAAATTTCATGTCTTTTCAATTTTTCCAATTAAACTAGTTCTATCCTGACTTGCTAGATCCACAGAAATCTTTCTTTTCAGGCGTCTGAATTGTGTGAGAATATAGAGCGTTTAATCAGTGCAAACAGAAGATATTGCCTTCCATTTGCCACGTAGGAAAAACAGAACTATTTCATCCAGCCACACCTTTTAGCTTATGCTTTTTCTTCCTGCTCTTGATTTCTGTTGCAGCTATAAGCTCCCAACACAGAAAATCCATGCAACATAGTTGGATGTTTTTGTTGGTCGAGATGTTGTACCAGCTTCAACCATGCACAGGCCTGAGGTACCAAAATTATAATTATTTAATTCACTCATATGCCCAACGTTGTTTCCAAGGAGATCTGCAGTGGTGGGGTCCTCAGATCTCTGTCTGGGTCTCTCTCTCTCTTCCTCCTCTCTAAAATAAAAGAAAAATTAAAAAGAAAGAATCTAATATCATGGGATCTCAAAACCCCAAACAACAGGTTGGGTTCTTAATGTCATTCTTCCCAGGAAAATATCTATGGAAATGTAATTATTTCATCCCTAGCAACTAATTGTCCATACCACAGGATGTTGGAGGTAGAGAATTTATATATTCTTAAAATAGGTACTATTGGTCTTCTTTTTAAAAAGATTAGTTACTTATTATTTTACTAGAGGCCTGGTGCACGGATTCATGCACTGGTGGTGTCCCTGGGCCTGGCCTGTGCCCTTTTGCAATCTGGGACCCCTCTGGGGATGTCAGAGAGACAGTTTTGGCCCGATCCCTGCAGGCCAAGCCTAGGGACCCTAGTATGCATATAAGACAGTGGTTCTCAACCTTCCTAATGCTGCGACCCTTTAATACAGTTCCTCATGTTGTGGTGACCCGCAATTTCATTGTTACAAATTGAACATAATTAAAGCATAGTGATTAATCACAAAAACAATATGTAATTATATATGTGTTTTCGGATGGTCTTATGCGACCCCTGTGAAAAGGTCGTTCAACCCCCAAAGGGGTCGCAACCCACAGGTTGAGAACCGCTGATATAAGATCTTCGGTTAATATCTTACTGCCCTTCTCCCCTGCCCCCTTCCCTCTGAGATTCATCAGTCTGATCCATGTTTCCATGACTGTGGTTTCTGCTCCTGCATTGAGTGTCTGCCCCTGGTGGTCAAGGTATGTCATAACTACCTGTCAGCCGGTTGAATGGTTGGTTGGTCAGCCAGTTGCTTAGGCTTTTATATGCCAGTATATCGATTTTCCTTTTTTAAAATAGACTTCATTTTTAACACACTTTTAGGTTTACATAAAAAAGAACATCTGTCCATTCACAGTCTCCCCTACTATTAATATCTTGTATTAATGTGTGGTGCCTTTGTTATAATTTATGACTCAATATTGTTACATTTTTAATAACTGAAGTTCACTGTTTACATTAGGGTTCACTCTGTGCTGTAAAGTTCTCTGGGTTTTGAAAGGTGTGTCTCATGTATTCACCCTTACAGTGTCACAGATACTCTCACTGCTCTAAATTTACACCGTACACCACCCATTTCCTCCTCCCACCCACTCCTCTGACCCCTGACAACCACTGATCTCTTTAATGGCTCCACAGTTAAATGGCTCCATTTCTAAAAGGTCATATGGTGGAATCATGCAGTATAAGCCCTTTAAGACTGGATTCTTTCACACCATATACATTTCGATTCCTCTATGTCCTTGGTGGCTTGGTAGCTCATTTCTTTTTATCACCAGTTACACTCCACTGAATAGAATGGTATGGTGTCTGTTCTGGTATTTTGCCCATTTTTTAATTGGATTGTTTCTTTTGTTATTGGTGAATTTTAACAGTTCTTTGGATATTTTGAAAGCACTTTCTTTATCATATATATCTTTTGCAAATATTTCCCCCCTATTCTGTGGCTTGTCTTTTTATTATTGTAACAGAGTTTTAATTTTAATGAAGTCCAACCTCATTTTTTTCTTTCATGGACTGTATTACTGGGTGTTGTAGCTAAAAGGTTATCATCAAATCCAAGGTCACTTAGATTTTTTTTTCTTCAGTAGTTTTATTGAAATATAATCCACATACAATTCACCTAAAGTGCATGACTCAATGGTTTTTGCTACACTATGTTAATTTTTTAAATTGTGATAAATATATACATAAAATTTGCCTTTAACCATTTAAAAAATATTTTTCCAACACCTTTTACTATGCTCTTTTCTATGAGTTTTGTAGTTTATGTTTAGGTCTAGGATCCATTTTGAGTCAATTTTTATGAAAGGTAAAAGTTGTATTTTTTGTGTGCGGATGTTCAGCTGTTCCAGCATTATTTGTTGAAAAGACTATCCTTTGTCCATTGAATTGACTTTGATCCTTTGTCAAAGATCAGTTGACTATATTACTGTTGGTCTATTTATTCTGTTCCATTGACTTGTCTATTCTTTCACTAATATCATACTATTTTGATTACTCTAGTTTTATAGTAAGGCTTGAGTTTGGGTCATGTCAGTACTCTGGTGCTTTTCAATGTTATGCAGGCTATTGTGGGTCTTTTAACATTCCACATAAACTTTAAAATCAGGTTGTTGATATACATAGAACAACTTCTGGACTTTTATTGGAATTGCATTGATCAAGTTGCATTGACATCTTTACAATACTGAGCCTTCCTATCCTTGGACATGGAGTATTTCTCTATGTATTTAGTTCTTCATTGATTTCTTTTGTAGGTTTTCACATATAGATATTGTACATATTTTTTTGTATTTATACCTGAGCATTTCTCTTTTTTAATGCTAATATAAATGCCAATTGGAAAAATAGAAAAGCAATTGTCTTTTGTATATTAATCTTGTATCCTTCAACCTTGCTATAATTCCTTATTAGGTTCAGGAGTTCTTTGTTGATTGTTTTGTATTTTTTATGAAGACAATGATGTCATCTGTAAACAAAAAACATTTTATTTCATTTGTATATATTTTATTTCCTTTTCTTGTAATACTGAATTAGCTAGGATTACCCAAATGATGCTGAACAGGAGTGATGAGAAGGTACATCATTAAAATGTTCTTAAGATAAAGAGACTTTAAAGCGTTAAAGAGTTTTGCAAAAGGAGTGAAAGAGAGAGAATATGTATCAGATTTGAATTTTGGAAAAACAATTCAAATGCTGGTGAAGATGTACAGTGGAGGTAATGAGATCACCCAGGGGCCTATGGAAGGCTACGCGCTATTGAACTAAGATTGTAACAGTGGAAGTCAACAGAGTGAATGACTTATACAGGTGTTACAATGATACATTAATCTATAGGATTTTGTGATGAAAGAACAAGGGTGTCAAGGATAATGCTGGGATTTTAGGATTGATTGACAGGACAAATATCCATGCTATTACCAAAGATAGAGAATGCAGAAACAGGATCAAGATAAAAGTGATGATAATTAGTTCTCTATTGCGTATGATGTGCCACAGTACATCAGGGCAGAGATTTATAATTGATATTTGAACTAAATGGTTCTAAAGTTCATGTGAGAGGTGAAAACAGAAGTTGAATCTCTGAGGGCCTCTAGAACAGAGATAGAGATAGAGATAGAGTTAAAGATATTAGAAATTGTAAAAGCTAATTATAACCTATTAGTCATTAGATATTAAATTACATAACTTAGAACAAAGGACAGCCCTTAATGAATGTGTATTATACTGAGTCATCCTTAGAAAGTGTTTGGCCTTCTCTAGCGGTCTTCATATTTTAAGCAGCCTCAATTCTGGTGACTCAGTTATGGTAAGAGTTCCATAATTCAATCCTATGATTCATGTTTAAGCAAAATAATTTTTTATGAATAAAATAATGTATAACATCCCAAACTAGTTGCTATCAGATATCAAAGAAGTACCTGATATTGGATTCATGACAAGTTTTCAAGGAAACAAATGTTCTAGAAAAAAGATTTCCCAACTTATTTGAAACAAATTCCATGTTCTCATTAACATATGAAGTTGATTTACAATTCATATATTATTTATCATATATTATTACAATTCATATCTTTGTTTATATGGAAAAATACCAGGTGCAAGGTGGTGCACTGAGCATTCTGTGGGATACAAAGATGAATCAAACACAAACCGTCCTTGAGATACTTATAGACTAGTATGGGAAAATAAGATACAAACTTAGGTAAATATGCAAGGAGTAAGAGTTAAGAATCATAAATTTCAAATAAAATTGAGAAAGCAATCCTACTTACAATAGCATCAAAGACACATAAAATGCTTAAGAATAATTTTAACAAAAGAAATTCAAAGCTTACAGTTTGAAAACTACAAAACTTCATTGAAAGAAATTAAAGATCTAAAAAAAGGGAACCATCCTATATTCATAGATCACAACCGTCATTATGCATTATCAAAAAGACAGTACCCCCCAAATTGATCTACACGTACAACAAAATCTATTAGAATCCCAACTCACTTCTTCTTAGAAATTGACAAGCTGATTCTAAAATCCATATGGAATTGCACGGGACCTAAAATTGCCAAAACAAGTTTGAAAAGGAACAAACTAGAAGAACTCTCACTTCCTGAGTTCAAAATTTACTCCAAGTCAATAGCAGTAAAAACATATTAGAATAGAATTGAAGAGTCCAGAAATAAACCCGTACATGTATGGTCAAAGGATACCAATACTATTCAATGGGGTAAAGAATAGTCTTTTCTCTCCAAGTATGGCTTATTTGTTGCTTTATAAGATAATTATTTCTGAATAAATTTCACTCCAGTCCTTGATTATATGTTCATTGGAGACCACTTAATAATATTATTGTCATTATTATTTGGAAGAACTTGACATAGAGCATTGCACATAGTAGGGGATTGATGAATATTTATGAAAGGAGGAAAATAATCAGGACAAAAGAAAAAGAGGAAGGGAAAGAAGGAGAAAAGAAGAAAAGAAAAGGTGACTTTTTTGCATGTCTCAAAAAATTTGAGCACTATGAGAGATCTCCGGGATAATTCAATTTCCATATTTTATAAGGAACTGAAGAGTCCAAAGAGGTTAGATGAGGTATCCAAAATCACAATGCTTGCTAAGAGCAAAGCTAGTAGCAAATTAGGTCTTCTGATCCCTCTCTCAGGGCCCCTCACACTGCACTGCGATGCTGGTTCACAGTAAAGCAATTTAACTGAGGGAGCCAGTGAAAATATATTTTTCCATGAGACAGAAGATTGCTTTATTTATCCTTAAAATGAATGTTCAATCATGGATTCTAAAATAAAATGTGTAACTTAAAAATAATAGCTAATTGCCCTGGCTGGGTGGTTCACTAAGTTGAGCATTGTCCCCTGCACCAAAAGGTTGCAGATTCGATCTCTGGTTGGGAGACAAATGATCCATGTTTTCTTTTTTCTTCTCTCTTCTTTCTTATTCTCTCTCTTCTCTCTTCTCTCTCTCCCTTCTCTTTCTCTCTCTCTCCTCTCCCCTCACCCCCCAGTAAAACATATCCTCGGGTGAGGATTTATTGAAAAAGCTAATTGAATTTATGGTCCAGTTTATTCTATTTTGTTACTGTGTTTGAGCTAACCACTGAAAAACAAATAAGGAAACCCATTCAGCTAATACCCACAGGTCTGGCTTTGTAGATGTGATGCAGCAGAATTTAGGTGTTAGACTAAAATCAGGGGACTATTTTAATTTTTTCCTTTGATTCATAAATTATTTTCAAATAAGGAGGGTCATATGTGAAATTATCTAGTGGGCCTCCCACATCACTGAAATTCTTTAAAAACAGGAATCTCTGGAGGTGAGTCCCAGCAACTTGTATCTTGACAGACCTTTCAGTTTATTGGGAAGCACCTAAAATTGTGAATTACTACCTTGGTTTACACCCGTCAACAATGTTCACCTAAATTAATGAAGCATTTCCTCCTGTCCCCTTGCTTCCCATCCTACCCCACAAATTATCTACATGGTTGCCAGACAAAAAGTTGTAAACAAAATATGATGTGTTATTACAGTTTCATTCATTCATTCATCAATTATTTATTGAGAGTTCTAGTCCTTCCTGGTACAGCAGTGAATATAAAGGACAAATATTTCTATTCTATACTTAATACATAATGAGCCTTTACCAAGTAATAGGAATATCAACAAAAGCCAATAGGAGAATGGCATTGACATCGAATGCCTTCCCCCTAAAGTCCTCAGTGGTTTCCTGGTGCTTAGACTCCTTTGTATGGTGGACACAGCACTGAGTGGTCTGGGCTTCCTGCGAGGATTTGGTTCTCATCTTGCATCCCACAGTCCAACCACACCAGGCCTATCGGTTTCTTATTTACATTCCTTTTCAAGGTGACCCATCCTCTCCCTGATGAGGGACCCTCTCCCCAACCTGTTTTGCTGCTTTTGGTAACACCTACATGTATTTTAAGATTCAAGAATCATGTGTCACCAAAATTCATGTAAGAAGAAGTAGATGTCTATTAAATAAGTAGAATCAATAATTAAAAGCCTTCCAAAGCAGAAAGCACTAGGTCCTGATGGGTTTGCAATATAGAGACTAAAAAAATATATAAAAGATCAATGAAACCAAGAGCTGGTTCTTGGAAAAGATAAGCAAGATTGATGAACCTTTAGCCAGACTCATCAAGAAACAAAGCGAGAGGATCCAAATAAACAAAATAAAAAAATGAAATGGGTGAAGTACAAATGATCCATAGAAATACAAAGGTCTTTAAGAAAATACCATTAACAACTAGATTCCCACAAACTGGACAATGTGGATGAAATGGACAAATTCCTAGAAAAATACAATATTTCAAAACTGAATCAGGAAGAATTAGAAAACTTGAATAGGCCAATCACAACTGATGAAATTGAAGTAGTAAAAAACCTCCCTGGTTAGATGGCTTCATACTGCCATCTTTTTTAAAAATATTTTTATTGATTTCAGAGAGGAAGGGAGAGAGATAGAGAGGTAGAAACATCAATGATGAGAGAGAATAATTGATCGGCTGCCTCTTGCACACACAACACTGGGGATCAAGCCCACAATCTGGGCATGTTCCCTGACTGGAATCAACCTGTGACTTCCTGGTTCATAGGTCAATGCTCAACCACTGAGCCATAATGGCTGGGCCACTTCCAAGTTCCTTTTACGAGACCAGCATTATCCCATTTTCCAAAACTAGATAAAGACACTACAAAGAAAGAGAATTATAAGTCAATATCCCTGATGAACATAGATGCTAAAATCATCAACAACATATTAGCAAATCCGATCCAACAATACATTAAAAAGATCATACACCATGACCAAGTGGGATTTATTCCAGGGATGCAAGGCTGGTACAATATTCACAAATCAATAAATGTGATACATTACATACACAAATTGGAAGACAAAAATCACATGATCATATCAATTAATGCAGAAAAAGTATTCGACAAAATCCAACACCCTTTTTTGATACAACTTTCAGCAACGTGGGAATAGAGAGATCATACCTCAACATGATAAAGGCCCTATCTGACAAACCTACAGCCAACGTCATACTCAATGGGCAAAAATGAAAACCATTTCCCTTAAGAAGAGGAACAAGACAGGGTTGTCTGCTTTCACCAATCTTATTCAATATAGTACTGGAAGTCCTAGCCACAGCGATCAGACAAGAAGAAATAAAAGGCAGCCAAATTGGGAGGGAAGAAGTAAAACTCTCATTATTCGCAGATGACATGATATTGCAAAGTAGAAAACTCTAAACACTCCAGCAAAAAATGCCTAGATTTAATAAATGTATTCGGCAATGTAGCAGGATACAAAATTAACACACAGATATTGATGACATACCAATAATGAACTCTCAGATAGAGAAACTGAAAAACAATCCCATTTACCATTGCAACAAAAAAATTAAGGTACAGTGGGGCCTTGACTTACGAGTGTCCCGACTAACGAGTTTTTTGAGATACCAGCTGTCTCTCCGCCGATTTTTTGCATTGAGTTGATAGAGTAATTTGAGTTAACGAGCTCCTTTAATGAGCTCGGTCTCTGAACGAATTAAACTCGTAAGTCAAGGCCCCACTGTATTTAGGAATAAATTTAACCAAGGAGGTAAAAGACTTATACTTAGAAAACTACAGGATGTTGAAAGGGAGATCGAGGAACAAGTAGAGAATATACCATGTTTCTGGATTAGTAGAATCAACATCATGAAAATGTCCATACTACCCAAAGCTCCACAAGGTCTTTCTACAAAATCCAGTAATTGCTCTCCTGGCTATTTAACCAAATGATTTGAAAACTCACTTTGTCTGTCTGTAAAAAGCACTGCACATGAATGTCTACAGAAGGTTTATTCATAAGAGCCAAGAATTGGGAGCAAACAAGATAAGTCCTAGCAGTGAAGAGAAAAACAAACGGAGGTGCATCCATTCAATGGAATTTTATTTGACAATAAAATGGATGAGGCATCAAGCCACAATAAACCATGGGGGAACCTTAACTACATATTGCTAATGAAAGGATCCAGTCTAAAACAGCTACACAGGGCATGACTCCAACTACAGGACATTCCAGAAAGGCAAAATTACAGAGACCACAAGCAGCTCCGGGGTTGCCTTAGGTTCAAGAGAAGGGCATGAGGGACGAAGCAGCGGGGAACAGGGGATGTCAGGGGCAGTGAAACCATCCCATATAACACTGTAGTGGTGGACACATGACATTTTTGCATGTACAACACAAGAAGAAAAACCTAAGGTCAATTATCAGCTTTAATGAATAATAATGTATCAAGATTGGTTCAATCAATCGTAACAAATGTACCACACAAATACAAGATGTAAATAATGGGGAAACTTGTGCAGAGGGACAATGGGCATCTGGGAATTCTTTACTTCCTGCTCATCTTTCCTGTAAACTCATAACTGTTCTAAAATAAAATCTATTATAAAAAATTATCCATAGTAAATAGAAAAATTTACTCATAGAAAATTATATAAAATACATACTATACTGGTATATATGTTCACATATTCAGATAAAAATAAAATAGCTATGTACATCTTTCCATGATACCTTTTCAATGTTATGTTGTTATTTTCCCTCTCCTGATATAATGGTTCCACACAGACTGGCTGTTAACGGGAGGTGAGGAAGTGCAGACAGTGATGTTACATTATGCTCATGAGAAATTTGATGGTGAAGGGCAGTAGGGCTGACGTGGGCAGTTGTGGGAGTCTGAAGGTCTAGGAAAGAATTATTTTTAAAGGATGTAATGATTGCCAGCTATGAAAATATATAATTAGTAGCTCACTGAATTTCATCCCTAGTTATTTCACTTTCAATAATTATAAATGGATACTTGACTATATAAAACTGCATAGCGACAGTATCTATCACACTTTCCCAACGAGTTAAAATGTGAGTAGAAGCACATACCAGGTCATTGAGGCTGACCATGATGACATGCTGGTACTCTTCGCCACTTTTACCTTCGATCTCACAATCAGATGACGCGACTGGCAACAGAACGAGGATCAGGGGAGGAATTCCAAAGATATACCTGAAAGAAACTGAAGACAACAGTACATAAGAACGAGCTAGTAAATGTTATGTCACGTGATCTGATTTGATGGTGGCCTTTCAATGAGCCTGGCCACATATTTCTAATCCTTGTAGACATGCATCTCTGGTTTTGGACAGAGTGGGAGGGACTCTGAAACTCAATACCAAGTAACAACCAAAGCAGGACAGACTTTCAGTGTCTGAGTTTCTTTCCTGTTTTAACTGAGGAATTACTGTTTGGGAAAGTGCAGAGCAGTGGTGGGTGCCAGCAGGGTCTCTTTGCTTCTGGAAAACACTCCAGGGTATGAATTCAGTTTATCCAATTTCAACTTATGTTGAACATCCCCACAGGGAAAGGCATCTACAGGTGAACAGGTAATCTAAGGACAGGTGGAAAAGTTACACATTTTTTTGACATTTTATGATCTATGGCATGTGACTGTGTATGGAAACCCGATGGTTGTCCAAGCGTCCAGCAGCTTCCTGAGGTGGCGTCGCAGGTTGATCCCACGCTATGACTCTGTGATTATATTTTTGCTTTTTAGTGATGGTTTACTCTTCCCAGAACTGTGGCAACATTGACATTATATTTCAAGACTCCTTATCTTTTCAGTAGCTTCTAAGTACCTGAACCCCTATTCTCTTCAAACACTGATCAGTTTAGCTTCTTGATATGTTAGAAAAGCCAATAAATAAGTTCACACCCTGTTAACTAATGATTTCTATCTGTTTTTTATAAGCCTTCCTAATTGGGGGCAATTAGCTAATAAAAAAGAATCTATATTAATAAAATATGCTAATTAGACCAGACATCCTTCCAGACAACCTTCCGGATGAAGCCGGGGCTGTGAGGGAAGCTCAGGTCCCAGTGTTGGCAGCTTTGGGGTGGAAGGCCTACTCTTGCATGAATTTCGTGCACCAGGCCTCTAGTTATCTAATAAAAAAGAATGAAATTATAAATGAATCATTTGGGGCAATAGTAATAGACTGAACAGAAAGCCTGTGGCTCCCTGAGGCATAAAAATTTGCTTATATAGGGACTTAATTCTTCATAAGCCTGTCAGAGTATCTCCTCTGCATCTTTCTGGAAACTTTTGGGTTATGTTGACAACATCTTTCTGTGAATTTCCCAAAGGAACTTCCACTGCACTTGCTGAGTGCAAGACATTTCACATGTGTGCCTTCTCTGATTAAGATGACAATATCATCCCTAAGAACACAAGGTAGTGATATCGTGACAAAGACCCAAAGACCTAAATATATCACAAAAGTTTCCAATAACATTGTCCTCCATGCTATCATTGTCCATCATATAAGAATCAGTAGCACTCCCCAGTGAATTATGTGCTATTAATGACCCATATTTTACACATAGAGGCAGTAGGCTGGGCAGCAGATCTGGGAACAAACATGAATCCTCCATGAATCTCATCCTCTTATGTCACTGACTCTTGACAAGGCAAGAGAAACAAAATGAGACATGGCTTCCGTTCATTGCTCTGCCAAGAAATATCTATATACATGACAAGCAACAATTCATTTAGGAGGTGAATAATAAAGATGACACCAGTTACCTTTCACTGAATACCTACCATGTGCCAAGCATTAAGTGTCATATACATACTAGTTCCAAAGACCAAAAGAGTTCTGCAAGTTCATCTTTTTCTGAAATGTAGGTAGTCACTGCCCGGTCTGGATTTTAACCTGGCCTTGCTGCCTCACCAGGATTTGTTCAGAAATGGCCACAATCTTTTGATAACATGCAAGCACACTGGTCTGAATGCAAACCACTTCCAGGTAATAGTTTCCAGCTCTGCAGCTTTCTTCTACTCCTGTTCCTTCATGCTGAAGATTCTCATGCCTGACCAACTAATGATTGACAGGTCCTAGCTTTGTAATCAGACTTATATGCATAGTAGAGAGATGACCTTTTCTCTGTCACCTTGCAGATGCCCATGTTGTGCACGCTGGGAGGAGTAGATGATAAAGGGAAAGTTATAGAGCACAGAACTTGAAATGACCTTTAAGGGAGATAAATGCAATAAAGTATGAAGTACCAGCATGAAAAGAGGCATTTTTACCACTATACACACATGCTATTTCAAAGGACATTGTTTTATATTCTACACAGAGCACCAGCTGTTGTGTCCCCAACTTTCAGTAATTGGTGCTTCCCAATTCCCATCGGCCTATTTATTCATTGAAAGGCATCTATCTGATCAATGCTTTCGAATACGACGGTGGAAAATTCAGTCTTCTTTTGTGTATCATAACTAATTTCAAAATTTAAAACATAATTTGACTAGTCAGTAAAGAGTGTCTTTTGTTGCCACTGTTGTTAAATAATTGGGCCCCAGACAGACGAGGACAAAGCAGTGCATGAGGGTTTGCAGAGTGGAGATGGGGGGTTGTCTTGGTGTGATGTTGAGTTGTTGCCTGAATGAACCACAGAACATCTTTTAAGCGTCACTCCCCTGATTTGTAAAGTGAAAACTTTAGATTAAATGGTCCCTCCATGTCCCTTCCAGTTCTCAAGCACCCGAAATTCTCATACTCTCCCTGGCCATCGAGATGCAGTAACTCTTTAGATCTGAAATCGCCTCCTGGACAATGCTGCAAACACAGCCGGGCCTTCGGACCCACAGCTCCTCATGACATGCACTCTGGTCTGGACTTGAAGTCTTTTCTCCACAACATGGAGACAGTAATATGAATGTTGCCTAGTTTGAGCTTGCTTTTAACCCCGTCCCAGTAGGAAAAGAACTCTTATTTTGTTTCAGAATATACAGATACCCACACTTCCCCCAATCTTGCCATTTTCATTAGGTTACAGAAAAGATAAACCATGAGGAATAATGCAAGGCGAGCTGGGGCTTGTGGAATTTTCTTTAGATCTCCTGAAGGGATTGAAACTGGAGAATTTGTTTTCAGTGGGGAATCTGGTTAAACCAAAATGATGGCTGTCTAAAAAATTCTTGATGGTTTTAATGTAAGCCAAATAATACATTCAATCCTCAGCTACTTAAGTTATGGGGTCAAAGTGAACATAAATAAATTAGTTCCTACACTCCATCCAATTCAATTTTTCATCAGCCTTTAAGACCAATGAGTGTTAATTGACTGTCCATTATGGACATTGCATAGACCTGCTTTCACTGGGACTTTGAAAAAAAATGGTCCAAAGACATTCCGGTTGGACTGGAAGACATGAGTGTATATGGCTTTGCTAGTAATCTGATCAATTGGCACAAGCAAATGGGTGAATAAAGAAAATGTTAATAAAGAGTAGGAAACAGCCATACAGTGTATGGAAATAAGCTTTTAAGGTTACAAAAATGAGTTTGATGATGCTCACATAAAGAAATCTAATAACTGCTATAAGTATATTCAGACTGGAATGTAAATTCTATCCACAAATCCCATGATAAATATTTAGACATTTCTGAAGTCAACCTATGACATTGCATATCATATTTTACAACCATTTAATGAGGCACATATTATATACTAATACTAGAGGCCAGGTGCACAAAAATTTGTGCACTCGGGGTGGGGGGTCCCATAGCCCAGCCTGTGCCCTCTTGCAGTCTGGAACCCCTCGGGGGATGACCACCTGCTGGCTTAGGCCCGGTCCCTGGGGGATTAGGCCTAAGCTGGGAGCCAGACATCCCTCTGGCAGCCTGGGAGCCCTCGGGGGATGTCCACTTGCCAGCAGGGAGCAGGCCTAAGCTGCAGTCGGACATC
>NW_006284245.1:1184401-1184774 GCF_000327345.1 Myotis davidii
GGTTTCGGGGTGGGGGCCCCCACGGGGGTACCTGGCCAGTCTGGGTGAGGGGCTGAGGGCCATTTTCAGGCTTACGGGCAACAGAAGCTCCCAGCCTCTCCTTTTATTCTTTTTAATTCTGGGATTTATTTACCTTCTATAATTGAAACTTCATAGCCTTGAGAGGAGCTCAGAGCCAGCCAGGGTGGGCAGGAGGGCAGCTTGGCTTCCATCACCAGGGGCAACCCAAGCCTCCTGCTCGCTCCAGCTCCGTGGCCATGGCAGGCTGAAAGCAGGTATCTGGGGTTTATTTACCTTCTATAATTGAAACTTTGTTGCTTTGAGTGGAGCTCAGAGCCGGCCGTGGCAGGCAGGAAGGCTGGCTTCCTCCATC
>NW_006284245.1:1184795-1186965 GCF_000327345.1 Myotis davidii
GGGGTGGGGGGGTTGTTCCCTCAGCCCAGATTACGAGAGGGTGCAGGCTAGGCCGAGGGACCCCACTGGTGCACAATCGGGGCTGGGGAGAGACATGGGATATTGGCCAGCCAGGGAGAGGCCGCAGGAGGGCTCCAGCATCTGTCTGGCCTGTCTCACTCAGTCCTGATCAGCTGGACCCCAGCAGCAAGCTAACCTACCGGTTGGAGTGTCTGCCCCCTGGTGACCAGTGCACGTCATTGAGAGCAATTGAGCGGCCTTAGCATATCATTACCATATTACACTTTGATTGGTTGAATGGCTGACTGGATGACTGGACAATGAGCATATTAGGCTTTTATTATATAGGATGTCAATTATTAATATTTTTGCAAATGAAGAATCTGGAGCCCAAAGAAACTTTTTTGCCCCATACATAATGTGTCTGGTAAGAAGCAAGTTTCAAAGCCAGGTTTGTCAGGTTGAAGAGTCTAGAAACTCAGCTTTTAGCCAGCAAGCTAACCTGCTTCCTAGAAAAACTGTGGTGTGTAGTCAAGGGGAATGTGCAACACCCCACCTTGTTCCTCCTGGACTCACTAAGGTACTTCCTGGCCAAGCTCTGGACCCCACATCATCCCCTCATCTCAGGAAGAAGGACACTGCTTACTTGCTGTTAGCACACCAGGGTATGTGTCAGAGGTGAAACCAGGAAAAAAATCTCACATGTGAATAAGACATATAAGTTAGTCCTACAAAATGTCCTTTTCCATGTTTGTTTAGGACGTTTCAACATTGATGTGGTGCTTGTTCAGTTTTCCTAATCTTTCTCAGGTTGCTGTTTTTCTTACTATTCCAATTTTTTTGTCCTCAGATAGCACAGTTGAGGACCACATAGTAGGTCCTCAATAACTTCAACTCTCCAAAGAAGTAGCAAAGAAAAAGGATAACGAGTAACCCTATTCTTAAGCTTCTAGTGAAATCTACTGAAAAATATGCAGAAAGCCACTTGTCGTCATTATTCAAAGTTTAGAGTTCTAGCATTGCTAGCTGATAGCAATTTACGGTACAAGATCCTTATGGATACGTTTCAGGAAATAAAGGCTCCTTGTTCATGATGGACACCCTGGCTTCCTTTCCTTGTTTTAGCTCTCACTTCAGGTCACAGGTGATGCAAGGAGTAGCTAGAACCAGGAGGGATCCAGACAGAGAAATTGCAGGAGACCCGTGGGCAGTGTAAGGAAAACAGGGATAGACCTAATTTTTTAAAAAATATACAAATAGTTCTTTTTAAAAAATAGATTTGAAAGAGAGAGAGAGAGTCATTGGTTGCCTCCTGAACACACCTTGACCAAGTATCAAACCCACCACCTGTGTACGTGCCCTCAACCGGAATTGAACCCCTACCCTTTGATTCTCTGGACGATGCTCCAACCAACTGAGCCAAACGGGCCAGGGGGGCAGTGTATAACCTAATTTCTATTCCCCACGAACTTCCGGAGGACGCCCATCATAAATCTCCTCCACGGTTGTCTTCTACTCTGTGACCCCTGCCCCTTTATTTTGTCACTGATCTGGTAATTCTGGGCGATGTCAGGTCTTGATTCTTTAATACCTACCAGAGGGGAAAGGGCTCTTTGATCCCTTGGTGGAGACAGGAAAGTGCACAAACCAGGCATCAAACGGACCAGCAAGCTGCTCCCTATTCCCCGCCTTCTCCCACCCGGCTCCTTTTACTCAGACAGTATCCCAATTCCCCTCCGCAGATCCCCTCCCCTCGCGTCTCTTTGCCCCATTTCTCCTTCCAGCAAACTTCGGGGTTCTTTACATTGGCCGCATGACTGTCAACGGAGCCCAGGTCCCCCGCTCTGCCCTTGTCCATTTGAAGTCCGCATTTGGTACAAATAAAATAGATTCGATCTCAGCAAGAGCCTATAATTTAGAATTTTGTCCACTTAATCCTGTCGCCACCAAGGAGCCCCTAAATAGCAAGAAATAGAAACCCCAAACTGGCCGCTCCCAGGGCCAGCAGGAGGACGTGGTTCCCGGCAAAACGCGCAAGGTACAGCCCCAGTCGGAAACTCCCAGCCTCTTTGAGGGAGGAAAACGGGGCTTTCCAGAGACCTGTCCCCCAGGGTTTAAAAGCGCGCCCCGTGGGAACCGCGCTTTCACTTCTCCAGGGAGCTGGGAGCCG
>NW_006284245.1:1187629-1192695 GCF_000327345.1 Myotis davidii
CACTTCCCAGATGACCTCTCACCGCCTTGGCAGCGTCAGGCCACCGCGACCGAGGCCACTGGGCGCGCAAAGCATAGGTTGCCACCGCGTCCGCGGGAGCGACACAGGTGTAGGGTGAAGGCTGGGCGAGTGCGGGCTGAGCGCGGAGAGGGCGCCGCAGCGCCTGACGTGGGTGTGGTGGACAACGCCAATGTTTTGTGAAACTTTATATGGGGATGTTCTGTGATTAGAGAAATGATTGCCATTCCGTTTACTCACAGGTGTAGTGAAGGCTGGGCGAGTGCGGGCTGAGCGCGGAGAGGGCGCCGCAGCGCCTGACGTGGGTGTGGTGGACAACGCCAATGTTTTGTGAAACTTTATATGGGGATGTTCTGTGATTAGAGAAATGATTGCCATTCCGTTTACTCATAGCCCCAGTGAGTTGTGCAGAAAAGCTAACAGTACGCCAAGTTCATGAAAAAAGGAACCGGGGAGGGTGGAGAGGGTCATGCCCTCACTCAGTCCCTGGAATCGCTCACATCAGCCCCTTTCCGCTGTCTGTGCGCATGCACCTGCCCAGGTGACACCTCAAGGAACAGAATCCTGTGCCTCCACCTACGCTGGGAAGCGGTATCTTTGTGGACGTGGGAAATCAGAGCCCAACTCAGGCGTAGGAAGTGGAGTCCATCATGGTTAAATCACCGTGACTTTCACGTTTATCTGAATTGGCTAAGAAATCACACTTTCCCTTTGGACCGTTTGTTACTGAGGAGTTAATGTTTTATTTCCAGGCCTGAACTATTTAGGTATGTTCTGCTTTAGTTTGGTTCCTGATATTTTGCAGAAACCCTGCGTAAGTGAAGGTGGGCAGTGTAATGGTTGTAATAACGCTGATCATAAGGGCTGTTATGTGTCCGTCATTGGCTCTGTACTAGTGTTAGGCACATGTGGTCTCATGCAACATCTTCTATGAGGGGGTTGGCTTACCTGCCCTTCACAGATGTGGGAATTTGAGTAACTTGGCAGAGCTCACTTAGCTAGTTGATAACAGAACTTGGACACAAGCCTGCCCCGTTCTGGCTCCAGAGTCCATGCGTGGAACTCTGTGTTAGAAGTTCTTACAAAAAACGTAGAAACTGATACCAGCAGGGGACAGGGCCATGCGTCCTGTGGGTGTGCCTTTGCCCCAGCCTGCCGACCTCAGGAGGTTGTGAATTCTGAGCAGTTCACCTGGGGCTAGGAGCATTCCAGTCTGTAAGGTGTGAGGCAAAAGGGGGAGGAGGGAGGGAATAACAATGAAAGAGTGAGAAGAGTTGTTCAAGCCTGAAACTTGGATCCCTCATTCCTTTTAGTCTCACATCCTGCATCCAGTCCAGAGGCAAGTCCAGTCAGCTCTGCTTCTGGAACAAACCCGAATCCAGCCTGTGTGCCCGTGGGGACACCATGAAGACCCTGCGGTCCGGGTTGGTCCCTCCCCTCACAGAGGCAGGGCACCTGATTTACACTCTGGGACGGTCCTCTGGCCCTTTGCGTTGTCCCAGGCCTAAGGTGCTGGGTGACCTGGGCTCTGCTGCCCCCCTCTGACCGTGGCTCCAGCCACACTGGCCTGTTTCTCTCCTGTCCCAGCCAAACTCCCTCCCACTGGGAACAGTATCTAGCACTCAGACAGCACTGCCCAGGGACAGAGTGAGAGACAACCGTGGAGTGAGAAAATGTGAATGAAAACATGGGTGAAAGAGAAAGGATGTGAGGGCAGACAGACAGGAGGGGGCCAATGAGAACAGGAGAGGGAATGGGCGAGAGGGAATGGGCGGGCAAAGCTAGTTTGCCATGTGACTGGAATCTAGAGCGAGGTGAGCAATGGAGACCGAATTCTAAATGGGAATTCTGTGCCCAAGCACACTAGGATGGTTATTTTACTTAAAATTCCTGACAGTGGCATTGAGGCACAAAAATTGCATCAGCCTGCACTTTTTTGTTTTACTTTTCAGGGACAAATAAAAGATCATCTATCAATAACTTCCTCAGGAAGAAATCCATCTTCCTTTCTTTTGCACAATCACCACAAAACCTGGCATAATAAAGGCTTGTCATCAGTGAACTTTGAGGAAGCATGAGGTGAAATTATTCAGAGCTCCAGGAGAGATGTAAATTCCTCACTCTCTTCAGAACATATTCATAAAGGATTTGGAATTTTTGTTGTTGCATTAGAGTGGGCACATTCTCACCACAAGTTATTATGCATGAGAGGTGCTAGACTCTATCTATAATAACAAAAAAAGGTAATATGCTAATTAGACAGACAAAGCCTCCATGGGCAGGGGCTGATCCCCTTGCACGAATTTCATGCATTGGGCCTCTAGTTTATGTATTAATTGATAAAATTGAGTTCTTGTGTAGAAGTAGGAAAGGTTGGAACCAAGAAACCCTGATCTATTTTTTCTTATGATTCCTTCAATTCCCTGTCTATTAGAGAATTAATACCATTTGTAAAAAATTCCAAAAGGAAATCTTAAATGAATGGCTGATATTTTGATAAACTGAACATTATTTTTCATAAGACAAGGATAAAATGTCTTGTGAAATTTTATATGCTGATGTTTTGTGATTAGAGAAATGATTGCTATTCCGTTTACTTGTAGCCCCAATGAGTTGTGCAGAAAAGCCAACAGTACTCCAAGTTCATGAATTATTATAACCATAAATACTAAGAAAGAAGACAGCATTCTCAGAATGATTAGTACAATGTAATAGAAAAAATGTAAATAAGATATGAAAGTCAACCTAAAGAGATAGTTGTTGAAGGTTAATCAATGTCTTTTTAAATATCTTACAGTCTTCCATCAAAGTAGTCAATTATTGGTAACCTGAAAATGTTTTCTTATTTAATTATCTGAACTATTTTTACCACCTCTCACTGCTCTTGATAGTCTGAGATCTGAATGCTGGCTGTTGGTCTGTCTGTGGATATTTTCTGAAGTTGCTATGACTTAATTTTCCAGGCATACTATTTAACATATTCAAACACCCCCCCCCCACACACACACACATACACACACATACCCCACACACATCCGACTTTTTTATGGGCGTGTGTTCTGTGTAGTGGCATAGAGGCCCATGTAGTGCTTAGAAGGGCTCCCTGCTTGAAACAAGCAATGCTCTGCTGTCTTGAAATTCTTAATTGTTTTTGGACAAGGGCTCTCTCGTTTTCACTTTGCACTAGGCCCTGCAAATTCTGTAACTACGTGCGTACAAACACACGTTAAGCTACACATTGTAGATAACGGTGCATATCTTCAAGGTGGCTTCAGTCTGGTGGGAGATCAGAAGTTAGAAGTGTAATTTCAAAGATAAAAGAATGTTATAAAAAGGAAAGGACAAGATGAACTTCAAACCAGGGATTTTAAGGCAATCTAGACAGACTCACTTGAAAAATTAGTGAAACTAGGGTCTAGAAAAGATTCATGTACTTGGTTAGAGGGAAAATGGCTATAATGAATAACCTTCCATTTAAATCAGATTTATTTGTTTTTCAAGCCTGACCATGAGGACAAATTTTATCAAATTTTATCAAATGACCAATGAGCATGTTTACATGGTTGTGTTTTTTCCTTGTTGCATTTCTAAATAGACCACAAATTTACCATAATGCTAAATTCTAGTTGCTAATATTTAGCATAGAATTTTTCAATTACATTCATAATTGGTATGTTTGTTTTTCATATTATATTTAACTGAGTTTGGACTATTTTTGTCAGATCCTCTTAGCTTTATAAAGGGATGTGGGAATTCCCTTGTTTTTTGTTTAAAGAAACTGTAACTGTTTAAGCATTTTATAAACTATTTCTGGGTAGTTGATTAGAGTTCCACAATAAAACATGCCTCTTTAATAGGAGGAAGCCCAGGGATAGGAGGAGAATGCCAGTTTCAAACATTGTAAGAGTGAAAATAAAAAGGATTCCTTTGAAGGCTGAATCAAATGGCCTCATCAGATATCGGGAACCCTGCTAGAAATGTGCATGTCAGCATACTGATGGTTGTTTGAGTCACAGAAATGAAATTGCCCAGCCTGCAATTAAGAAGAGGGAAGAGACAGAGAGCTAATTCTGGGAAGAACCTCGAGGCATGACATGTCAAAAATTACATGTCAGAATAGTATATTAATATGCTATATGATAAAAGGCTAATATGCAAATCGATCAATCAGCAAAACAATTAGTTGCTATGATGTGCAATGACCATCAGGGGACAGACACTCAATGTAGGGGGTGCCCCCTGGTGGTCAGTGCACTCTCACAGGCAGAGCACTGCTCAGCCAGAAGCCAGGCTCAAGGTTGGAGAGTGCAGCGGCGGTGGCAGGAGCCTTTCCTGTCTCCACAGCAGTGCTAAGGATGTCCGACTGGGACATCCTCCGAGGGCTCCTGGACGGTGAGAGGGTGCAGGCTGAGCTGCAGGACGCCCTCCCCGCTACCCCCCGAGTGCATGAATTTCATGTACCTCTAGTAGTATTATAAAATTAAAATACAAAATATTTTAATATCACTATTCACCTGTTCTCTATAATAGAAGTGTCAGAGATAAAAGAAAGTTAGCAGAATGTATATGAAAATAATGAGAAAGCAACATATAACTGACCATTTCTGAAAGCGGGTTTGTCTTCAGACATACTCTGTCGACAATGCTGCTTTCTTTTAGCTTCAGAAGTACATTGTGCCAATAGTTGGTCTTCAGATACATTCTGGCATCACATGTGGTTGGCACCAGCGAGAGCTTTATATGTATCGCACATGCGCGAGTCAACGTTTATTTTTAAATTGCCAACGCATGTCATGTGTGCCATGTATTGGCCAGTTGGTCGGATGGTTGGACAGACTGGCTCTCAGTTAATTAGCCTGTTATACATATAGATTGATAAAATTAGGTTCATCTGGAGAAGTAGGACAGTATGGAACCAAAATCCCAAGGTACTGGGTTTATTTTTTTCTGATAGTTCCTTCATTTCTCTTTCCTCTTTCATTTCAGTTCTTAAATTCTGTAAGTCTAAATAATCAGAACCCCCTATAAATCTGGTGCCTAATTTTATA
>NW_006284245.1:1193972-1197026 GCF_000327345.1 Myotis davidii
CCTTTGATGTTAATTTCAAAATAACCCACTTTATAACTTTTTATTTTAAAATATGAAATCACTGCTGCTTACCAAATACAAATAAATATATATACAAATATGTATGTATATAGTGTCCCATAAAGTGTATACACACATTTGCGTAATTATAAAAGCCCTGAGACCAGAAGTTTTTTCAGGCACTTTTGATCAATAGCCAGATTTAAATAAAACCAAAAACTATCAAAACAAAACAGCAAAAGTGAGGGCTTTTAAGGGTTACAAAGATCACTACCGAAAGGAAAGAGTATAGGCCCAGAGAGATCTCAGGAGGTTGAATCTAGAAAAGTGCTAGGAGATCCAAGAGAAGATCAATTCATATTTTTCTGTAGTTGCTTTGTGCTCATCTGGATTTAAACTACTCTCTTCTTTATGACTTTTGTTTTTTCTAGGTCTTTTGATGCCTTTAATAAAGATTTTTTTCACCGACTTGAATTTGACTTAATACAATTCCTTCTTTTTTACCTCTGACTATATCTTCATTGAATATTAAACTGTAAAAGGAAACAAATGAGCCTCATAGCGAACCTGGTTTTGCCAGTAGACCTCTTTGGGAGTTCCTTCTGATCCTTTTTCCATCGTGGAGGGGCAATGAGTTCAATACACCCTATCAGTAAATGAAAGGAGCTGGGCATTTGCTTTCCCCTGAGAGTAAGTACTGGCTCAGTGTGTGCATCTGAAATATACTGTTGCCAAGGCAATGAGATTTTTCACCCTGAAACACCAACAAAATTTCTAGTAACTGTTTGTTCTGGCTATGCCTTTTCTATTACTAGAAATAAAGGCCAAATGGCAAGGACACACACGGGAATCAGTTCACTCTGATTGGCCTATAGGCCTTCTGAACAGCTTTCCCTGCTTACTACTGTATGTGTACTCTGTACACTCTAAGATACAAAGGGCATCTCATACGGAAGGCTTCTGCCATCCTGAAGTTCATTAATCTTGCTTCCTGGTAAAGGTCAAGTTCGGCACATAAATATGCTCAAGTCTCTCCCAACCCTAAATAACCCTTCTTTTTTTTTTTTTAAATTAAATCTTTATAGTTCAGATTCTTCAAGGGCCTGGACAGAATCCCTGAATATCATCCACTCACTATGTGGAGATGTTCTGTTGTTCTTATAAGCTCTTGGACAACAATGGCAGTGTCTTATGCAACCTGGAGTTCTCTGAAGTCAACAAAACCCCATTCCAGATACAGATTCTCCCCAAGGGTGACTCGTGGAAAAGGGAGAAATCAGAAAACAGGTCTTGACTGGTTTTCAAAGAGAACCAGTTCTTGGGGCAAACCTGTGATAGCATCCAGGAATGTTCTAACACCAACTGCTGCTTTACCGGGTGTGCCTGAGGGTCTGGTGAGGGTGTCAAAGCTCTCCTACCTAACAGATTTAAACCTCTTCTATTATGGATGGCTGTGTGACCTACTTAACCTTTTTGTTACTACATTAGGTAATTAATCAAATCAGCCTCTCCTCCAGGCAAGCCAGGGTTGTCCCCCACATTGTCATTGCCGTGGACTGTGGTTGGAGGCTCAGAGTATCCATTAACTCGTACATGACGTGGGATGATTAAGTGTATTGTCACAGTAATGAAGTCAACAAGCAGTTTTCTAAAAAGATTATGTACTTCCATGAGCTTCTAGGGTATCAGTCATTGCTCTGTGCCAATCCCATGTCAACCCGCATCCTACAAGCCTGAAACGACCATTAATGTGCTTGCTTAAAATGTTAAAATGTTAGTGGCAGTGACAAATATACCTTAATGAGAAGACCACAAAAATGAAGTTTTCAAGAGATTAAAACACTGAGATATCAACTGGTGTATCGATGATTTCTTCAAACGATGGAACAAAGCAAAATGTTTTTTAAGTGACGTGCCCTGTGAAATGGCAGCTCAATACTTTGATTTCCTTGTTCTTTTATGATGTTGGCAATTTTTCCTAATGTGTAACTAACAAGTTTTCTAATCATATTTTCTTTTTCATCTCCTGGCACACATAAACTAATTATTAAAATTCTGTGGCACACTGAAAAATATATTTTTTGTCGATCTGACCAAAATAATGGGTATGATTTTGATTCTTTCACATCGATAACTAGTCTTGTGTTGACTGTTGTCATTTTTTAAATTTGCCAATCGAAGAGAAAAGAGGGCAGTGCCCCTGGCTAAATAGTCAGGTATTACATGTTTTAGAAATTCTTGTGGCCACCAGTTTAATGTCCCTGGTCCTAGGTAAGACGTTGTTTTGACCTGTGAAATGTAATATTTTCTATTTCTTGTCATTTTCCTCCTGTCAAAGTAAGATTCTGTATCATTTGCATTTTCTGAGACCTCTGAACTTTTTTTCAGGTTTTAAAAATTAGGCTCCTTTGATTCTAATTTCAAAATAACCCACTTTATAACTTTTTATTTTAAAATATGAAATCACTGCTGCTTACCAAATACAAATAAATATATATACAAATATGTATGTATATAGTGTCCCATAAAGTGTATACACACATTTGCGTAATTATAAAAGCCCTGAGACCAGAAGTTTTTTCAGGCACTTTTGATCAATAGCCAGATTTAAATAAAACCAAAAACTATCAAAACAAAACAGCAAAAGTGAGGGCTTTTAAGGGTTACAAAGATCACTACCGAAAGGAAAGAGTATAGGCCCAGAGAGATCTCAGGAGGTTGAATCTAGAAAAGTGCTAGGAGATCCAGAGAAGATCAAATTCATATTTTTCTGTAGTTGCTTTGTGCTCATCTGGATTTAAACTACTCTCTTCTTTATGACTTTTGTTTTTTCTAGGTCTTTTGATGCCTTTAATAAAGATTTTTTTCACCGACTTGAATTTGACTTAATACAATTCCTTCTTTTTTTACCTCTGACTATATCTTCATTGAATATTAAACTGTAAAAGGAAACAAATGAGCCTCATAGCGAACTTGGTTTTGCCAGTAGACCTCTTTGGGAGTTCCTTCTGATCCTTTTTCCATCGTGGAGGGGCAATGAGTTCAATACACCCT
>NW_006284245.1:1197167-1211560 GCF_000327345.1 Myotis davidii
GATGGCTGATCCTCAGCCCTGCCCTAAGAGGCCCCGAGTCTCAGTGTCCTGGTAATCGCTGCAAGCACCTCTGAGAGAAAGCCGCCCTTGAGTTCTGAGTTCTGCCCACTGCCAGACAGTCGTTTCTCCGTGTATGAGTCTGGGTCCCCAGAGACTTCCCGGAACTGGAGTTCAGAGCAGTCGGGGGCTTGTGACTCCCTCCCAATTCAAAAAGACAGCCTCAGTTGCCAGCCTTTGCCACATGCGCCTCTGTACCTCTGCACTTTACTTCCGCACCTCCTCTGAGTCTCAGTGTGCTTTTCTCTTTCCTTCTAGTTGTAGAATTTCCACTCAGTCAGCCTTCCCGTGGTTCTGGATGATGTCTGTTTTGTCTTTTAGTTGTATTTTTTAAGTTGTTGTGCGAGGCAGCAATTTCAGGTGTTTACCTATGCCGCCATCTTGGTTTCTCCTAAATAACCCTTCTTTTAATTTTGCTTTATAGTTATGAAGTCACACTATGTGCACATCCCCTGTTCTAGGTGCTTGGGATATGCTAGTGTACAAAACAAATAATGTTTTCTCAACTGAGTTTACATTCTAGTGGAGGAGATAGACAATCAACAACAAAAAATAAAAATTCTATAAAATAGTAGACATTTCTAAGGTCTATGGAAAAAAGTAGGGTCAGGTTAGGGGATTTGTGGATGTGGAGGGAAGTGATGAGGTGAGAGTTTTGTGATTTTGAATATGCCTCAGTGGGAAGGTGACATTTGAACCAAGACTGAAATGAGGTGACTGAGTGAGTCACATGGATGTCTAAGAAAGCATCTTCTGGAAAGTGGAAAGCCAGCCTGGATACGGGGATGTCTGCTTTTAATTACTCTCCTTTCTCTTTGCTTTCTCTGTGCCTGCCTCATTCTGAGTAGTTTACACTCTCAGTGTCCACACCTAGCTATTCACCCCACAACACCCTGCTGCTATCTACCATGGCCATCATCAGTGAACTAGTTGATGCTGTTGCTTCTTAAATTGCCTTTCAAAATAATCAAAGCAGATCATGTAAAGTATAAGCATGTAACCAATGGAGACAAGCAACATTTTAAAAATTAAAACACCATCTAACCATTGCACTTGTGATGATTAATATACTGTAAATTTATCTTTCACCAAAATGAGACCACACTATATTTATTGTTCTGTAGCATGCGTTGTTTTCAGTCATCTGTCTCTACTTTTATATTTCAATAAATTCTTACCTAATAACTAGATATTCAAGTTTCCAAAATTGACCCCAAAGCATTCATTACATTGGAGCTCTGGTTTCTTTTAGTAGATTTTTGTATTAGAGATTGCAACCTGGGCACTAGCAGTACCCACTGTTTCTAGGCCATTTTCGTGGTCACAGCTGGAAAATTTGCGACTTTGTGTTGATCTTTCTAATTACATTTTAATAGTTTAGGTTTACTCAGTTAATTTTTAAATTTAGAATGGTGTCACTTTTCTGTTTCACTGAAAATATTGACAGACTCCTGAGATCATTAACTGAATTACTTATTTTTTTACCAGTAGATATAAAGTTGCTGCAAAATTTCAATACAATTAATATATTAAATAATATCACTTCCAAGAAGTTTAAACCATTATTATAGTTCTCCTGTTCCTGAATGCCTCCCTCAGGATGTATGAAACTTCAAAACGTTGTATCCCAGAGCCACTTAAAGTCTATCTTTTCTATTATGGTTATTCTACCAATTTAATACATGATATATTCCATTGTTTCCAATGTTATTTTTTTACAAGTTGCTGTGGGGCCTTTGGCCTTCTCTTGGAAATTTTGGGTCTGTCTGGCCCAGCAGCTGTTTGTTAAGTAATTTTAGATCTCAAAGGGCCAGGCCATTCATATGCAAAAGCCTCTGCACACAGCTTGGGTGGGGCGGAGTCTCAGGGCATCAACAGGGTGGAGCAAACAGCTATGGCTGATCCTCAGTCCTACCCTAAGAGGCCCCCCGGTCTGAAACCCAGGCATGTGCACTGACTGGGATTCAAACTGTGACCTCCTGGTTCATAGGTCAATGTTCAACCACTGAGCCACACTGGCGGGGCTCCAATATTATGTTTTAAAACCTAGCTACACAGACAAGCATACTGCAGACATGCTGGGTGGAAACGTCTACCTCTTTCCTCTTGGAGCCTTTTCTCCTTGCCCCCGATGGTGAATATTTTCTCCATTCAAGAACACAGAGACCTTTTGTAATTTTTGAAACTGCTGCATTATGTACAAATGGCCCACAATTTCCCCACCAGCTCTCTCTTGCTGGCCGCTTGGTGTGGTGCAGTCTGTAAAAATACTTCGGGAACATGTCACCACCCCGTTTCCTTGACATCTCAGGAGCATCGGACAGGTCTCACTCTTTCTTTGACTTTCCCCTCCTACATTTCCACTGACATCGCTCTCCTGCAATCTTCCTCCAAGTGATCTGGACGGCCGTTCCGTGCCATCTATTGTAACATCTCTATGCTGCACTCCTTTCCTGAGTCACCTCATATGCTCAGATGGTTTTTACCACTGGCTATGCTCATTGCCCACATTTTATATTTCCAGCCTCATCCTCAACAGCCCTAAATTCTAGCCCTGTCTTCCAACAAGCTATGGTGCGTCTCTACCTGAGTTTCTCAAAGGTATCTCAAACTTAACCTGTACAAATGCATACTGATTTTCTACCTTATTATTCCCAACCTATGCCCTTTCAGAAGATATACTTTAGTTGTACAATTTGTCCCCCAAGCTAGGAACCCGGGAGTGACAAAATTAATCACTAAATTCTATTGATGCCATTTGCTTGATACTAAGTGTGGTCTGTCTACCATTCCTACTATCTTTAGGTGTTCTTTCTCTTCTCAGCTATACAGTCTCCTTAAAAGACGTTTTTGAAAAAATTGACTATGTTACTCTCTGCTTAAAGTTTTTCAACGGATTCCTGTTTCCTAAGAGAAGTGTCCATGCACCCTCTGCACAAAACACAAAGTTTCCATCATTTATCGCCATCCTCCTGCCATCCAAGTACTGAGATGCCCCACCCGGCATCTTGAACCGAAATCATTCAGACCTTCAGGCTAGCCTACCTCTGCCCTGCTGTCCTCTCAGCCTGGCGTGCCCTTGTCCACTCAGTTCTTCAGGGTAAGCCCAGGTTTTATTTCCTGAGGAATGTCCTAGCTAAGGTCGCTCGTGTGGACTAGATTCTTCTTTTATCGAGGGCTCCTCAGCTATCATGGAATTGTTGTGATGATTTTCTCCCTAAATGTGAGGTCCTTGAAGGCACAGACTGTATTTATGGGATCTTTGAGCCCAGCACAGCGGCTATCTTGCTTAGGTGTTTGATGGAAGTTTGTTGGATGAATGGATGGCCACCTCTGCTGTCACATGTGTTACACTATTAGACTGTCACAGTCTCCTGAGGACAGGCACCCGTCTTGGTTGTGGCTCTATTTTCATTGTTTCCCACAGCCCCTGGACATCACAAGCTTCTGGGAAATATACAGACAATACCATCCCATACACGCAACATAGGTAGATGCATACAGTCTTGCTGGTATGTTTCATCATCAGCTGGTAACTAGGATTTGGATTAACTGGGGTACCTCAGTCTTCAGAAATTATAGGTAGAGACAGACTCCACCTTTTAGACACAATGAACAACAAAATCCACTATTATGATTCATCATGCATGTCTGATTTCGGAAGAATATTTAGCTGTGTTAAAAATGTGCTAGAAGGGACAACTCCTATGAAGACAATCCCATGCCATCAACCTCATGTAATTTGGATAGAATAAACACTATAAAAATGAAACAAGACTTTCTTGTTTTAAATGGTCTTACTTGGTTGATATTAAATATTGATTTAAAGTTAACCAAATACCAGTACATGTATTTGTGTATGTTCTATAACTAAGAAATAGATATAAGGAAATAGCAAGGTGAAGGGGAAAAGAATTTGAGTTTAATATAAAATAGCTTCTTAGGTCAAACATTTCTTATCTAAACATTTCCACTTACATACATTTTATTAACTTGAAATATAATTTTAGTTGTAAGAACTGCTTTAGTTACTTTATCCTCCTCCTATTCCTTCCAAAAAGAAAACAAACTATCTAAAATTGAGGAGACTGGATCTAAAAATTATTGCAGGATCAGTTTTTTTTTTTATTTGCAACATTTGGTTTATGGGAATGATGTGGTGATAGCAATATTTAGGATGACTAATAATGGTTTCTAGGCAGCATTGTAAATAGAATTTTGTAAGTAGTATGTGTCTTGTCAGATGGAGGGTGATATTTCATAAATGGAGTCCATAAAATATATTTTATAAACCATAGAAGGTGTTGGTTTTGTGGTATATTTGTATTTTGGAATGATAAATTCTAAACATGTTTTATCTTAATGGGATAGACAATAATTTGATAACCCTCATGCTACATTCACTGAGGAGAAGATATTTGCATTGATTTGAAATTGAGCTAAACTCCTTCATATTGTTCTGTGCATATTAAATGCTTTCAAAGTATGACATGCCACTTCTATTTCATTGTATTTTAGTAATGCTGATAGGGTAAGGGCAAGCACAAGAAGAAACTCTTCTCTAATGTAACAGTTTATATTAATAGACACATTGAATAATATCAGTATCTGTATGATGTTATGCATCTTAATTACCAATACAAGGTATTATGTATGTTTTAATTCTGGAGATTTTATTTCCTAATGTTTATTTTTCCCTTCAAAGTGAATACCTTATTTCGTACACCTGTTTTATATTCATGCTATCATTCTTACTAGTATACCTCAACATAATAAAAGCCTTATATGACATACCTACAGCCAAAATCATACTCAATGGGCAAAAACTAAAACAATTTTCCTTAAGAACAGGAACAAGACAGGGATGCCCACTTTCACCAATCCTGGATGTGCTAGCCATACCGATCAGACAAGAAGAAGAAATAAAAGGCATCCAAATTGGAAAACAGGAAGTAAAACTATCATTATTCGCAGATGACATGATATTGTACATAGAAAAAAAACTCCATAAAAAAACAGCTAGATTTAATAAATAAATTTGGCAACATAGCAGGATACAAAATTAACACCCAGAAATCTATGGCATTTTTGTGCACCAATACTGAACTCAGAGAGGGAAACTAAAAAATAATCCCATTTATCATTGCAACAAAACAATTAAGAAACCTAGGAATAAACTTAACCAAGGAAGTAAAAGACCTTTACTCAGAAAACTACAGGACATTGAAAAAAGATATAAACAAATGGAAGGATGTACCATGTTCATGGATTGGAAGAATCATTAAAATGTCCATACTACCCAAAGCAATCTACAAATTCAAAATGCAATCCCTATTAAAATACCATTGGTATATTTCACAGACCTAGAAAGAACTCTCCAAAAATTTACATGGAATAAAAATAAAAAAGACGATAGCTGCAGCAATCTTGAGAAAGAAGAACAAAGTTGGAAGGATCACAATACCAGATATCAAGTTATTCTACAAAGCCACTGTAATCAAAACAGGCATATAGATCAATGGAACAGAACAGAGACCCCAGAAATCAACCCAAACCATAATGCTCAATTAATATTTGACAAAGGAGGCAAAGCATACAATGGAGTCAAACAGTCTCTTCAATAAATGGTGTTGGGGAAATTGGACAGATACATGCAAAAGAAAATGAAACTAGATCACCAACTTACACCATACACAAAAATAAAATAAAAATGGATAAAAGACTTAAATGTAAGACATGAAACCATAAATTTCTTAGAAGAAAGCATGGGCAGCAAAATCTCAGACATCTTTTGTAACAGTATGTTTACCAATACATCTCCTAGAACAGTAATCGGCAAACTGTGACTTGGCAAAAACCGCAGTTCGCGAGCCACATGCGGCTCTTTGGCCCCTTGAGTGTGGCTCTTCTACAAAATACTGACTTCTGCACATGGGCCACGAAGTTTCAATCACAAAGACTTAAATGTAAGTTGGGGAACCATAAACATCCTAGAAGAATCCATAGGCAGCAAAATAGCAGACATCTCTCATAGCAATATGTTTGCAGATACATCCCCTAGGGCAATGGAAGCTAAAGAGGAAATAAGCAAATGGGACTACATCAAAATAAAATGCTTCTGACTGCAAAATAAACTATCAACAAAATGAAAAGAGAGCCACTGTATGGGAGAGCATATTGGCCAATGATACATCTGATAAAGGGTTTATCTCCAAAATTTATAAGGAACTCGTACAAGTTAACAAAAGGAATATAAAAAATCCCACTAAAAAATAGGCAAAGGACCTAAATAGACACTTCTCCAAAGTGAACATACCGAAGGCCGAGAGGCATATGAAAAAAGCTCGAAGTCACTAATCATCTGAGAGACGCAAATTAAAATGACCATGAGGTATCGCCTCACACCTGTCAGCACACACAGTTACACAAGCAACTATCTTGTAATGAGAACTTTTAGCATTTACTCTCTCAGCAACTCTCAAATAGGCAACACGGTGTTATTTCCTATAGTCACTGTGCTGTCATATACGTGACATCCCCAGGACTTACTTATATTATAACTGGGAGTTTCTACCTTTTTATCGCCTACGCCTATTTCTCTAGTGTTATTAGTTTTTATTTTTTGAAAACGTGGCATTCTTAAATCTTCTGTGACTTATGTTGGTGCATGTTGGCAGGTAGGGATATAGCTTTGTAATGAATCTTAAAACTTGATTCTTTTTTCTAAACTGAAAACAGAATTTTGGTGGTGTGCTCGCCCCTTAAGCAACATACGCATGGCATGAACGTGCATTCAGTGCGCCCCGGATGGCGTGGCCATGCAGTGCTTTGTGGAGGTCCGTGCTGTCCAGGGATGCAGGGCAGCCGGAGGGCCGGGCAGGAAGCAGAGCCGGTCCCAGTCGCCAGGGAAACACCTGACTCAGAGATGCAAGCAGTCGGGGCCTGGCCGGGAAGCAGCTCCCTTCCCCAGTAGCTCTTGGCTGGCGTTTATTTCTTCACTTAGTCACGCAGTCTCTTACATGTAGTAAAGCGCAGGCTAATGGGAAACACACTTGGGTTTTTGTTGTTTGCTTTGTGCAGTTAAGTGAAACGATCCAGTGGTTTACAGTCATGGAGACTCAGCATGATTGGAGATAAACACAGTACAGAGGGTGAAACCCTGACTCACTGCATTTTTCAGTTCCATGTCATGTGTGCTGAGATTCATAGGCGGATGTAATCACTCAGTTCTCCGGCCAAGGACGTGTAGATGCTCCTCCCTACGCAGGCATGATGGGGACCATGGGATCTGCAAGAGCCTACAAAACGGAGATTCTGCAAATTAGCGACAGGAGTGTGTGTGAGTGGTGATAAGGGTTGTGTGCGAGATGAGAGGGGGAGGGGAGGGGAGAGGAGAGGAGAGTGGAGGCAGTTAGAGGTGACATTAAAGGGCTGGGAGATGAGGAAGGTGGGAAGGAAACAGAGTAGCGACCACCAGTGAGTGGAGGAAAGTCAGGAGCACATCTTGAAAGCCAAGTAAAGAATCATTGCCAACGCATCTAAGCATGACCAATGGACACAAACACTGGGACGAGGGGGAGTGGGCATGTGTTGTGGGGAGGGAGTGGCTGGGGGAGGTCAATGGTGGAAAAGGGAGACATATGTAATACTTTAATCAATAAAGAATTAAGGGGAAAAAAGGATCATTGTCAACGCTTCCAGTTGCTCAAATAAGATGACAGTTGAGAAGTGATCAGGGGTGTCGTGAGCAAGGGAGCATCCCCAAAAGGAGTCACTCACACACGTTTGTGTCTGCCCACAATGTGGGGGAGCACTCCCCATAAGCCAACAGAGTCACACGCAGGTTACACACACAGGGGAGCTTATGCGATGGAGCAAGCACAGAGAGCCTCGGCCGTGAAGTCCCTCCAGGTCCGACAGGGCGTCTCCTCGGTGGGGTGGCGAGGGCAGCATTGGCCTCCAGCCTGGCGGTTAGGGCTGGGCTCCAGAGCTCTACGTCCTCACTTTCCAGGGGTGGGGTCCCACTCATATGGGTGCCCAGACTTGTGGTTTGGGGCATTCCAGGCACCTCCAGGGGGTGTTCCCGTTACACCCCATCACCCCAGCCTTGACATAGCACTTGGTGTACCTTTCGCACCGACAGTGACTTCACACTGGATGGTCCAAGGTGTCCCAAGGGTCTGCTCTGCTGGTGCTCTGTGCCGCGATTCAGTAACGTGGGGTCATGGGGGATCTGCTCTGAGCATGGTCAGTGCAGAGGCAGGAGAAGGAAGGGCACAGGGGGCCACGTGGACAAGGGGCAGCATCGTAGAGAAATGAGGTCAGAGAGTTGAACGTGTGTTGCTTTTAATTTAATAAGGAAAATATGAAAGTGGAAAATAAGAAAAATGGAAGTGAACTTGTCTGGAGTGGGAAAGTGATGAAGGAGGGAAAGGAGAGATCTGAGGAGCTGTGACCTTGAATGGCTGGGCTGCACGCAACCCAGTGCCAGGCAAGGAGGCAGCAGTTCATCTACAGGAACAGGAGGACAGGGGCAAGGAAGAGAGTGACGATGGGCAAATACGATGGTGGGAGCCAGTGTGTAAGGAGTGAGGGTGCGGGGGTGTGGGGGTGTGGGGGGGTGTCTGACTGCTTCAGTCTTTTCTGCAAAGTAGGGAAGTGCCGCCACAGTTGAGAGTGATGTTAGAGGAGGCATCTGCAGGCACGAGGGAGAGACTTTAGTCACCGGAGAGGGTCAGGGGTGGGCAAACTTTTTGACTCGAGGGCCACAATGGGTTCTTAAACTGGACCGGAGGGCCGGAACCAAAGCATGGATGGAGTGTTTGTGTGAACTAATACAAATTCAAAGTAAACATCATTACATAAAAGGGTACGGTCTTTTTTTTTTTTTTTTAGTTTTATTCATTTCAAACGGGCCGGATGCACAGGTCTGCGGGGTGCGTGAGGTGCCCTAATCATCACAGCACAGGCCGTGCCATTCTTGAACCCCTACCCGTGGCCTCTCTCCTCTTCTGCATCTGATCCCTGAGGAGCAGACCCATATCCCTCTCCCTTTCCTTGTCTTAAAGGCACTGCTTACACTTTGGTGATTTACCCACTGTCCTGGGTGTTCATTGTTTGCACGTGGTAACTTACTACACTGTGATACTAGTATTTAACGTTGGCCCTGGTGGCTGTCCTTCCCTAAAACTAAGATGTAAGACTAGTTATAGAAGAAAGATCTCTTTGTTTCTGAGTCAAGTTTGTGGATTGGAATCAGGAAAACATGATTATAAATGAGAGTAACCACGTTGTGACTAAAACAGTGTCTAGATCTGACTTGGTGTTAGGGTTCGGTATGCTCATGAACGGGCAAGGAGGACGTGTGCGGTGGTGAATGGATATGCCGAGTTAATCCGTTTTTGTTCTTGGATGAATAGGAAGGAGAGCAGGGGACAGAGGAGCCACTGGAAAGCGGGCCAGTTTCCAATATTTTATGTTATTGATCTGGCGGAAAATAATGATGTCATGCCTGTGGCAGAGGGGTCAGTATCAGATGAGAAAAGACATGTACGAATTTTTGATGCCAGACTAGCCTGAATACCTCAAGCTCCCCTGATAAATTTGACTAGGTCAGAGTATTAGAGTGTGTTGGAAGAAGTGTCTTATCAATACTCTCAAATCTATGCTAAATTAAACATCAATACCTAAGACAATTTTATGAATATAGTGATGAGTGAAGTGGAGAAGAGACATTAGATAAAAGTAAAGGAAATCTGGATTCAAAATGGGAAGTCCTGGTTTTTACTTTCTATTTTTTTAAAATATATTTTTATTGATTTCAGAGAGGAAGGGAGAGGGAGATAGAGATAGAGATAGAAACATCAGTGATGAGAGAGAACAATTGACCGGCTGCCTCCTGCATGCCCTCTACTGGGGACTGAGCCCAGAGCCCAGGCATGTGCCCTTAACTGGAATAGAACCTGGGACCCTTCAGTTCCCAGGCTCCAACCACTGAGCAAACTGGCTAGGGCCTGGATTTTACTTTTTATGTTTTTCAAATTGTAGAATTTTTATTGTTTTCAAATGCTATACAAAAGAAAAATAGACAGTGTGCATTTCTTGATTAACAGATCCATAAATAGTGATTCTAAGTTAAATATGCTTTTTTCTCTATTTCAGTAGTTTGAGTTACCAAGATGATAATCCTGTGAGTTGTCACTTCCATTGATTACTTTGGCCTCATAAGCATAAGAATTCTTTTTTAAAAATATATTTTTATTGATTTCAGAGAGGAAGGGAGAGGGAGATAGAGATAGAGATAGAAACATCGATGGTGAGAAGGAATCATTGATTGGCTGCCTCCTGCACGCCCCCTACTGGGGATTAAGCCTGCAACCTGGGAATGCGCCCTTGACTGGAATCAAACCCGGGACCCATCAGTCCACAGGCCACCGCCCTGCTCTGTGCATGACAGGGGGCGGCACCCCAACTCCCCAATCAGCCCTGCTCTGAGCCTGACCAGGGGCTGCACCTAGGGATTGGGCCTGCCCTCTGCCACCCGGGAGCAGGCCTAAGCCAGCAGGGTGTTATCTCCCGAGAGGTCCCAGACTGCAAGAGGGCACAGGCAGGGCTGAGGGAACCCCCTTCCTCCCGAGTGCACAAATTTTTGTGCACCGGGCCTCTAGTATATCTATAAAACAATTCTACAGATTCACTCCTCTGGGACAATGCTTCAGCTACCTTTGCCTTAAATCCTCTATAAGGAAATAATTTATAATATGTTAGTCTGATACCATTAAGCAATGATTTAAAGCAGAGACACCCATTGATGATTTAATACAACAAGCTGTTTGCAGACCATTGGTCTTGTAATATATTGAGGTCTGGCTTTTAATCCTGGTTTTGCCATTGACTAGAAACCTTAAACTCAATTGTGAGGCCCTAAGTATGCTATTTGAAAGTGAGGGCTTCAGTTAGACACTTCTAGTACTAAAAAATAGTAAATAAAATTCTAATATAAAAAAACCCAGGGTCCATAACAACCGACTGAAGGCTTGACCGAACACCGGAAGTTAGTCCTTCTGTCAGTGCTGGGTTGCAACCCAGCACTGACTGCCGAGGGGGCTGTGGATCAGGCCTGGAGAGAGGCCTGAAGAGAGAGGCAGGATCTCATCCTCAGCCTCCATGGCAGCTATTGATCAGCCTTTGCCTCTCTTTCTTGCTGGGCTTTGCCAGCAGCTGTGCCTCTGTTTCTCTCCGGGCCTCAGGGGCTGCTGATCAGCCCTGCCTTTCTGATCAGGCCCAGAGATAGGCCTGGAGATGCTGACTGGCATAGAAACTGACCAATGAGAACCAAATTTGGGTGAACTGTGAGGAGCCAATGGCTGCCTAGGAGGCAGAGCTTTTGATGCTTACTGGCATAGAAACTGACCAATCAGAACAAAATTGGCCGGCAAGGGAGGGCGGTTGGGGCCGAGATCAGGTTGGCAAGGGAGGGCAGTTAGGGGTGATCAGGAAGGCAAAGGCAGTTGGGGGCGAGATCAGGCTGGCAGGGGAGAGCAGTTGGGGGGGAGATCAGGCCAGCAGGGGAGGGCAGTTAGGGGCAATCAGTCAGGCAGGCAGAGGCATTAGGGCCGATCAGGCAGGCAGGCAGAGGCATTAGGGGCGATCAGGCTGGCAGGCAGGTGAGCTGTTAGGAGCCAGTGGTCCCAGATTGCAAGAGGGATGGCCCCGATTGGAGAGGGTGCAGGCAGGGCTGAGGGAACCCCACCTGTGGTGCATGAATTTCGTGCACCGGGCCACAAGTAAACAATAATAAGCTATAAATAAAATAATTGTATGAACTGAATCTTTGATACACTTATTAAAATATAATGGTGAAACATTGATGTATTTTATAAAGGAAGTAGATCTTTAGGTATTGATAATAAGATTGATGCGTGCTTGATTTAAGCAGTAGAGACAACTAAGAAATAAGCAGGAAGAAGCACAGATAAGCCCACCTCTCACTGTCGACATTTGATGTGTAAGGCTATTGAATAATAGTTGCTATTGTAAGCGGAGAATGTTTGCTCTCTTCTTATTATTTACTGATATCCTAAAGCCACGTTTTAAAACTTAAATGTCTCTAGATGCCTTTGCAGAATTCTCTTATTTTAAGGTATTTTTAGTCAATGTTTTTGTTTTCTTCACATAGGAAACTTTTATCTGCAAATTAAAATTATTTAACAATATTGAGCACTTATTTTTTGAAAACCCCTTTCAATTATTTATACTTCACATCCTTAGAAAATATTTTAAAACAATTTCTTTGTCATTTCTATAATAACATTAATAGCAGTGTTGACAGAAAAAAAATATTTGCCTGTCTGTAAGGGTGTGTTTTTTTTTAATCATGTTAAAAAATCTTTATTAAGTTAAGAAATTGGAGAATAGGTATTTAATGACTTTTTGGGCACTTATGATGATTACAGGGTATTTCTTTCCTGTATCTTTTTTTTTCAAGAGAAATTTTATTAACAAGCCTTCTAGCATTAAGTCATTCTTACATCCTGGGAAAGAACATTGGTTGTTCATATAGTAGTAGAATTTCAATATAACAGCAGGTTACAATGTTAACATTTTAACAATTTTTGTTGTTAAATTTACACTGAGATGAGCCTATGGTTTTATTGTTTTAGCTGTTTGGATCAGGTTTATTTCAGGGTTACATTGACTTCATATAAAGTACAGGGAAGCCTTCCTTCTCTCCGTGTTCACAGAAGTAGCCCTTCCTAGAAATTTGAAGGAGTTCTGCTAAAAGCATTCTTTGGTGTTACATAATAGCACTGTCAGGGCTTTTATGTTATCATTGATTTCTTTTGAGACAATTTGGTTGAATTATATTTTTCCAGAAAAAAATAAGTGTTTCATATAGCTTTTTAAACTTACAATCATAGGGTTGAATACTTTACAAAAATCTAATCACTTTTCTAGGAACTTGAAAAGAAAGAGAATTATCTGTAGATAATAGTTTAAATTATTTTATATATTTCTAATTATCTTGACACTGTAGTTCCTCTTTAAATTTCCCTCTCTTTTCTAGAGTGAATCATTTTTCAGACAATGTACTTAATCTATGTGCTACATGCTGTGCTTTCTACCATTATTAAGTCTTTTACTCTAACATAAAGCACAAATAAAGAAAACAAAAGAGAATGTAGAAATCAATGAATTATTATGAAGTGAATAATCTTATTTTAAACAACTGTATTGAGGTATGATTGACATGTAAAGAGTTGTACATAATTAATGCTACAACTCGATGAGTTTGCAGATATGAGTACACCCATGAAACCATTATCACCATCAAAACCATAAACATATTATTCACCTCCCAAAGTTTCCTCTTACTCCCATTATTATTATTGTTATTAGTTTACCTAGTGAGAGAAATACTTAACATAAGAACTACCCTCTTAAAAAGTTTTCAGCATATAATACAGGATTGTTAGCTACAGACACTATGCTATAGACATCTCAAGAACTTACCTATCTATACATATAAAAGCCTAAGTGACTGTCCGACCATTGAACCATTCGCCTGGTAGCTGTGATGCCCAATGACCACCAGGGGGCAGACGCTCCGACCAGTAAAGGAGGCAGCCCAGTTCCTCATGGAATCAGCTGTGGGTTAGGTTGCTGCTGGGACACTGTTGGCCCCTAATCTGCTTTACCTGCACCTTGGACCCAGAGAGAAAGGAGGAGGGAGCCTGATTCTGGGTGCATCACCCAAGAACCAACCTCTCCCAATCCAGGACCCCTTAGGGGATGTTGGAGGGCTGGTTTTGGCCCAATCCCTGCAGGCCAGACCAACAGACCCCATGGTTGTATGAATCCAGTGCACCAAGCCTCTAGTTTTACATAACTGAAATAAAATGAATAACTTTATTCATTTTAGGTCAATAAATAGAACTTTAACAGCCATCTCAGAAGCTCCTCCACTTTCTATCTTTGGTTGTTGTTGTTGTCTTTGTTGAATTTTATTTTTTATTGAGATACTAGAGGCCCGGTGCACAAAAATTTGTGTACTTGGGGGAATGTCTCTCAGCCCGGCCTGTGCCCTCTCACAGTCCGGCACGGCTTGGGGAATGTCCACCTGCTGTCTTAGGCCCACTCCCCGGGGGATCAGGCCTAAGCTGGAAGTCAGACATCCCTCTGGCAGCCTGGGAGCCCTTGGGGGATGTCCACTTGCCAGCAGGGAGCAGGCCTAAGCTGCAATTGAATATCCTAGCGCTGTTGAGGAGGCAGGAGAGGCTCCCTCCACCACCGCTGTGCTGGCAGCCATCAGCCTGGCTTGTGGCTGAGCAGAGCTA
>NW_006284245.1:1211570-1220731 GCF_000327345.1 Myotis davidii
GGTTGGTGGTGTGAGCCTTAATAAGGGGCCTGGTGGTTTGCAGGCTGGCCACACCCCTGATCCAGGTGTGGGTACCCGCTGGGTGCAGGGCCAGCCTGGGTGAGGGGCTGAGGGCTGTTTTCAGGCTGACCACACCCCCTGCAGGGAGGGGGTCCCGCTGGGGTGCCTGGCCAGCCTGGGTGAGGAGCTGAGGGCTGTTTGCTGCCTGGTCACACCCCCTTCAGGGTGGGGGTCCTGCTGGGGTGCCTGGCCAGCCTGGGTGAGGGGCTGATGGCCATTTTCAGGCTGGCCACGCCCTCCAGCGAATCAAGCTTCCAGCCTCTCCTTTTTTTCTTTTATCTTTTTTTCTTGGCTTTATTTATTTTCTATAATTGAAACTTTGTAGCCTTGAGTGGAGCCAAGGGCTGGCCTGGAAAGGTGAGAAGCTTGGCTTCCTCCATCGCCAGGGCAACACAAGCCTCCTCCTCGCTCCAGCTCTGTGGCTGCCGCCATCTTAGTTGGGTTAATTTGCATACCCGCTCCTGATTGGCTGGTGGGCGTGGCTTGAGTGTAGCAGAGGGATGCTTAATTTGCATGTTTCTCTTTTATTATATAGGACTAGAGGCCTGGTGCACAAATTTGTGCACGGTGGGGTTCCTTGGCATAGCCTGTGGGGACTGGGCCTTAAACTGGCAGTTCAATGCCGCCTGCCGCTCCTGCCTGCCACTCCTGCTCATCCTGGCCTTACTGCGCCTGCCGCAGGCTTGCGCCCAGTCAGTCCTGATCAGGAGAGGCTTGCACCACTGTAGCAGCACTAGCCAGCTGTGAGCCCTGTGTCTGGCGCTGGTCCAGAGTGGGGTGAGAGGTGGGGGCCGGGACACAATCAGCCCTCTGGGATGCCCTTGCCAGTCTGGCATCTGGATTCGTCCCACTGACTTTCACGCCAGTTGTCGGGAGCCACCTGGCAGCCACTTTTATATCGTTTCAGTGTCTAGGGAAGGGAAGTGGCCATGGTGCCCGAGGTTGACTTTCAGGAGGACAGTGGTGCTGTCGGGATCATGCTAGCAGCAACGGTCCATTGGTGCCTGGGCCCTTCTCCGGAGATTGGACCTGCAGGACTACTGAGGGAGTGAGTGGCTGTTGCCAGGCTGGTGGGCCACAGAGACCTGTCAGTCTGCTGAGCAGCACTCCCACTGTGGGAGCACACTGACCACCAGGGGGCAGCTCCTGCATTGAGTGTCTGCTCCCTGGTGGTCAGTGCGCATCATAGCAACCGGTCGACTGGTTGTTTGATTGACTGACCATTTGGTTGTTAGGTTGCTCAGTCACTTAGGCTTTTATATATAGATAATTGACATACTGTATTAGTTTCAGGTGTACAACATAATGATTAATATTTGTATATATTGGAAAGTGATCATGTGAAGTTAACATCCATCGCTTCACATAGTTACAACTTTTTTCTTGTGATGAGAACTTTTGAGATCTACTCTCTTAGCAACTTTCAAATATACAGTACAGCATTATTATCTATAGTCACCATGCTGTACATCACATTTGCAGGACCTGTTTAGCTCATTTCCCCAACTTAATCACAGCTCTTCTCCCTTCTGAAGTACCCACTATCCTGACTTTTATAAAAATCACTTCCTTGCTTTTATTTATGATTTTTATCTAAAAACAGTAAATTATTTTTAAGTGTCTTTTAATCTAACATTCTCTCCCTTTCCCTTTTTTTTGTTATAATGAATGTCTTGAAAAAAACTCTATAAAAAAACTGTATAGGTCCGGGGAATTGGACCGATAGAGTTTTTCACAGTTTGTCACATTTCTGTGTCTTTCTTATTTCCTGCAAAATGCCAACTGGAACCACATGCTTGATGAGACTCTGGTCTGATTCCCTGCCAGGATTGTAATTGTGATACATTCTTTCACTAGGAAGCACATTTTTTAAAAAGTTAGCATCCACTTATGTTCAACACTTAGATCCGTTAAATCATTGAAGATTCTAAAATGCCAATATTCACGTTCTCTCATTTCGTTTTCATTCAATACCTAGAATAATTTACAAGGAGATTTTTCCCCCTGATCATTTGGTTATTCGGTGGTACAGTCAATAGGAAAGTAATGATAAATGCTTGATTCATTTTTTGTAATCTAGCAATGAAAAATGTGGTAAGAACTCAACAGAGATCTACCTTCTTTACAGGTTTCTGAGTGCAGGGAATAGTCTTGTTATCGACAGGCACAATGTTATACAGCAGACCCTAGAATACTCGGGTCATCAGGACAGAAACTGTATGATTCTGCATGGCTTTTAAACAACCTTTTCGCTTTTATTTATCTTTGAGTAAAGATTGCAGGACTGCTGTTGTCCCATAATAGCATCGCTAGATTAGCCTCTTCTGTTTACCTGACTCTTCTTGGAATTCATCTTTCAAGTTTAAACATAAATTCAGCCACGCTACACCTGAGGCAGGTAGGAGAAATGGCCTTGGCGAGCTTTCTTTCTGCATGTTGTGCTCTCTATATGTGGGGGGAGGTGACCCTGCTTTCTGTGTATTGCTCTCCTATGTGGGGGACGTGGGGGGCGGGGGAAGGTTCTGTTTATGTTCTTATTGAGGGTTTGAAGAAGCACCTCTTCTTTTCTGGATTGGTCCCCTACTTTAGCGAGCCAGGGCTTCTGTACTGAATTGTTTGTGTCACCCCACATTCATATGCTGAACTCCCAAGGTGATGGTATTTGGAGGTGGCCTTGGGGAGGTGATTAGGTTTACATGCAGATGAGAGACGTGGACCTCATGATGGGATCAATGGTCTTCTCAGAAGAGGAAGCATCTGCACCAAGGAGAGGCCCTGTGAGCACAGCCGGAGGTGGCCAGCAGAAGGCTCCCCCACCCCCTTGCCCCCCATTCCCACCACAAGCCAGGAAGAGAGCCACCATGACACCCCTCTTCCGACCTCGGACTTCCCGGTTTCAGACTGTGAGAAAACAAGTGTCTGTTTAAGCCGACTCAGTGTCTGGTATTTTGTTCTAACAGCCCAAGAAGGTTAAGGCAGAGGTGAGAGGTCAGGCTCTCAGGGGAGGGAGGCACATACTTTGTTCTGTTTCCCTCTCTTTCTTACACAACCCCCTTTGCTCTGTGGACATGCCTCACCCTTGCTTCTAGAGACCTAGGTCATAAGACTCCCAGTCTCGTTGGAGAAGATGTGTCACTTTTAAGAAGATTGACACCATTAAACAATAACAAAGTTAGCCCTGGGCGGGGCAGCCAGGGCAGTAGTGTTTCTCCAGGCCTCCTGGCCCCACCTGCTCTCCCTGTGCTCAGTATCGGTGAGAATTGCCAGGATTAGCTTTAGTTGCTGCTCTGAAAACTGCACATTTTCAGGAAGGGAAGTTGCCCGGCAATCTCTGATGTTTCTTCCTTCACACCGATTCAAATTTATGGTATTTGGTAGGAGTTCCTGCCAGAGATTTGAGCTATATTTAGCAGTATTTACTAGATTCAGTTGATAAGCATTTACTTTCTCATTTTTATTTCTTTTTTATTATATCTGTCAGTTTCCCAGAGGAGCCTTTAGAAGGGGTTTTCATAAGATAGTGTCCATTTTATTTCCTTTCAAATAAAAGTGAGTTTATTTGAACCACAAGACAGCATCTCATGTAGCAGTTCATCTCATACAGCAGTTATCAAAGTGTGTTCCTCAGAACCCAATTCTACATCATGTTATTGGAATTATAGGAGAAAAGGTTTTGCAAAGTCAAATAAATGTTCATAACACAAGTGAAACAAAAATTAAACACGATTCTTTACTAAAGGGCTTTTCAGCACTTTGAATATGCAAAAGGCCATTGCATGAGACAGATATACAGCATTTCCCAGCATTTATTTAAATTCAGCATCTTTTATTTCCTATATAGCATTACAAATGAAAAATAAATTTGTACACTAGGCTGTGTGAAATACTGGTATAATAGCATCATTTCCTAACTGTAGCTGGAAAAGTGAGGAATAAAGGAAAAGTCTTCAGAATGTGAGCCTTGCAAATGTAATCATGAAAACATGCCTCCATTCTCCCCCTTTTCCCCTGTCCCCCCGGCCCCTTCCTTCCCTCCTTTCATGCCGAAAATGCTGAAATGCCCCTTCCTCACTGCAGGGAGGCAATGTGCCTACAGCCCACTCTCTGGGAGCACTGTGAGGACGGAATGAAGCCACAGATGTAGAGTGCTGTAAAAATCCTGTTGCCTGACACTGAAACCCATGCCAACAGCTTTCTTCTTTAATTTTCCTTTTAATTGCAGTTTACATTCAATATTATTTTATATTGGTTTCAGATGTACATATTAGTGGTCAGACAATCATATACCTTACAAAGTATTTCCCCCGATATTTCAAGTACCCACCTGGTACCAACCAGAATTATTACAATACTAGAGGCCTGGTGCACGAAATTCATTTGGGGGCTGGGGGGTTATCTCTCAGCCTGGCCTGCACCCTCTCCAATCTGGGATCCCTCTCACAATCCAGAACCACTGGCTCCTAAGCACTCACCTGCCTGCCTGCCTGATCCCCCTAACTGCTCTCCCCTCCTGGTCTGATCCCCCTAACTGCCTATCTGTTCTCCCCTCCTGGCCTAAACCCCATAACTGCCCATCGACTCTCCCTTCCCCTCCGTGCCTTTAGACCCTGGTGCAGGAGTGCTGAGAGCTCTCCACTGAGGCCCCACTCCCGTCCTGACGCCCCCCTCCAGGCCGGGCAGCACTGCGGGCCTGCGTGTGTCTCCGCCTGGGGGGCTGCCCCCAGCGACAGCGTCATGTCCTGGTGGTGCAAGTCCCCACCCCTGTCCTCGCCCACCAGCTCCTGTGTGCGTGCAGCCTGTTGAATGGTCATGACTGGGACACCGTTAGGGCCAATTAGCATATTACCTGTTTATATATATAGATTATTGACCATATTTTCCATGCTGTACTTTACATCCCATGACTGTCGGTGACTACCAATTTGTACTTCTCCGTCCCTTCACCTTTTTCACTCAGTCCACCGAACCCTCTCCCATCTGGCAGCCATCTGTCTGTTCTCTGTGTCTATGAGTCTGTTTCTGTTTTGTTTCTTTATTTATTTTGTGTGGTTTTTTTTGCATTCCACATATAAGTGAAATCATATGGTGTTTGACTTTTTCTGTCTGACTTATTTCACTAAGTTTAACACCCTCTAGGTTCATCCCTGCTGTTGCAAATAGTAAGATTTCATTCTTCGTTTATGGCTGAGTAATATTCCATTGAATGTAGGTACCACAGCTTTTGTATCCACTCGTCTACTGATGGGCACTTGGGCTGCTTCCATAATATTTTGCTGAACACACGGGTGTGTTCAGATTCCTTATGAAATATGTTGTGAGTTGCTAATATTTGCAAGTTTGTGATATTATATACTTTTCTTTTTAAAGACATAACATACCGTGCTCCAGGTTGTACTTATAACAGCACCATTGTCACTCATTTGATTTCAAACATGATTTCTTAAGTGGGAGAGAAAGGGGACAGTTCTAGCTCACCTTTTGGAAATGGCCCAGGGATAGATGGTCTCTGTTGTTGCTGTGTGCACGTGAGGGCAGCACAAAGGTTGGGAATGGACGCAGCAGACTCTGCCTGGGAGGGGCGGACGGTCACCATTTTGGTGAAGAAAGAGTGCGTGAGGCCGAGACTTGATGTTGCCGAGACTTAATCCCATGCACCGTGGACCAGCCTTGCAGACGATGACTCACTTGGCAATGATTGAGTTTAGAAGCTCTTGGCAGAAACATGACTTGGGAAAAAGTCCAAAGCTTGTGCACATATCCCTGGGAACAACATGGGATGAAGGCACTGGTTTGCCTGCTACTGTGAGTGAAGTATGAACATTTTAAGGAGAATTTTTATTTGCATAAGATGATGTTAACGGAAGTCATCAAATCACTTGGCCACCTTAGATTTTTCTTTTCAGGGCTAACTGGATGTGACAGTCAATGCAGCCTGACTGAGAATAGAGGTGGTTCACAGGCCCATGAGGAGCCAGCCTCCGCACTGCAGGAAACAGGCACACTTTCTGCTTAGTTGCGATGCGCGGACCTTATGATTCAGGGCGGACTTGTTCTGCCCTCCTACTAACCTGGGGCACCTAGCAACAAGGATGAGTGCCTTGTGCCTGCGTGTCGCTGCTCCGGTCCATACAGTGGTGACATGGCACAACCCTTTGGGGACAGATGTCTTTGGGGTATGCCCTCTTATAGACAGCAGGAGAAACCCAAGCCACCGGGACTTTTCTGTGCTGATTCTCCACACCGAAGCACCCCTTATTTGCCTTGATTGGCAAGTATTCTTTTAGATACAGAAAATGCATTCCCCCAAAATGGTGGGGTTTTGTTATTCAGGCTTCCTTTTGGGAAGCATGTCACCAGCAAAGCACCTCGGACCTGCATCTGCCAAGTGCTCCCTATTGTGCAGCTCACCTGGCTGTTTGGTGTCTGACACGCCACAAGTGCCGTAGAATTCAGTGCACCTTGCTTCTAGAAACAACCTTCGTCAGGGTGGTCAGCCCCTGGGGAAGACCCCAGCTCCTATTCTGTACACAGTATCTCTGACATTGGTATTGTATTAATATACAGCGTGCATGGGCTTTAGAGTTTATAGAATGTGTTTCTCACACTTACTCTTGATGTTTTCATGGTAGTGGTTAGAGTTATACACTTGGATGCAGATCTTCAATGCAGGTCAGGTTGGAAGGCGCGGCAGGAGCCACGGCTGGGTTTGGGGTCAGTGACCTTGCTGTCGAGGTTGGCTCACTGGAGGGCAGGCAGCTGTGAAGGTTCTATCTCATTCCTATCTATGGGTGTGCGTGTTGAGCTATGCCGTCGTCCGGGTGGGGCAAGACAGGTGTGATTCATCTCTGGTTGGAAAGTTGGAGCCCAGGTGGTTGGCACGTGTCTTCCCTAGAGAGCCAAGCCTTGGGGGCAGATCCCTCATCACAAGGGACAGGCACACACAGGAAGGGCCTGACAAGCATTACCTGTAGTCCTAGGACTCAAGCATGACCTAGAGTTCAGGAAAGGCTTCAGTTCCTAGAGGGCAGCCAAGAAAATGCAGCAGAGGAGCGGGGCAGACCAGGAGTGGGAGCAGCATTTTAGGAGACCCGTGGGGCTCTTGCTAGGAGAACTCTGGCAAATGTCTCCAGCCCCACGGAGCACCCAGTCTGGAGCCCAGCTGTTGCAGTGAGGCCCTCGGAAGAGTGTTCTGAAGGTGAGGCCTGGTCCAGTCAAGGGGCAGGGCCAGTGCAAGTGTACATTAGTCCCTCCCCAGAAGATTTCAAGGTGAAGAAAAACACTGCTTATTCTGCTTACACTCCGGATGGACCGAGAGCCGCAGTTGCGTGTGGGAACCACTGTCCGGCCCACCTGAGGGCTTGGAACCATGGCAGCGGGGTGATGAGTGCCGAAGAGCAGCTGGTTCCTCCTGTTCTCCTTGAATTTACTTGTCTTGTCACCACTGCTCTTTATCCTGCTCTCCGTGAGGGAGGGGCAGACCTCACTCCCCTCCACACATTGAGCAAAGAAGATGTCGGAGGGTGGGAAGAAAGCCAAGCAGCGGTAACCAAGAGGGAAGGAGGTGTCCGTTGACTAGCTTGGGCTTGCAACTTGATGGATGACTTGGGTTCTTCTAAATATCTCAGTGTTTGGGTCTCACCTCAGAACACTGTTATCAAGGTCACTGTGTGTGAGACCCAGATATTGTTGCTTTTCATTTTAAAGCTCTTCTGGTGATTATAATATGCAGCCAGGATTAAAGTCTAGTGACTACCCATATTCCATTACAAAGGCGTGTAAGAATTGTAAACTAGGCACAAGAACGCGGAATGAATATATATACTAGAGGCCCGGTGAATGAATTCATACATGGGGTTCCTCTGCCTGGCAGGTCATCAGGGCTGATGAGGCTGTCTCTCCCAGACCTGATTGACTGGACCCCAGCAGCAAGCTAACCTAATTTTCATATAGCTCCAAATGTGTGGGTGGGTGTAAAAATCCTCTTTTTAGATGTTCACTTAGTTACTGCATTTACACAAATTCTACTGTGAAGCTCTCCCCAAAGTATGCTCTGGAATGTTCTAAAATTCTCCCAGCCCCTAACTTCTCTCCCTCCCCCACCCACATTTTCTTTTTCTTTTTTCAGATTTGGTAAAAAAATTATATGTAAAATATAAACTTACTGAACATTCCTCGTTCCTTCTCCCCCTCCCCTCTTCTTCATTTCCAATGTTATTATGTGAAACATTGCCCAAACCCAGTTGATCTTAGGAAAGATGTTTTTCTCCACAGAAACGTTGCTCTACTGGTGTCCCGTGGCAACGTGTTTGGGAAGGTGACTGTGGGGACAGGCTGAGGGGAGGCATAAACATAGCCACCAGGAGGGCGAGTCCTCGCTGCCCGTGGCTGTCCCTATCGTGTGCCAACTTTCCATCTCTGGGTGGTTCCCAATCTCAATGTTGCTCTTCAATTCATGAACAGCTCTTAAGATTTTTCTCATACTGTTCAGTTAAGAACTTGGGAGAGCCCTTGGGGGAAGGAGGAATCGAGGCAATGTGACCTGGGTGAGACAGACATTCCTTCTTCCCCTTTTGCTGTGATTGCCCTAGAAACAGCCTGGGCTACGTACAGATGAACATGTAAACAGAGAGGCCTGTGTAAATATGCGGCCGCAGGAGTGGGGCAGCTTGGGTGTCCTCACAGAGGAGTGTCTGATGGTTCCTGAGAATGCTCACATTCTTAAAGCCGATCTTAGGAACCTGAAAACATGACTTTATTTTTCCACATTTGAGCCACTTCTCTCTGAATGTTGTTTTAGCTTTAAAGTGTTGGTAATAAAACTTTTCATTCAGGTCCAGAGGAGATGGATGAGATTTCCTTTCTTGATGGGGCCCCTCAGGACACCATCTGTGAGAAGCAGCCCAGAGGATTTGGTGCAGGCTGGGATGATTGGAGGAGGTGGGGGTCTTCCCATGTCGGGAAGATTTTCCAGGAAAAGAACCGCTGTCTGACTCCCTCCCCACTTCCAGGACATCCTCACGCCACCATGATTAGTGCTATTTACGACATCAGCCAAGAAAATGTGATTGATGAAGAATTCTGACAGAAGCATTTGAATATCC
>NW_006284245.1:1220773-1228552 GCF_000327345.1 Myotis davidii
GCAGGAAATTTTAACTCTACCATGACCCAAGCAGTGAGGGTCCTCACTCCACTGTGGGAGGAAAGCTGATAACGTCGTCCTCCGTCATGGGTCACGGGAAAGGAGAGAGGGGCTGACAAGTCCTGTTCCCTATGAGAATTAGGAAAGAATGAGGGAGAAATAAATCCTTCTACCCAGGAGACTTTCAAGTTATTACTCCTCTGGAAAAGCAACTATAGTTTTGTGCTGGGTGAATATACACAAAACATTGGACAAGATAATAAAGTTGTTGAGAGAACATATTGGTAACAACAATGGAAGTTGTGGATGGTACATTTCTTGATATTTAAGCACTTGATGTTTTGTGCTTTTAAACAAATGTGTAATTTGCTTTGCCTTCTCTGCTTGTTTTTGACAAGATTGTTTTCGTCTGTGACTGTGGCCATCAAGGCAAGCCAGGGTTGAGTAGAATCTTCCTCTTCCTCCTCTTCTCTACTTCCTCCTCCTTCATCATTACCAACACCCTGATGAGTGTCACATCTGAAAAGTAAAAAAACCCCTCTCGTATTCTCCAGAAAATTATTCTATGTAGATCTCAGTTTTTCATTCCTTTTTTGTTTGTTTAGCATTAACATAAAAGTGATATTTTATTCAACCACCAGAGGGAGTCCCCTAATCTATGGATTCTAAATGCCAACAAGAATAAAATAAAAAAAAAGAATAAAATAACTAAGTCACAAACTTTATATGTTTTATGGCCGAAAATTAAAAAACACATTCAGCGGTGCATCATGGGAAGTGGCTCACCCATCAGGTCTTTTGTACACAAAGGGCTTAAAATCTTGTCCTCCGGCACATGCCACATCATTTTAATGAACGATTATTAAATAATAGACTATGGTTTTGTGTTCTTCCCCTGGGAGAAACAAGCATTCCATATACTTCCCCCCCTCAGCCCCCCATGTTATGTGGGTGTGGAATGGGAAAGGAAATGATCCAACTGTTTCCTGCAGGCAGAGCTGGCCCCTGCAGCCGCAGTCTGTCCGGTATTGAGGAGTCCTGGATCTCCCAGAAGAAACCTTTCCAATGTCAGCATCTTATAAGCAAGCTTCCGGGCGACATGCCTCTGTGGATGGCCAGGGTCTTCTCTGAGGGCAGTTCTTGCGGGTGGAGGGCAATTCCTGGGAGCTCTCAGCGGTTCTCCACGGACTCTAAAGCTCCTCCACGTTTTCTCACACAGGAACTCAGGCCGCCTGCTTTGTGCTGTGGAAACTGTTGCTCACAGGGGGTTAAACAAATGCCCGAAGGCCATGGTGCCGATGAGTGAGCCCTGGGAGTGGGGCCAGGACGCTCCGTCGCCAGGCTGCAAGCTGCCTGTTTCTCCCAGAACACTGACTTAGCGTCAGGTATTTTAATTCCCATCTCTGAGTGCATGTCAGTGGTATTTCGCCACCATAAGTAGAATTTTGTCTCAATGGGAAAGGAGACCATAGACGCTGAATAGTGACAGAACCTACTTATTCGCAGGCAGCATTGATATAGCCCCCCCGCCCCCCATCTCCTTCATTCTCTACGGTCTGCAGGCTGCTTACAGATATAGTCAATGTACCAACAGCTTTCAAATAAAGACACTGCCTGTATGTTAGCATTTTGGACCAAAATATTAATCTAGTTGATGCTAGCATAACTCTGCATTTTAATCAGGTCTGCATCTCTCTGTGAATATTTAAAATGTATTTGTCAATAAAGTAGAATATTAAATATAGAAAGTCTTCATTTTGACACTTTTTCCCACAAGCACAGCCACTCTCTAACAGGCGTGTGTGACAGGTGGGTTGATTGTGGTTGCTAGGAGCTTGCAGATCCCTCTCTCCAAACCTGAGAGGCCGGAGCCACGCCCTGGTCTCCCAGACACAGGAAGCAACAAGCCCTGTGCGCACTGGCATTTCCTGGGCCTGCCTCTGTGGCAGGTGCACAGGAAACACCCCACAGCCGAGACAGCTGGCTCCCTCAGGAGCATGGGCCCTCTCGAGGGCTCTCTCCTCCCCTCCCCTCCATTGGCCCTGCCACGGCTCCTCACAAAGCCCCTGGCGGTCAGGGTCCTCGCCACCCACATTCTGTGACTTTCACTGACATATACATGTGACTCCTGCCTCCTCCACGCACCAGAAGGGACAGGGGCCCAGTGACAAAGTGTTCAAAGAGACAAATCCCCAAGGACAAGCCGGGAGCTACGAAAATGTAAAAAAGGGAAAGAAACGAATGCATTTTAAAACACGTTTTCTGGTGCTACTTTTAGAAACGCATCACGTGAGATGGAGATCATTTCACTTACTGCAAAGCGAACAACACTGTCGCTGCTGGAGGCGTGTGGACTTCAAGGTTAAAGCGAGAGCAATTTACATTTTTTCTGCAGAAAATTACTTCTGGATCGTGTGCTCTTTCTTACCCCTTAAATTTCGACTTTAATAATTCTCTGACTATGTTCCACTCGAATGTTATAATCCCCCAGATGAAGCATATGTTCTTAGGAAATTTCCTTCCCAAAGGGGAAGCTGTGAACATCCATTTTGCCTTCCCTTGCCAGGCGCTGATTTTCATTTTTTACCGTCCTTCCTAAAATCCCGAGCAAAGGTGCATAAAGCACTGCTATTTTCATTGAGATGAGCACCGCACAAAATTTAAAAACCTCAAATCTGTGGAAGGCTCCACGAAAAAGTAGCAGTCCCGGTGGCTGCTCCTTGCAGATTGGCCTGCACTCCCATCTTACTGTCCAGTGTGAGGCGAAGACACAGGCCTGCCACCAGGATCTGAGCTTCTGCCTCACCACTTACTGAGCTATCATGGACAGCTTAGAATGTCCCTGTGCCTCCGTTTTCTGACCTGTGAAGTGGGGATAATAATAGTACTTACTTTGTTGTAAAAATTAAATGTCTTTCATTTGTAAATTATGAGTATTCATTAAAAACAAAACAGTGCTTGACAATGGTATTTGTTTAAATAAAATAAACACACATGTTTTCATACCACTGCTATGGTCTGGTCAACAATTTCAAATTAATGACGGGTCTGTTTTTCCCCGTCTATCCAGAATGCTTGTTAGAAGTTTATTTGACTTTCCAAAAGGATTATTCAGAGAGAATTTCTGAAAAATTTGTCTCCTCTGGTTATATAGTTGTTTCTTGACTTATACAGGACACAGATTGCCAATATGTTAATAATGCATTTTGAGCCCTTGGAAAAGGAGAGATACTGTTCAGGTTTAGCCAGACGCCGGCAAAACAAACGGAGACGCGTGCGTTTCTCTCTTCTTTGTGCCACGCGGTGGTGGAGGAATAACCATTCATGGTTTCCTTTGGGAGGGCAGTTAGGCAAGATGGAAAGCACCTCTGAGTACAGTTGACTTACTTACATGCCAAAAGGAGGTAAAATGTTGTGCTGTGGAGTAGGCACCACCATCATTTGAATGAGCCAGGTTTTTGTACCAGGTGACTGGGAATAAAACCACCCTGCACGCATTCCTCATATGCAGGCAGTCACTGAGGCCTGGCAGAGAGATCTGGAAGGAAACGATCAGGCTCTGTTGAAATGGACAGACAATAACCAAGAGATGCAGGGAGAGCAGAGAGCTGAGGACGACGGGGTAGGAAGAGCTGATGTCAGGGCCGTCCATCTGGCACCAGGCAGTGGACATCACCGTATCGCAGGACTGGAGTTCAGGGCCAGCACTCCAAACCTAGAGGCCTGGTATCAGGCAGAACAGAGACCTGCTTGAAAAGACATAGCCTTGCGAGGGCAGAACTCAGTTACCGAAGCTGGGCTACAGGACAAGAGCCTCATTTTAGTGAGAACAAGATTAAAAAATGTTCCATGCTTAGAGAAAAGGCAGGTTTTAAAACCTAGGCTAAGGTTGGACCTACAGGCGACAGCCTTACTGTGCAATGTAATCAACAGGATTTCACCCACATCGTACAGTGGCTGCATTTGTGAGTGTCATATCCTCCCCAGAGGCAGATGGCATAGACAACCAGAGTGCCACCGAGCAAACACCGACGCGGGCCCATTAGTATGCCATGGATCTACGCCATCTGCTTTCATGCCAAAGAGCTTTTGTTTTAATGCTGGTGGAGCCGAGGTTAAGAGGCGCGCACCTCTTATGGACAGCAAACGCCAGGTTCGGAAGCACGTGAACTTGGAAGGAGGGGAAACACAATGATTGTTGTTACCTAGATCAAGAGGTAAGTGATGGGGACAAAGTAAACTTGTAGCCTGTGAGGGCCATGGCACTTGAATTGCTTTTCTCTTTTTTTGAACATAGTTTTGGGCTCCACCAATAGCATTAGAGGCCGCAGCGTTTGTCCTGGATGCACGGTTCAAACAGAAGGTCCACAGCCCCTGACAGATGAGCCAGGGCTGCGGTGCCTTCTCTGTAGGCTGGGCAGCGAGGCGGGTGGCATGCCGTGTCCTGGAGGCTGGCTTCTTTTGTAGGAGACAACAGGGAGGAATTGGTGGGGAAGCAGAGGCCCGACAGGGCTCTCATAGCCTCACTGTTTCCCCTAGGACAAGTGCATCTTGACCTGGTGTATCTTCTTAAATGGTCAGTGGTAAAACACCATCAGGACATAAAACGAGTCCCTCCATTGTGACATGCCTGGAGGGAAAATGGAGAAAGAGTTTTCTCGAGGGAAAATGTTGCCACCGAAAAATGCTGTGCTCAGCCAGAGGACTGGTCATGTGCTTTGCCCATACAGAAAGTTCCTTTCTCATATGCAAATTCTTAGGAAATACACTGCCCACACCACTCACTTCTGAAAAAAAGAAAACAGTTTCACCAGTCGAACAAGAAATTAATTAAAATAGAGATCACAGAAGTGAGGAAGCTATGGTACAAAATGACAGCAGTAAACACTGAGATTATTTGAGCATTGTTTAATTCAAAACCACTTGTTAAAGAGAATATCTAGAGCGTGCATTAGTACCCTGTTTGAGCTAAGAATCCGAATTATCTTTGATTAGAACAGGGCGGTGGGGTGTTTGGTGGCAGGAAGAGAGGAAGTGAAGCAAGCTAAGTTCTCATCTCTCATAGGAGGAAGTCAATGGTAACACTTGGGCACTGGTATAGAAAAATTTAAATGCACATATTACAGTATGTGTTTGAAATGTGTATTTTCAAGTAATCAGTAAAAGCTAAATCACTACAAAAACTAAGCAAATAAAATGTCTAATAGAGAAAGACAAGTAAAAGGAAGCAGCACAGTAAGCCAGTCAGAGAAAGACAAGTATCACATGACCTCACTCATATGTGGAAGCTAATGAACAAAATAAACTGATGAACAAAATAGATCCAGAGACATAGAAGCATGGAACAGACTGACGAATCTCAAAGGGAAGGGGGAAAAGGGGCAGGAATAGATTAACTAAAGAACTTATATGCATATATGCATAACCAATGAACACAGACAATAGTGCCATGAAGACCTGGATGGGGCGAGGGGTGAGGGGGTGGGGTAGCAAGTGCAGGGTGTAGGGGTCAATGGGGAAAAAAGGGGACATATGTAATACTTTCAACAATAAAGATAAATTTTAAGAAAGGGAACAACATAAAATAAACCGAGCATAAAACCCAGAAGATATGACTATTTCATATATAACTATACATTTTTAAAAAGGTTAAATTCACTGTTTGACCTTTTTATCTTCAACAAAGATATCTAGAGGCTAAACATTTCAGATTTAAATGTGGCCACTCCAAAATATCTAAGTAAACATCATACACAAAAGATAACCGAATATAATATGGCAAAAATAATCAGTAAAAGGAAGGATGGGCAAGCAACAACTAAAGGAGCAGGACCATGACTATCCACTGAAACATAATTCCAAAACAAAATAGGAGAAAAATAAAATTCACTATTCATGCTGAATTGATAATAGAATCAAAAGGGTGGTATTGACACATACAGAGGAGAAACTGCTAGAGAAAGGGGAAGTCAAGCAGTGCAACAGTTTTGGGACTGTTATTTCCACTTTCAATTTTTGACAAATAATAAAACACACGGGGCCATAGAATACTTTAAATAATAGATAAAATTATTAGAACGATAATTGACATTTCTTCTTTTAAAAATATCTCATCTTTTTTGTTTCCCTTAAAACATTTATCAAATTGATGATATACTAGAGACCATACTAGAAATCCCAGTAAATTCCCCAATCAGGGAAACTTACAGTCATATTTTAGAATATCCCTTCAATAAATCTCAAAATTATAGAGACATAAATAAAATCCACAGCAGACTTCTTAACAATGGAAGCCAGAAGAAAGTGGAAGGGTACTTTCAAAGTGCTCAGAAAAAAATCTGGCATTTTTTTTCTCTTTCTAGAATGACAGTGAAATAACTGAGAACAAATAAAAACTGAACTTATGTCCAACAGATCCTCACCAAAGGAACTTCAGAAAGAAGGAATGTTATCCTAGAGAGTATGAGGTGCCATATTAAATGATGAACAAGATATCCATAGGCTAAACATTTCAGTCAACATAAAAATATTAAATGTATAAAATAACAATGTATACATTTTCAAACAAATAAACCAGACAGATACAAAATGCAGCACAATGACGGTATTAAAGATTGGATGGAATTGGCCAGACTCAGTGTTATAACGTGCTTTGTTGTTTGAAAAAAAGATTACATAGAGAAAATTTCAACTTTTAAGTTCAGTATCAAGTTTGAAATAGCCATTGGAAAAAATAGGCGGTATACATTCTCAAGAATAAAGAAGAGAAATAAAATAAATTAAAAAAATAACCCGAAAGAAGCATAACAGGAAAGAAAAAGAGATCATAGAAGCAGGACACATTGCACCACAAGGTAAGATGGTAGAAGGAGCTCGAAATAAGGTAATGATTACAGTAAATAGAATGAATTGTTCTCACCAGTGAAAACAAATATGTAGACCATAGTTTAAAAAATCAGCTGTATGCAATTTAGACCCAACAACTTGAGGATACATAAAGATAGCCAAAAGAAAAGCTACTCAGAAGATGTTAACCAAAAGAAACTGTTACTATTATATTAATACTAGAGGCCCGTGAACAAAAATTTGTGCACTTGGGGGCAAGGGGGGTCCCTCAGCCTGGCCTGTGCCCTCTCGCAGTCTGGGACCCCTCAGGAGATAACACCCTGCTGGCTTAGGCCTGCTCCCGGGTGGCAGAGGGCAGGCCCAATCCCTAGGTGCAGCCCCTGGTCGGGCTCAGAGCAGGGCCAATTGGGGAGTTGGGGCACCGCCCCCTGTCATGCACAGAGCAGGGCGGATTGGGAGGTTGCGATGCCACCCTCAGTCATGCTCAGGGTAGGGCCTATTGGGGGGGTGGGGCACTGCCCTGTCACACTCAAGCAGGGTTGATGGGCAGGTTGCGGCACCACCCCGTCACTTACAGAGCAGGGCCAATCAGGGGGTTGGGGCGCTGCACCCTCTCACTCACAGAGCAGGGCCGATCAGGGGGTTGGGGCTCCATACCCTGTCACACACAGAGCAGGGCCAATCGGGGTTGAGGAGCTCCCCCCTGTCACGCACAGAGCAGGGCAGATCAGGGGGTTGAGGAGCTCCCCCCTGTCACTCACAGAGTAGGGCCGATAGGGGAGTTGGGGCACCGTCCCTGTCACACACAGAGCAGGACGGATCATTAGGTTGGGCACTGCCCTCTATCACCCACAGAGCAGGGCCGATCAGGGGGTTGGGGTGCCACCACTGTCACACTCAGGGCAGGGCCAATGGGGAGGTTATGGCTCTTCC
>NW_006284245.1:1228714-1252587 GCF_000327345.1 Myotis davidii
CCTTTGCTTACAATGTTGCAATCCTGCTGGCTGAAGTCCGGTGGTATTTGTTACATAGTTTCTTAAACTGCAGGCTCAGAGGCCTGCAAAGGCAGGCGGGAAACGTTGGTTTCCTCCATCACTGAAGCAAGCAAGCCTCATGTTAGTTTCAAGCTGCCTGGCTGCCCGCTGCCATCTTGGTTGGCAGTTAATTTGCATATCGCCCTGATTAGCCAATGGGAAGGGTAGCGGTTGTATGCTAATTACCATGTTTCTCTTTTATTAGATAGGATCAGCAAATTATATTTCAATACAAAAGAGTTACAGTTAAAAAGAAACACACCTGAGGATTCAGTACTTAGTCAGGTGACCATGCATCACTGGCCAGCTCCCTGTACCGTTGGCTGTTCATATGCCTTTGCCAACTTTGTCTTCTGTTCTCAGTTTTTCTCTTACTAATTGTAGAATGTTTCATATTTCAGTCATGAATCATTTGTAGTTCCGTGCCTTGCACATGTAATGTCCCAGCATGTGCTTGTCTTTTCAGAGGTTTGTGCTGTTAATAGGATTGGTTCGGCTTTCTCTTTGAGCTAACCTTGAATGCGTTGCTGAGACTCTTGCCAAAAGGAACCCCAAGTCATGGGATCCAACTTAGCCCGGGCATTTGGCAACACTGAGATGGACAGCCTCAGCGCCCACAGTTGGCGGTGCTGTGTTTGGAAAGTGTTTGGAAAGCTCAAGGGGCTGCTGGGTTTCCCTGTTATGGCTCTAACGGTGACCGCAAACCCGGAGTGCGAGGGTGGGTCCTGGTGCAAGGAAGCCCTTTCAGAAAGATGATACTGCAGATCTTTAAACTCTCAAGCCACGACTCAGTTCATATTCAGAAAACCAGAGCACTTCTGTGGTGAACCTAAACATCATCTCTCATTTCCCGAGTTCTATGATAATCTTTCTGAACAATCAGAAGCAAATTTAATTGTAGAGGTCACTGAAAGTAAATTCACAGCCTCATCAGGTCTCTTATATGAAAGTCAGGCATTGGTTAGAAAGGAGTGGACCCTGATACCTGGAATCCTTTCTGAAGACAACTCTGTTACAATCTGTGAATAACCAGACCAGAGAGAAGGGAATCTCTGCACAGGTGGGTTAAATAACATGCGCCAGGTCTTACAGGTAGGTCATCTTTATCATAATGCCAGCGTCACCGATCAATGAGAAGAGATGGGCTTAAACACAGCAAGAAAAATGAATATCTTTTTTTTTTCATTTGGAACAGAGGGAGGACTACCAATGAGGGCGATGATTGTGTGTCTCTATGGATAAAGAATGGCTGACTAGTGAGGAGTGAACATTCTGGCAGGAAACAGAACAAGACAGAATGCAGACACATAATTCACAAACCAGACAGCGAGAGAGAAGCTTCAGAATAAAAAGAAGCATCGACATTTGTGTGGGTGGCAAAGTGTGATCCGGGTGGCCACGGCTCCTGTCGGAAGGGCAGCGGCTGTCAGGCTCTGAGCGCATTTCATCTGTGGGCGCTAAAGAGCAGCTCAAAATGAGAGAGCCTCTTTGGCTTCAGAAAAGTGATGGAATTGTTTCCAAGGAAGAATGATTAAGAGTGGAATTTTAAAATAGGGAAACAGCTTCAGGTTCTCTAAGTTTATACTTAATAAAATCTGGACAGAGGAGCGTGAGGGGTGGTAGGAGGGGATAAATGGTGATGGATGGAGATTTGACTTGGGGTGGTGAACACACAATATAATTTACAGATGATGTGGTGTAGAACTGTCCCCTGAAACCTATATAGTTGTATTAACTAATGTTACCTCAATAAATTCAATTGAAAAACCTGGACATAGCTTGCATTCAATATGAATAAACTGTAGAGAGTCATCTAATCCACATGTAGATGTTTGACATTATATTTATAAGGAAACTGAGGCCCAGGCAGCTAAGTGGCTTCCAAGGTTCTCAAACTTGGTGGTAAAGCTGAGGCTAATGCCAACCAATCACAGATGTCAGATTCTGTGCAAGTGATTGCACTATGGATACCAGCGTTCCCTCTTTTTTTTTTTTTTTAAAGTATATTTTTATTGATTTCAGAGAGGAAGGGAGAGGGAGAGGGAGATAGAAACATAAATATTGAGAGAGAATCATTGATTGGCTGCCTCCTGCACACCCCCTCTTGGGATCAAGCCCACAACCTGGGCATGTGCTCTTGACTGGAATCGAACCTGGGACCCTCAGTCCACAGGCCCATGCTCTATCCACTGAGCAAAACTGGCTAGGGCCTAACGTTCTCTCTTTAATACAAATTGGAAATGCTTCAATTAGGAGATGGGTTTATGATCATTACTCTACTTTTATGTTATTTAATTCAGCTCAATTCAAAACATGTATTGCATTAGGAAATACAAAATTGAAAGAGATACTGTCCCTGTGTTGAAGAACTTATAAGTTATCAAGACAAACTAATATAGAAGAACATCCAATATAGCAATAATTTGTGTCCAATCCTTCCCGAGGAGGACATATACCTGTGACACTTTAAAAATACAGGTCCCTGTGTCTCACTCGGCCTTGAAGATTCAGGTTCTCAGGTGTAGAGCAGTGGTTCTCAACCTTGGCTGCCCATTAGAATCACCTGGGACTCTTTTTAAAATCCTGATTTCTGGGTCTCATCCTCCGGAAATTCTGTTTCTTTGTTACTAATGTTGTGGCCTCACCCCATAACAAAGAAACAGAAATTCCAGAGGATGAGGCCCATAAATCAGGATTTTAAAAAGAGTCCGCCGAAACTGGTTTGGCTCAGTGGATAGAGCGTCAGCCTGCGGACTGAAAGGTCCCAGGTTCGATTCCGGTCAAGGGCATGTACCTGGGTTGCGGGCACATCCCCAGTGGGGAGTGTGCAGGAGGCAGCTGATCGATGTTTCTCTCTCATCGATGTTTCTAACTATCTCTCTCCTTTCCTCTCTGTAAAAATTCAATAAAATAAATAAATAAATAAAGTCCCATGTGATTCTAATGTGCAGCCAAGGTTGAGAACCACTGGTATAGAGGCTCCTTTAATTACTTAGTAAATATTCCAGGTGATTCTTATGATCAGGAAGATTGGGGAGACACTAGCGCCCTATTTATAGATTTGTCTGCAGAGTGGAATCACCGAGGAAACTTCAAAAATTAGCAACTCTTCTGTCCCACCCAAGACTGTGATTTGGTTGATTGTGCTGCTCTGTGCCCTGGGGGTTGGATATTTAAAGATTCTCCCGGTGATTCCAATGGACAAATGAGTTGGGGAAATACTTCACTTTGTTACCGGGATGTGGCACACAAGGGAGGCGTCACAAAGCCAATGCCATCCAAGGACTCCCCTGCTCGGATCCATCAAAAACCTACCAGGTGATCACCCTTTGTGTCGAGTACCTCTTAGTCATTAAAATAAACCTACTAGGTTAATACCATTTTATTTGTGTTTCATAGACTAAAAAGTGGTTAACGTTTAGAGAACTTGCTCAAGCTCACAGTTTGACAGGGACTGAGCAGGTATTTAAAACTAGTTGTCTGAATCTGGAGCCTAAGCCTTTGTCACTTTGCCAGACTGACTTTCAGATGCAGCTTGAAGGATGGAGGGGTTTGCACTGACAGAAACGGGGACAGAAAGTATCCAAGGACAAGGAAGGCCCAATGTCCACACAAGGAAGAAGTATGATAAGTCAGGTTGGAAAGTTTGGCTCCAAGGAATGCAGGGCCTTGAAATTATTGATGCTTGACTAAGCATCAGATGGTTGATGGGTTCATTTGTTCATTCATTCATTCATTCATTCACTCATTCAACATATTGTTATTTTATGGGGAATGCCAACTTACCTGTTTATAGAAGGGAACATGAAGGGCTAACATTTTAGCATTTTCTAGCACAGTAGTCCTGCAAAGCTATGAGTATAAGCAGAACCATGATAAACAACGGCTTTGTCAAGTCTGTCAGTATCTCTGTTAGATATTTGGTTCAATTATCCAGCAGAGAAGAATAATGAGGAAACATATGAGCTATTTTTATAATGTTGGATATAAATTGTTTTTAAATGGCACTAGTGAACTTAGTCAATACTATATTGACTCATTATTTACAAAGAATTGAGAAAAGTGAGGTCATTTTAAGGATGTATGTTAAATCCATAGTTTGTTTTTCAGTTAATTAAAAAATTAAATTGAACTTATCACTTCAACCTGAAAAGCGCAGTGAATGTAGTAATAATAGAAACGTCCTCAGCCCAGGCCACATGTGTCCATTACTTGGAATCTGTAATGGACCTCAATGCATGGACCAGTGAAACTGCATTTTATCCACCTGAGGCTTTGCAAACTCATAGTATAAGCCACCTTCCAAGATCAAGTCTCACTATCAATTTCAAGGGAGTTTCCACAAAGCAACAAAAATCTCTCAAGCAACTTCCATGCTGTCAAGGGTAGCAGACCCAGTAATTGCATCTCTATGCAGCACGGAGATGAGACGGCTTCTGATCTAGTATTACACCAGTAAAAGCACTGCATGGGTCAGGAGGAGCAGTTAAATCAGATCAAGTACAGGACCTGCAAGAGCGCGTGTATGTGCACGTACTTGCCTAATGAGGCTGAAATCCAATCTGTGGCGTTCACAGCGTCACTGTAAGAGGCTCTGGGCTAAAGTTAATGTGGAATGACATTTCTATATAAAAACGTTTATATATACATATGTATTTATATATTTTTTTAAATCTCACCTGAGGATATTTTTTCCTATTGAATTTTAGAGAGAGTGGGAGGGAGGGAAGATGGGAAAGAGAGAGAGAGACAGAGAGAGAGAGAGAGAGAGAGAGAGAAGCATAGATGTGAGAGATACACATCAATTGGTTGCCTCCACATTTGCCCCTACAGAGGCTAGGGATCTAACCTGCAACCCAGACACATGCATGCCCTTGACTAGGAAGAGAACCCATGACCCTTCATTGCTCGGTCTGATACTCTAACCACTGAGTGCACTGGCCAGGGCAAAAGTGTTTTTAGTATATTTTGATACAAAGTAATGTAATAGGATCCTTTCAAGTTCCTTAAATGATAAAAAGATTCTCATTAATCTTTTTAATCTTCTAAATCAGATTATTCAACTCTTGGTAAAATGGAAAGGTTTTAAGAAATATGGGAAAAAAGCAATCATAACAGAACTGAGGAAAATCATCAAACTTTAAAGAAAATGGTACTATAAACTTAAGTTGAATTGAAGATGTCCTATTTTCCTCCACCTTTTTAATATGAACGTAATAATGCTTAAAATGGCTCTATTATACATTTTTCATTATTTAATTTAGTTGTATTAGACTGCTAGAAGTAAAATAGATGCAATGTTGTCTACTTTTTTATAACAGAAAAAGGTATTTCAGTCAGACAGCTTGGCATTCTTCAGAGAACTCTCTAATACAAGGTCTTGACTTATCCTGGAAACATCACAACCACACTGGAGATAGCTGAGCCAGTGGGGCTGCGCTGAAGACGAGGAAACTGGCTTGCAGAAAGTTTAAGTGGCTTTTCTGAAAGCATACAGTCATCTAAGTGGCCTGATGCTTCAATTTTTTTTCCCCCGGGGAGTGGAGGAATGATGAATTTATGTAACCTACAGAAAGAGACTATCTCTTAAGATAACTGTATTCCTCTGTAAGGGCTGCCATAACAGTACCCTAACTGGGTGGCTTAAGCCACAGAAATGAATTGCCTCACAGAAGGCCCAAGTCCAAAACCAGGTTGTGGCAGGCTGGTGCCTCCCAAGCCCTGGGAAAGAAGGATCTGTTTCAGGTCCCTCCCCTTGCCTTGCCGACAGCCATGTGCACGTTCACAGGGCGTTCTCCATGTCTCCATGTCTTCTTCCCTCTGAGCATGTCTGTGCCCAAATGTCCCCTTTTAATAAAAACAGCAGTCATATTGGACTAGGGCCCACACGAATGGCCTCGCTATAACTTGACCTCTGTAAAAACCCTATCTCCACATAAGATCATATTCTGAGGTCCTTGGAGTTAAAACTGCAACGTACAACTGTTGGTGGGACACAGTTCAACCCATGACAATGACCTTGACCTCATATCCAAGAACGTGACATGGCTGGTCTCCTAACTGCTAGGAAGACAAGTGCTGGGATTGGGAGTCGAGTATCTGCCAAGGCCACCTTTCTTTTAAGAGGCCTGCTCCGCTATAGAGGTCAGTCCTCGGCAGTCACTTTGGAGCCTCATGAACCTTGACCTTTGTTAATTGTTCCACATTGGCACGTTACTCAGCGAAGGTTCTCAGATTCACCTGGGGATTTCCAATTGGTGGACCAAGGGCAGCTGCTCTGTCTGGTTGGGTTGCTGGACTGGATGCACATGAACTCAGCAGCTCTGGGCAGCTCCCCCGTGTCTGGCCTTCGCTCGACCCAATCCATGTTGTTGTAGGGTTCTCCTTAGGGTTCTAGGAGAACCTACTACACTTTCAATAAATTCTCCTCTCTCTTTCTCTCTCGTTACTTGTGTGTATGTCTTCTGAAAAAGTTTAACATCTATTTCTCTTCCTGGCAGCAACAACAAAACACTTAGGTAAGAGAAGCACAGCGTGATAGGTATCTGGTTATCAAACATTGTGTTTAATTCACGTTTCTCTTTGAATCCGATCATATAGGAAAAATAGGCAGAGCGCATTCTCATGAACTCTGATCCACCAGAGTCCCCCCAGATCCACCAGAGGGAGTCCCCCCAGATCCACCCCACAGCTATCCTGCTACTGAGGGATCTCTCTGCAACCGCGTCTTTTTATAAATTGTGGCTTAAAAACCATGGCAGCTCGGTGCCCCATCATTCCTAGGTGTTTCTTTGGGTATGCTAAAAATATATTGATTTCATTCAAAAGTAACTGAGTTTAAGAAAATTATTTTCTATCCCTAAAAATTAGAACCCCGGGAGAGCCAATATGTTCTCAAATAGATGAGAACACGACATGAGGTGAGCTGAGCAAAATTTCCCACAAGGTCCTTAGGAGACAAGGGGCTTCATATTTCTGACTGTATCTCTTGTTTATTCAAATTTCCATGGCCTATTTGTCATGTTCAGTAACACAGAGTTTGATAACTAAAGGAAAGTAGATTCTAATTGCAAATAATTGGTCACTATTATAAAAGTGGCAGTGTTTAAAAATATGTGAATGCGGTTATTAACTCAGCAAGATGTGTTAATAATTATTAGTATCTTTTTTTTATTTTTGTGATGATCCTGAATTGCTGCATGGTCCTTCTTTTCAACAGGAATGTGTCCTGATGGTTCATCTTTATTGTTTATTCTTTTTGGACTTAAAAAAAAAATCATGGGTAGAAACCAGAAGGCCTAAACTGCCTTTAAATTTCTTTTTAGTTTATTGGGGTGACATTGGTTAATAAAATTATATAGGTTTCAGATGTACAATTCTATATATATCATCTGTATATTGTATTGTGTGTTTACCACCCCAAGCAAGTCTCCTTCCATCACCATTTATTACCCCCTTCTATCTTCCCCCAACCCCCTTCTCTCTGATCTAAATAAACTACTGGTCCTTAGACTCTTTGTCTGTAAAATAAAAGGTCTAAGCTATAATATTTTATATTTCGACTGACTTTGCAAAGCAGACGCTGTAAGTCACCTTCTGGTTAGTGATGCCACACTGCGCAACTCCAGGGCTGCTCACCACGCAGAGGACAGGGCAGCCCAGACCTGATGAGTCAATATTTTAATCAATTCTATCTTGTTCTCATTGCAATTAATTAGTAATATGGCCAGATCTCAGGCACATAAATCATGCACAAATTCCTTTGACACTTCAATATAAGATATGAAGCTTTCTCAATGGATCTTCTAATAGCATTTCCATTTTGAAAAATGAATTAGGCAGGAATCAAATTTTTATAGAGCATAACACATGAAGAAGAGAATCCTATATAATAAAGAGGTAATATGCAAATTGACTGCCACACCCCCACACGATGGCTGCCTATGACCAGGCCAGCATGGGGGCTAGTGATGGATGACCAAATGACTGAACAGCAGGCTGCATGGGGTGACCAGGCCGGTGGGGGGATTAGTAAGGGACAACAAAACGACTGAACAGCAGGCTGTGTGGGGTGATCAGGCTGGTGGGGGGTTGCAGTTGGAGGCGACCAGGCTGGCAGCGGGGGCTGTTGGGGGCAACCTAGCTGTCAGTGGGGGGCTGTTAGGGGCAACCAGGCAGGCAGGCAGGTGAGCAATTAGGAGCCAGCGGTCCAGGATTGTGAGAGAGATGTCCAACTGATCCTTGGGGGATCAGGCCTAAACCAGCAGTTGGACATGCCCCAAGGGGTCCCGGATTGAAGAGGGTGCAGGCTGGGCTGAGGACACCCCCCCCTCCTGTGCACGAATCTCATGCACCAGGCCTCTAGTGTTATAATAATACTCCATTTTTGAGGCTAGGAAATATTTGCTTCCCTCCCCCCTGATGCTGAACAATAAAGAACAGAACTAAGTGAAATATGCTTTCTTCAGACCATTTGTGAGTGGTGTCTTCTTAGTTAAATCTTATATTAAGGACCATCTTTCCTTGGTCAGTCTATAGCAGCCACCAGTACTTTTAATCTTATGGCTCTAGTTTAATTCTTCTTAGAGAATGTATCACAATCCTATGTTGTTATGCTAGTCACGCGTTTATTATCTAAAAGAAGGTTCATGATTATGGGGACATTCCTACCTTGTCATCATTGTATCCTCAATGTTTAGAATCCTGCCTGCTACGTAAAGTGTAGTTGATATTTGTTAAATACATAAAAATCATCTCCTGTCTGTCTCAAGAGAGTAGTAGAGTGTAGTGATTAATGACGAGTTCAGGAGCCAACACTTCCAAATCTGAGGAGGATCAGCTACAGTGTTCACAGGGCCCAACACAAAATTAAAATGCAGGAAACTCAGTTCAAAATTGATGAAGAATTTTGAGACAGGAAGAGTAGAGCATCAAATCTTCTACATATGATGTCCTTCAAAGCGCTGCACAGGTCGCATGCCCAGGAAACTGAACTGAGTGACCTTGGGCAAGCTGCTTAACCTTCCTGTGCCTTTTTACTCAGATCTCTTCTATTTCCTCAGGAGGTTGTTGTGACAATTAAATGAACATAATGTATGTAAAGCTCTTAGAACAGTTTTTGGGCATAATAAGTACTATCTAAGTGTTAGTTCTTGCTATAATAAATATATTACCAAATATTATATACTATTGTTATCTTTACTATTTTTCATTGTCTTCCAAGAATATCTACTAAATAGCAAGGACTTAAATTATGTTGAATGAGAAGAGGAAAAATGGTAAATCTATGTTGTCAAATTGAGAGCATGTACATGGATAAAAGGCAAACACGAAGCTTCAAAGACTTTTTTCTAAAAAAAAAAAAAGAGTTACTTATCTTGACTGAATTGTTAGTAGATATCAATGTAATCTATATAATTTTTTTAAACCAACACATTATAAAAAACAGGAAAGGAATTTATTAAGGATGATTAAGTCCCTAATTTTGGAATAAAATTATATTTACTTTATACAATTAATTTCAGCATGCAAACATATATGAGCACATTGTTTACAATGGCCAGAATTATGATAAGGTTACAGTATTCATTTCTAATCACTTATTAGTAAAGAATTGATTATTATTGTGTCATGTGAAATTAAGGAAAAGATCTGTTTTATCTGGTCTCTTCTCATCATTTCTTTTATTATCTGGCCCTTCCCATGACCCAAACCTATGTTTTAGAGTAGGTATTTTATTGAATAAGAGGACTTTATTTTTAAATTATAAACTACAGCAACATTCCATGATGAGAATTGCCACACATACAGTTATCAAATATAAAATGTTATCATATTTGTTTTAGATTTAAAAAAATATAGATTCAGTAAATTTAGCTACAATAATCATTTCATTTTGAGTTTATACTATGTGCCAGGTGCTGTTCTAGTTACAAAAACTGCAACAGAACAAGTCCCTGCTCCCAGGAACTTGCACTGCAGCTATCCACACCTTTATCAATGTGCCTTTAATTTGTCAGACTCTTGTTCTTTGCCAGCTAATGAGCTGGAAATTACACCCATCATTCACTCCACATTTCTCTGATTTTTGCTGAGTTAGACATTCTTCATATGTTCATGAATATTCTGTTACCCTGTTCTGTAAATTCCCCGTTCATATCCTTTGCTAATTTTTCTGCTTTACTTTTAATTTATAAGAGCTCTAGCTCTTTCTCCCTCACCCTCCTTTTCTTTCCTTCTGGATGTCCATTCTTAATGGGTTAGGTGTATTGCAATTAACGTATCTGAGTAGTTTGCTTCTCTTATTTGTTAAGTAGCTTAAGCAATAAAGGAAGTTAATTTCCTTGTGCTGCATTATTTCCAGGGTGGTTTTCTAAGCAATGGTCCATTCAGTGGCTCAAATGATCAGAATCCAGGTGCTGTCCATACACCGCTGGTTTCCCTAAACCCATCATAAGCGAAGAGAATGGTCAACATTAACAACTGACTCTGGCCTTTTAGAATTGCCTCCTGAGCTGGCAATGGCGACCTCCTCCTTGAAGGAAAGAGTCTGACAGCATCAGAGTTGCATCAGCTCAGAAGATGGGAGTGGATGGCTGCTTTGCAGGCAATGCAAAGTGCATGCTACGCCTATGTCATTAGGTTACAGCGATTGTAAATGGGCTCTCTGGTCAACTGCACCTTTAAGCTTTTATCACTGATTTATACTGAAACTAGTGACTATTTTATGAAACAACCTTGCTGAATTCCCTCACTGGCTCAAATAGCGTAATAGTAATTTGCTCGGAATTTTTTGAACACTGGCATGGTTTAAGGACAATTTTATATTTTCCTCTTAATTCTTCCATCACTTATTTCTTTTCCTTCTTTTATTGTATAGGCTAAGGTACCTTCTACAATGTTGAATACCAGCAGAGATAGCATCTTTGTCTTGTTTCTAATTTTAATAGTAATCACATTTTTTCCTAAACAGACTCATGTACTAGAACCAATCTCAAAGTGTGTGGATATTTCTAAGGGGCATACATAAGCTTAGTATATATCAGATGTTTAACAGCTGTGCAGAGGAGAAATCGGCTATAATGAGGGGCCTTGAGATCCTCATTGGAAGAAGTTTCCAAGTTGCTTGCCAGCTTCTTGGTAAGTATATGGCAACAACAACAATTCAATTTTATCTCAGAAATAGGATGCAGGGTTATACTCAAAGCTTTAGATATTCCCTTGATCCCTTGGTAATAGTAAACAGGGATACATTTCTCAACAAGTTCATTTGTTTATTTTCTTCATTCAACTAACTTTTTTTTTAATTACTAACTCTGGGCCAAATTTTGGAAGCACATAATATAAAGCAATTTAGACCTTGTCCCTTTCTTTCAGTTTCCATATTCTATGTCAGAGATAAATATGTACAAATATTAATAGTAAGTGCTCCAGGGTGTTACATACAAAGTACCAGGAAAGGAATGTTGAAAAACTCATGGACAGGTCAAATGGAAGGAAACCAGGCTGTGACGCTGTGGGTGGGTCCGTTGGCGAGAGGGGTCCTGGATCCAAGCAGCAGAGTCCGCAGTCACAGGCTGGGGCGGCGGGAAAATGGGCTCAGGGTCTTCAGTGAAGGCTGGAGCGGTGGGATCCCATCTGGGCCTGAGGGTCGAAGTCCAGCAGCTATTCTTCTGTCTCTCCTGCTGTTTGGTTGCTGTGGTTGCTTTGCTACATTCAGGTTTCCAGGTTGGCTGAGCTTCTGAGACGATGTGTGGGCGTGTTAGCAGACAGAAAAGAAAACACATACTGTTTTGTTCTCCTCTTTCTTTGAGGGGTTCCCAGAAGCTGGGGTTCTGTGACAAATTGTTTTTATTCGCTCGGAGCCCCAATGCTCACTGATAGTCTTGCTGAGTAATTGGTGAAGCCCCCTTACTATCTTTCTCGAGCCTAAATCATTAAATCCGGTTTAAAAGGTTTTATTCTGTCTACCAAACTCAGCTTTGGACCCCGATGAAATGAGTCGTACCAGCGATATTCTCTCATGTAACGATGGGTCCCATTCACAATTACCCACAACAGGGGGAAGGGTCAGGCCAAACCTTGTACTTATCATTGAAAACCAGCAAGGGCTGCTTTCTGCAGGTTTGTCATCTTGAGTATCCAAGACCATCTGGACCAAAAGAGCAAGCTCTCCACAGATAAGGTAAAGGGCACTCACAGACTGCATCCCAGAAATTGTCGTTAAAAGACTTTTAACAAGTCAGACATAATTGGTGCCATTCAAAGATTCTCACCGCCCTGTTACTTCTTCAAGAATGCTATTACAACCTGAGGATGCCAATAAACTAGGGTGAAATTAGCCTTGCCAACAGGAAAATGAATGTGCAGTGTTTCTACACCCGGTACAGCTTTCTTACAGGAAAGTGGTGTGTAAATCAAAATTCCATTTAGATGCAGAGAGACTCGCTAGAGAGTAATGATCTTCTCACCTTTCCTCCAGTTTCTCTTGCTCCTAATTTTTTTTCTCCTCTTTAACCCCCAAACCCTAGATGCTGAATGTTCTCATCTAGAATCTCACTGCAATAGGTGGGGGGACATAAAGAGCTCTGCCCAGGTGGAAGCTCCGAAAAACACCTGTAGGGTCATTTTACAAATGGAATCACGCACAAGCAATGCCTCTTGCTGGGTAATAGCACAGAACCTTTCAATCACAGAAATTAGAGGCAGGAGGCTGTCAGGTCACTCCTGCGGCAGCTTTATGTACTTAGTGTGAAATGACACAGCAGCCAAGCATTTCCAGCTGCCCCGGGGAGACTGACTCTCGGTAATGATCTTCCCGCTGAGAAAATGCCGCTGGGAGCAGGCCAGCTTTCCTCTTGCCTAATTTCACATTGTTCTGCTTGGCTGCAGCCTTTAAAAGTGCAACCACGTTTTCTGTTGCCTTTCTGTCTTTAAAACCTACAACCTTGGAACGGGGCATTATCATTTTCTTTCCTTGTGGTTATTTGAGCCAAGCTGTGCAAATTTCCTCTTAAAATAGTGCCTCATATATTAGTGCCCACTGTCAAGTCCATTGCTTTTCTAAAACACACACACACACACACACACACACACACACACACACAAACTGAACTCCCATTCACTCTATTTCAGGAACTATCCATACTAATAATGGACAAATATGTAAATTGACCATACATTTGTGACACACACAGCTAATCAGGAGTGAGTATGCAAATTAACCCAACAAAGATGGCAGGCCTCTGGACAGCACACATGTGCACAGACATCGACAGTGAGTGGCCGGGGGCGGGTGGGACGCTTGTGTCATCGCCATGGCGACGACATAGGTGTTCCGCATCACCCCAGCCACTCTGGGCCTCTGGGCAGTGTAGATGGGCGGAAAGGTGACTTCAGGCTGGAGCGAAGGTGGTGCCGGCAGCCAGGGGAAGGAAGGCCTATTCTTGCATGAATCTTCATGCATCAGGCCTCTAGTCCTATGTAATAAAAGACTAATAAGCAAACAGACTGAACAGCAGAAAGACCGGTTGCTATGACACACACTAACCACCAGGGGCAGACACTCAAAGCAGAAGCTGCCCCCTGGTGGTCAGTGCATTCTCACAGGGGGAGCACTGCTCAGCCAGGAGCTGGGCTCATGGCTGTAGAGCTCAGTAGCAGTGGCAGGAGCCTCTCCTGCCTCTGCAGCAGCACTAAGGATGTCCAACTGACAGCTGGCCTAAGCCATAGGTTGGACATCCCCCGAGGGCTCCCAGACTGCAAGAGGGCACAGGCCAAGCTGAGGGACTCCCCTCCCCCAGTGCATGAATTTTGTGCACTGGGCCTCTAGTGTTTCTTATAATTTCTCTCTCTCTCTCTCTCTCTCTCTCTCTCTCTCCGCTGAACTATGGTTGCATTACTCTCTCTCTCTCTCTCTCTCTCTCTCTCTGTGTGTGTGTGTGTTTATAGAATTATAGAAAATGAAGATGGTGCTCAAGCCAATCCCTAGACCTCACAATTCCACAAAGATTTGGAGAAATTTGCTACCAGCTCCTAGCCCCATGATTTCGATTTCTCCAAGCCATCATAGGGGTAGAGTGTAGTGTCCCACCAGCCTTCCTGGGTTATCAGGCTGTCCAAATATATGTCTGAATAACACTGTCATCGAATACCCCTCTTTCTGGGCAAAACCTGTGGAGAGCTATGTGATTGAGTCCTGAATAACTTACTTCATCTATAGGTATTTTGAAAATGCCATGTATTGCACGATCTCCTGTGAGATCAAACTGCACAGTTTGCAGTTATAAAGCTCTCATGTCTCCTAGTTTGGAAATGGAAAGATAATCTTCACTCAAGATGTGTGGAGTGGGGGAAAAGTCTCAACTGAACCTTAAAGACCTGACGTCATTCCGCCCTTCAAAGTGCCGAGGCTCTTGTCATTATTTCTGCTTCTCCCACCACCAGCAGCACCCACACCACCAGGCTGGCCTCACATGGTGCACAGCTCACTGTTTAACATCCCGACTCCACTGAACGTGTAGTTTTCCCCAAAATGCCCCAAGGCAAGGCTATGATGGTTCAACAAGACATAAGTAAAGGTTTGGGGCAGCCTAGGGAGACCCATAGGGAGAATCTGTCATGAAGTTGCTTGAGTTCTTGGAATTGTAGGTTTCATTCCATGCTAGTTTTTGACCTGTCTCTGTAACTGCAAAACGAGCTCAAAATGGTCCTGTCCTGTTTGACGAGATACTGAGTTGATTTTCAGAGAGCACAGACCAAAACTGCAAGTCATGCAGCCGGGCATGCGTGGAAGAGATGCAGCTTCAGCTGCACCGGAACCAAAGTCTCACCTCTGCCTCCACGGAACCAAAGTATCAAACACAACCAGAACTTGAACACCAGAGCCTCTTCAGAAGTGAAGGGTCCACTTCCAGGAAGATCCAGTGCTGACGCCCTTTACCATAAATGGCCCAGCTCCAAGGTCCCCCATCAGCACCTGCTCCCCCTAAATTCTTATAAACCCCTAACCTAGTGCAGCGAGCAGGAAAGATTTGAGGCACCATTAAGTCTCCCATCTTCCCGGTGACCAACTTCTCTATCAGTAAATGTGCCTTTACTCCAAACTCTGACTTTCTTCGAGCACACCAACTGAGAGATCTTCTGTTTCACCCAGGTGTCCGAAGTGTAGGCATTCTGATGCCTCAAACTAAGACATCCTAACTGAGGAGGATGAACTGCGGAGAACAGTTGCTTAACCTGCCCTGGGAGACTTGAATGAGGGGGGATCTGGACGCTGTGGCCCATGCATGGCGGTTAAATCATGACCTTAAGCTTTTATGATTTCTTCTCTGAGAGGATCAGGGTATTTTGGGGCCAAATAAAAAAACACACAGAAAAATTCCAACAAACTTGTCTCAGTTCTCACTTCTTCAAAAGAAGAGAGGGAGCAGGGGTTGCTGGAGCAGGGAAGGGACAGACGATCAGGGAGAAATGGCTGGTGGGTCTGGAGAGCGAAGGAGAGAGATAATTGTGTTGAGTGCTTACCACGCAAGCACATACTTGACGCACATTATCTCATTTACTCATTACTGCAAAGGTCTGTCTGACTCCCTGGCTCATAGCCTTCCGTACACATGAGGCTGCACTATTTTTCAAAGATATGAGATTAATGAGACAATAATGTTGGTAAAGTGTTTCAATTTCCTTTGAGAAAAAAAAAAGCCATAAAATTTTATTGTTATTGTTACTCTTATTATTGACGCTCAATGAGTGCTTTAGGGATGCCCTGATATAACTAATATTACTCTCATTTATTTCCTTTAGTGAAATAAAGTCTAAAGACCAGAATGAGCATACTTATTGGGCTTTAGATTTAGCCAGTTATCTAGTTCAATTGCAAATTTTTGCAGATCTACGAACTCGAGGACTAACTCTACAGCCAAGGTCATGGCACTGTAATCCAGGGGGTCCTCCTTCAATTGCTGGGTTCTCCCAAAGAGTGGGAGAGGGGTGGATGAAGAGGGAAGGCCTGACACAGGGAGCCTTCTCAGTCTATAATTGTTAGGAAAAGAATGTAGCTGCAATTCCTCTACTTGTTTGTGGAAGTAAAAATGGAATCCGTTCAGATAATTTGCTTCTCCAAGGGCAGACATTTTTTTCTCTTTTCTGTGAAAGAGACTTAATTGTGTTAATTATGAAACACAAAATTATGTAAAGGACAGAAAGCCATTGTAAAGGGACATGGAGTTATGCACATGTTCAAGCACAAACAAGAACCCTGGCATGACTTATTTTAATTTTTCCATTTTACACGTCTCTATATTGGGAAATAATTCTGATTCCTTCCCAAAACTGCATTTATGCTCAATAATCAGCAGCTGGAACTGTAATTTGAGAATAAAAGAATGAGAATTTGGCCTGCATTTTTAATATGGCCATTATGCTTCATTTTCATTTGCTTAAATTGGGCTTTATTACATTCAGATTTTCTTCAATGTGCTCTACATTTTTTATTTATTTAGTAGAATTCTGCCCTTTATTTAGTCCCATGTCCTTATTGGACCTTAAGCAGAAAAGGTTGTCCGTATGATCATCTTCGTGTTTGTAGGGAAGAAAAGCGAGTTCCTGAGAAATCAAGTGTCTCAGGCAAGGCCCCTCAACCAGTCGGCAGGGCCGGGGTTTAATCCAGGTCCCCTTCCAGCAGCATCCCCACAGCACTGACTTTACACTTGGATAGAGAACCCTTCGCATTTATTTTACCTTGAGTTTCTCTAATCTTTTTCCTAAATGAACAGAGCAAAAAGGAGAGAGAAGCTCTCTGCTGGCCATCACTAGGACAGGGCAGGTGGAAAGTGCCCCGTGGCCTTGGCTGTTCTTTGTGGTCCTGTGGGGCTCCTGATGTGGAAGAGCACATCCAAGCGGAGGCATAGCGCCAAGGCCGCTGGCTGTGACGATTAGGTGGCCTGACTTATGTCTGGGGTAACAAATCATTGATTAACGCAAAATGTGCAAGAGCAAATTATTTCTTCATTGTAATCCATAAGGCATGTTTCTACCCACTCCCTCCAAAGTTCTTACTTTTCTTTCTCAAGTTTGCTCCAGGAAGTGTCCAGAACTAAGAACTGGAAGAAAAGAAGGAGAGATACAAGAAGTGGCCAGGAGAAAGGGAAATGGCAAATGGCTTCACACATGTACGGAAACCCAGTTGGTAACTCGGTCTCCAAATAAATTCATTGTCTTGAACGCATGTGCAAGTCTCACTTCCTCACTAGAAAAAAAAATTAATTGTCTCCATCATCAACTCCTCTCCATACTCCTCTCCACCTTCCCAGGAACCTTGTGTGTTTCTTAAACCAATCAATTTCCTAAAGAACAGGAAAGGAAATCTTTTTGTTTCAGAGTTGAGTAACTTGTATTTACATAGGGAACATTTCAGTTTTTCTAGCTAAAGCTTTAATGCAGCATTGAATAAAGAGTAGTGGAGGAAATATCTGTTGAGTAGATTGATTAGATTTGGTGATTACTAGTAATTTTCTGTATGTCTATGACTGGTCAAGCTTTGTAGAAGGACTTTGTGGAATCACAACAGTTCATGTGATTAAAGAGCTTATTGTAATCTAATGGAAGAGAAATACAGGTAAAGAAATAATAAAAGCTGATCAATGTCATTAAGTGATAAGAACAAAGCTTGGTAGAATCATTAAAGGGAGCGCAAGGCTTCCCTGGGGGAGGCAGGCAAGGCTTGCAGAGGTGAGAGCCCTCAGGTTGGCTAAGGATATCTGAGAGGATAACGGAGACTCTGGGAGCAGAGGTGGGAAAAGCTTTCAGGCTGAGGAAGGACTGGATGTTACAGGAACCTGGCGTGTTTGTTGAACTTTTAGCAGCTCAGTGGCAGGAGCACTGAGGAAAGTGGCGGGAGACAGTATAGGGTGGGACCAGAGTTTGGAAAATCTTTTACATCATACTGGAGGGTGCAGGTTTTATTCTGTAGGCAGCAGGTAACACACAGAGGCTTTCAACCCGAAGAAAACAAAGATCAACCAAGATAATTTTTTTTTTCTTTTGAATGAAAGAAAGCTAGAGATGATACACATCATGACCTTGACAGAGAACCTATTTGGGGAGATGTGACGTGGACTCGCAGTGGCAGCAGAGATGGGGACAGAGGCCCTGGAAGAATACACGTAGATTCATGACCGGGGGGAGTTGACAGAAGGACTGAGGTTCCCATCAATTAATTTGAGGACACAGATGCAGGTCAGATTTTCATTTATTCAACATACCTTTCACTGGCCATCTTCCACATTCTGGGAGCTGCTTAGGGTGACTGAGAAGTAGTTCCTACCATCAAGAATCTCAGTGTTCCGTGGGGGAGAGTGTAGGATTAAATAGTAAATATGTTGTGGTAAATGACTAATGATGGCCAAATTTTAGAGTGATTACTATGTGTTAGACCAGGGGTAGGCAACCCCTGGCACGCGTGCCAAACATGGCACACCAGTAACTTTTGCTGGCACTCGAAACCCTCTTATAATCTTCCATTTACAATTTTTTTCTTAATATCAACTTTTTTATTTTTCAGATAAATTCAGTGTAGGTACAGCTTAGATAAATAAATAATTTTACATAACATGTATACATTAAAAAATAAATGTATTTTTCATCATCATATACTGTGTTTTTGTCGCTTGAATGAATTTTATTATTTCTTCAAGGTTCTTCACATACGTACACCTTAAGAGATATCAAGTAGGCATGACATGTTCTCAAAAAATTAGGGTTGGCACGCAGAAGAATTTTGAGTCAGAGATTTTGTCGGTTTGAGCACACACTCACAAAAAGGTTGCCCATCCCTGTGTTAGACACTTGTCTTAGTCCCCTTGGGCTACTATAACTGAGTGACACAGACCGGGGAGCTCAAACACCAGAAATTTATTTCACACAGTTCTTGAGGCTGGGAGGTCCAAGAGCAGGGTACTGGCAGATCCCATGTCTAGTGAGGATGATGGGGAACATAAAAATACATTTTTTGGAGGGGGCTAGCAATCTGACTCTGTACCTAGTTAATCAGTAACCTAATGCACATTCTTGTTAGCCTATAATCAAGTCACTGCCCCTTCGTTAATTATCTGGTCTTGCAAGAAGGAAAACAGGCTCCCCTGAGTCATAATGAAAGGGCGAGGGCCACGCCCTCCATCTTGGCCCGAATCCTCCATTTTTGGGCAGCCATGTGCTTGGCAAGGCTTTTTCCCGGAAGCCCAAGCCTCTGCTAGCCACACCCAGGACTTCTTTAAACTAACCAATGACAATCAAGGGCCGTGCACACCATAGATATGACCACATCCTGTGTAACGAGACACCGACTTGCGCCTGGCCAATCAGCAGGGCCCACAGTCCTCTCTCCTCCCCTTACTCCAACCTCCCTATAAAACCGCTTTTGCATTGGACACGGTTGGCTCCCTGGTGTGGTTTCTTGGGGATCTTGAAATCTGGGCATAACAATGGTACTAATTCATCAGGAAATAAAGGGTTTTTTTCTGTATCTCCGGGTACTCCTGCGTATTTTTCAGTCGCCTGGTAAATTCTTACAAGAACATGCTTCCTGGTTTGCAGACAGCCATCTTCTCCTTGTATCCTCACATGGTAGAGAGCAGATAGAGAGGAAATGAACCCTGTAATGTCTTTTCTTAAAGCCACTAATCCCATTCATAAGGGCTCCACTATCGTGACCTCCCAAAGGCCCACCTCCTAATACAATCACACCAAGGGTTTAGGATTCCAACCTATGAATCTAGGAGGACACAGACATTCAATTCATGGAAACACTTTTCCAAATATTTTACATGAATAACCTGTTTATATTTTTATAACAATCTTAAGAAGAGAGTGCTATTATAATTCCCACTTTATATGTGAGAAAGCGGAATAGACAGGCTAGGCAGCTGTCCAGAGTCACAGACCAGTAGGGAAGAGAGTGACATTTTAACAGGTGTGTGGCCCCAGTCCATGCTTTTGAAACCAGACACACTTCCTCTCTGATGGAGATGTATGAGGGCATTCTGCATGTGGAGGCAGGCGTGTTACAAATTTTGTTCTAGATGCTAATTTGGAGTAGCACAATATTAAAGTTTATTTTCCTGGGAGACTATTAGAAATTTTGATTTAGAGGCTGGAAAACAGGTGAGAACTAAAAACATAATTATAATTTGTATGTAAGGATGGCAATGGGAGTGTATCTCCAAGGGAGATTATTTGGCCCAAGATTAGATGATCCTAGTCTGGGGTCCCTAACACACAGTCAGTTTACAAAGGACAATCCAAGAAATGAAAGAGCAGGAGTGTCACAGGGTTACTAGACAGGGGAGAGAGTGGGATACAGATATCAGGACAGAGTTTCTAGAAAGAGGGAGTGAGGGTGGACAATTGTCTGATCACCTGGCATCAACAGACCGTCACTGTCTTTGGTCTGTAAACTACCTCCTACAACCAGAAATCATCAATCACTCTTAGAATGACCTTTTATTTTCAACCTTTTACAATGTAACTATCTTCACAACAATAAAAATTGTTCTAAAAAAAACAACAATAATCTCCCAATGGCTAAATTCCATCACCTATTTTCAGTCCTACCTAACTTCTCTGAGCATTTGTAATGGATAATTTTTCATTGAATAAAGAAGCTTCTAGAACAAAGAAAGCTATAGTCTGTTAATGCCAAGTTATCAGACAGCATTTGGGAAATCATATTTTTTGGGGGGCCGGGGGGACAGAACAGACCATGCAGCTACCATTCTTACAAGGGGACAAGTTAGCCCACAGATTTGGGATGGTCAATCAGAGTTTATTAGTTTTACTTCTCCTCCATCACATAGCAACTTAGTAATGTAGCCACAATACATTTTTACTCATTAATGCATTCATTTATCCAATAAACAGAGTTAAGCACTTGTTAGTGCTATGCATGCACACTGTATGTACGTGCAGGTGTTGGTATGTGTTCAGGGGATGGAAGAGGAAATGGTGTTGGGAGGGAAGGCTGACATGGGAAGCCTGCCAGGCGTAGGGATCAGCATTATAAAGCCAGAGAGAGCAAAAGGACACACACAGCCTGTTCTTTAAACAGGTGTCAGTGCAGTGGGGCTAGGGAGTTGGTGGAGCATAATGTTATTACTGGCAGAAGCCAAAATCAAGACTCGATGATAGGGACTACTTTGAATCAGATTTTATTTCAGAAACTTTTAAAAACTATGTATGTTCTACATCTTAATATTAGTACTAGTAATACTGGCATGTCACATGCTTCCCTTCCTGAAAATATGCATCATCATCATATTGAAGCACAATTTTTGGACTGGAACATGCTGTGTTCCCCTGGGCAGGATGCCCCGGATTCTTTGTCCACTGGAGTCAAAGAATGAATCCACGGACAGGAGGTGGTCTGGCAAAGGTGGAAATTTATTGAAGAACAAGAACAGGCTCTCACGTGGGGAAAGGGAAAGATTCTCACAGCACAGAATCCCACCCACGTGGGGAAGGGGGAGAGTCCCACTGGCTTCCTTTCCCCTGTGGTTTATAAAGGCTACAGATCTTTGTGCCTTGATATCCCCTGTGAATGGTCACTATTCTCTTGGACTGGTTACTATAGTAACTTCTGAGCTCAAAGGTCCGACCTCACATGGGACATGTGATCTCCCCCCCCTCCTTCTTTATTGTTTCCTATTCCCTTTGGGCTTTCTTCTTCTCCTTCTGGATGAAGGGCTTCCTTCCCTTTATTTTGTAAATACAGACATTTTGCTGTTCCCAGCTCCCTCATTCTATGGAAATGTACCTGTTGCAGCTTTTCAGCTCCCCGATTCTATGGAAATACACCTTCTGCTGCTCTGCTGTGGCCCTGTGCTTTTTCCATGGTCCTCTTAACTTCTAAAATTTCCTAAACTTGTCTTTTCCACCCCCCAAAATTCCTGTTTGAATGTTTATGAATGTGGGATGCATATGCTATACAAAAATAATTTTATTAGCAACTGTATGTGTGCTCACACTGATATTTCCATATTTTATATCTTTTATTCTTTCTTAATGGTGACAGTTGCGCAAGGTGCATGCAGATCGCGTTGTCTCGCCTGCGAAGCTCTGATGGAGCTGGCTTGAGGAAGAGAAGATTTAGCCTGGATCTGACTGCCTGGGCCACCTGGGAAGCCAGGTGAAGCGGCTAAGGCAGTGAACACAGCACTCAACCCGCCACAGCCATCCTCTGTCAGGGAGGAGAATCAAAACAATACAGGGAAAAAGTCAAAGAAGGAGAGGTGGAATGTGTGGGAAGTGAGGGAGGGGAGAGGAGGGAGAGGAGGCCGGGCCCAGACAGGAAGTGGAGGCTCCGGGAAGGCCTGTGTGCATAAACATGGGAGCGTGTTTTGTTTTTGCTTTTCTTATTGTGGCAGGTGATACGTGAAGAGCGACTTTGTCCTGGATTACAGCTCGAGACACCAAGCAGCATGCTGCTTCTTTATAAAGATCATCCCTTGCTCCCTAAAGACAGAAAACAGGGCTGTTCATTTCACTGTAGGACCATCAGCAGGAGCCAGCAGGAAACACAGGGAATGCTCAGCTTCCAGAGAGAGGGGAGAAGGACCCCGAGAATTATGGAGGAGGAAGGAAACCGGCTTGCATTTGATGGGGCGTCATGCTAGAAGCTGCAGACCCAGCTTCCCACCCCATTGAAGAGGGGGAGAAAGGTGTTTGCAGGTGTACCCCAAGCTTCACGAGAGCCCCCGGGCAGGGCACGCGCCTCTGATTTCCCCCTGGACGGCCACGCCCCTCCTCCCTGTTCCTCTTTGCTTCCCAGAGACGATGGGGCCTCGGGGCTGAAAAGGAGCTCGCTCCCCTCTCAGGCCAGGAGGGAGGGGCACGCCTGGGTCAGTTCCTAAGGCAGCCATGCCCCAGGCGCCGAAGGCCTTGCCGACATTCTTCATACTTAATCCCAACCAGACCCGTGCGATTTCCAGCTGGAGGACACTTGGCTAATTTCGGGGAGGCTCCGCGGTGTCTGGGCCGCGCCTGCCACCGAAGAGCCTGGGAAGGCTTTGTTGACCGAGGGAATCAATGAATCAGCAAACAAACAGCTTTGGGACAAAGGAGGACCTGACGCAGGTGAAGCGAGAGGATTCCAGGGCTGTTACACGGAAGGCATGTCATGGTTGAAAGCAGGTCTGCTGAGGCCTCGGGACCTTTAACCATTGGCGCAGCCTCTATCCCGCTGGGCAGGGCTGGGCCTGGGGAAGGAGGCGGCAGAGACCACCGCTGCGCAAACAGCGACCACAGCCAAAGACAGAGCTGCACCACCAAGGCTGTCAGCAGAAGCGAGGTTTCAGTGCTGCGAAGGCCTTCAAGGGAACTGCACTCATTCCTGTAGACATTCACAAGGAGAGGAGGGAGCACACCCGGAGCCTGCTGACCTGCCTGCATGCTGGGCGAGGCCGGGCTTGTGGTGGAAGCAGGCATTGTTCTCTCCATCGCAGCAAAAAGTACTTAATTGTATTTTAGACGCATAAAGATGCAGAAAGACTTAATTATGTCTGAATATGTTACTCACTTATGTCCTTCAAATTCTAGGATTTCCAGGTGGATGTGTGCTGGGCTACATATCTGCCGCGTTGGCCAGACGGGGCGTGCTGGGCTCTCTGTTCCTAAAACACATAGATAGGAAGGTATTGATACTATACTGTGTCGGGAACTAAGGTTTTTGTAACTTTGTGGTTTTTGCAAATAAAAATGTTGTAATTCCTATAGTCTGGGCTGCAGTTCAGCCTTTGTTTCGGCAGGTTGCTGTAACTGTA
>NW_006284245.1:1271598-1303867 GCF_000327345.1 Myotis davidii
CGAGAAGGACCCCGAGAATTATGGAGGAGGAAGGAAACCGGCTTGCATTTGATGGGGCGTCATGCTAGAAGCTGCAGACCCAGCTTCCCACCCCATTGAAGAGGGGGAGAAAGGTGTTTGCAGGTGTACCCCAAGCTTCACGAGAGCCCCCGGGCAGGGCACGCGCCTCTGATTTCCCCCTGGACGGCCACGCACCTCCTCCAGAGCCCAGGGCGCCCTTTCTTTTGTTGTCCACTGTGACATCCGCGTCCTTCCATTCTGGTCAAATATAAACGATCAAACCCGCCTCTGCGAAGCTTTCCATCCAGCGTTAAGCAAAATCAATCCCCCGCCTGCACCCGTCCACACACTCTCCAGTTCCCTGTGCTCAGTAGCTGTTCCTCTTTGCTTCCCAGAGACGATGGGGCCTCGGGGCTGAAAAGGAGCTCGCTCCCCTCTCAGGCCAGGAGGGAGGGGCACGCCTGGGTCAGTTCCTAAGGCAGCCATGCCCCAGGCGCCGAAGGCCTTGCCGACATTCTTCATACTTAATCCCAACCAGACCCGTGCGATTTCCAGCTGGAGGACACTTGGCTAATTTCGGGGAGGCTCCGCGGTGTCTGGGCCGCGCCTGCCACCGAAGAGCCTGGGAAGGCTTTGTTGACCGAGGGAATCAATGAATCAGCAAACAAACAGCTTTGGGACAAAGGAGGACCTGACGCAGGTGAAGCGAGAGGATTCCAGGGCTGTTACACGGAAGGCATGTCATGGTTGAAAGCAGGTCTGCTGAGGCCTCGGGACCTTTAACCATTGGCGCAGCCTCTATCCCGCTGGGCAGGGCTGGGCCTGGGGAAGGAGGCGGCAGAGACCACCGCTGCGCAAACAGCGACCACAGCCAAAGACAGAGCTGCACCACCAAGGCTGTCAGCAGAAGCGAGGTTTCAGTGCTGCGAAGGCCTTCAAGGGAACTGCACTCATTCCTGTAGACATTCACAAGGAGAGGAGGGAGCACACCCGGAGCCTGCTGACCTGCCTGAATGCTGGGCGAGGCCGGGCTTGTGGTGGAAGCAGGCATTGTTCTCTCCATCGCAGCAAAAAGTACTTAATTGTATTTTAGACGCATAAAGATGCAGAAAGAGACTTAATTGTCTGAATATGTTACTCACTTATGTCCTTCAAATTCTAGGATTTCCAGGTGGATGTGTGCTGGGCTACATATCTGGCGCGTTGGCCAGACGGGGCGTGCTGGGCTCTCTGTTCCTAAAACACATAGATAGGAAGGTATTGATACTATACTGTGTCGGGAACTAAGGTTTTTGTAACTTTGTGGTTTTTGCAAATAAAAATGTTGTAATTCCTATAGTCTGGGCTGCAGTTCAGCCTTTGCTTTGGCAGGTTGCTGTAACTGTAGTCGATGGTCAGTTTAATAAAGGCTCCTAAATCTTTGATCTGAGTCCCTGGTGGTCGTCTCTGCGGGTCGCCCATTACAGATGGACAGCAACTTTGCTTACAAATAGTATCCTTAGAAGGTGAAACCTACCCACATTACTAGAGGCATTTGAAATTCTCCAAGTTGAATGTTCTAAGAAGGGATTTATTTTAAACATATAAAAACAGATGGAAATCTCAGTTGATTATCAACAAAGTGGATCTTGGTAAACAGCTGTAGTAATCAAGAGATATAAGCTACTTAGGTACTGAAATGCCAAACATTTTGAGGGGGAGGGGGCAGTTTTGCATCTTCCTGCAAGCTCATCTGCACCTTGAGCAGCTGGGGGGCAGGCGGGTGAGGGATGTGGGGGTTACTGACAGCCCAGTTCCAGACATGCAGCTGCGCGACTTCAGATCAGGGCTCAGCCACAGCATCTTGGGCAAGTTACTTCCTGCCCCAGTGCCTCAGTTTACTCATTTGTGTAAAGGTGACAGTAGAACCGTGTAGGTTTGCTGTGATGGTTCAATAAATGAGCATGCAAAGCACTTAGAATAGTGCCTGCCACAGGAAACCAGCTGATACTGAGAAGGCTAACCCCTATTTTGTAAAACTACTGTTTGGAATTCTCTGCTATTTTTTAGATGGCCTCTTATGCTTGAAAAAAAAAAAATAACTTTGCTTTCTAGCCTGCTTGAATAATGAGGAAGATAAACTTAGCTGTCTGACCTTGTAGGCCAGAGACTAGATCCGCCCATACTCTCAATGCCATGCCAGGTGCATTTTTTAATTGGATAGAACTGTGTAGTTCCCAAGGCCACCAGCGAGATAACCACTAAGCACACACCGGGCTGGCTCTTTAATGAAAAGGGAAGTTCTGCCTGTAGCTTTGCTTAGGATTTGAATTCATTTTCTCTGAGCCCACCGCGGTGAATAAAGAGTAACTCCAAACTTCCTGAGCACTGCTTGATTTATTCCGGTTCTCTGTCACAATATGTCGAGTTGTTGTTTGTGATATGGGGAATCAAGACAAAAAAATAAGTAATGCATGACAGTCCAAATCTCAGTGTCTGCTTTTACCAGGCCTGGTTTGTTTAAGTATTATGAAGTGGGGTAATTCTACAGATGAGTCACCACGAAAGGCAGCAGGCACACAGAAATGACCAGGAATGGGCCTCGTCCTGCATGACAAACCGTACAGACTCAACAACCTGCAATAACCCGTCACTAGGGCAGATGGGTTTGCAGTTGTTTATGAAACCTCCATGAAATTGTATCTGCTGACATGAAAATAGCGTCCCATTAATTTTGATGGTATTCTAATCTCTTTCCTCTCAGATGCATAGCAGTCAGGGCAAGGAAAGCCTGCAGGTAGCAACAGCCACCAGCCTTGTTCCCTATTTAAGTCACATCTCCAGCATGAGGGGCACTTAGCCAGGGCTCTGAAAAATGACTTGGAAAGTACCTATGAAACAGCCCTATCCCGAAATCAGCAGTTTTGTCATTTCAGAGCAAAATGGCCTTGTTTCTGCAAACTTCCAGCAAAGCAGGTTAATAAGCAGATCCTATATTCTATGCAGTGCCACCGATCTTGCACTTTAAACTTGGAAGGACTGGTGTGTGTCATGCATTCCCATTTGGGCGTTCTAGAATTCCTTGTTTTATGTTGGTAAGAAGGGCTTGACCTGGTAATAACACCACTGATTGTCTCAATCATGTTGAGTCAGCTGGCTTCTGGGTGGCGGCTCCGAGAATCTGTCTAGTGGCTTTCTCTTACTTGAGAGTGCAAGTTGGCATTTGGTGCCTTAAGTCCAAGCCCTAGCGTTTCAGTGGTGTGGCATGTTCTGTGACAGGCCAGAGCTTGAGAACATTTGGAAGTTGGGCCTTCATTGCTGGCCAGGAACTTGTTTCTCACAAGCCAAACTGAAGCATGGTAGCAACCATCTCAGGTAGAAACTGTAGTTTAACTCTAATCCTGTTGTTTGGCTTAACAATAGAAAAGTTATTTTGATTTTCTGAATTATATGAATCATCCCATTCGATTAAATGCCTTGTTGATTGTAATGTGAATATCCCATGGGTTGTCCTTATACTAGTCTTAGAAAGCACATTTTCCTTTACCTGGGAAGGACAGCACAGTTATCCCAAGATCAGAGGGCTCTAGACCCAAAACTGTAATTTAGATAACATGCTGTTTCTGCTTCTGTAAACTGCTTTTTGCAAACTAGGTTCCTCATTCCAGACCCAAGGGCTCTAGATAATGTGTTTTACTCCGAGACCCCAAACTATAATTAACATGCTTAATTCTGCTTCTGTAAACTGTTTTTTTTTTTTTTTTGCGAACCAGGTTCCTCATTCCAAACCCTGGGATGTAATCAATACCTCTGTGATTTTTTTGCCTAGATAACCTTGGAGCTGCGACCAGCTTGTGACTATGAGATTTGGGAAAGCAAAATGGTCCCTCATAGTCCCGGATTGCAATAAATGTGACTCTTTAATTTGACTTCTTGAGGCGTCCTTCTGTGATTCGAGGGGTACATTACAACAAAACCAGCTACCTTGCCCATATCATAATTCAGATACTGAATGTTAAATCTGCTTTTGTCTAAATGTTATTTTCTACTCTCCAAAACATCAAAGTTGGTTTTGATCCTCTATGACATCGTGATTTTATGCATCATGCATTTCTGTGAATTTTAAATTTGGTTCCTTTGTAGAATAAGGATATAAGCAACACTGAAGTAAAATAAGGCAAAAGACATGCTAAATTCTCCTTCACCCTCAAAAATAACATAATCACACCGCAGGTCTCCATTAATAACCTCTCAGCAGAACAGAGAAGAGGCCACGCATTTCATGTTCAGCTACCGCTGAGAATGTGCTAAAAGCTTTTTCTCGGACTGGCTGTCATTTCCACAACTGGCAGACATGCCATGCTTCAGAAAGGCATTTTCATTTGGATAATAACTGAGAGCTTGTCACATGCTAAGTCACTGGAACTGTTCGGCAGGGAAGAAAATAGCATGCTCTCCCCAAGCCTTGTCTAGCTTCTTCCCGTGTCCCACCATCAAAGCACACAGTTTTGTATCACACAAAGGAAGTTTGAAGTGGTTCGGGTCTCCTGTGAGAACTTATTTTGTGCTGTTTTAGTCCCGTCATTAGAGGCTTTTCTTCCTTAATAGTGGCTTCTTACTAGATCTATCATTCTGTCTGTCTCTGAGAAAGCAGAAATTATTGCATTAATTTTATTTTGCAAAGGAAAATAAGATATGAGGAAGAGACTATGCCAGCATTACATGCAGATAATGTGCAGAATTCTAGGTATGTGTCATCAGCTCCCACATAGGTTTGGTATTTCTCATCTTATAAATTCTGGGGAACACTGACTTAAAAATTAGATACCTCCTCTTTCTTCCTGGAGGTAAATATTAAACAAGGGCCCTGGAAATCCTCTGGTAGCAGTGAGCACATCGAACACCTAGATCTTGGTTCCTAATATCATTCTTCAGTAAAAGGATCATAGCTCATTAAGAAATGACTGATTCTAGGGTTTGGGCAGGGGATAAGATGAGTTTATTGATAGAACTCCCAAAGACTGAAGTTGAAATTATTTAAACAAAATAAACAAAATACTGTTAGATTATAACCCAGAGTATAAAATAAACTTCCACAAATCCATATGTGATTAAAAGAATAATAAATAAAGGAGACTCGGCAAATCTCTTGGGCAGAAGGATTCCAAATAATTTACACAGATAACTCCACCCTCGGTAAAGTGGGATATAACTCTCCATTCCTGAAATGTGGATTTGGTACAGTGAGTGTTGAGAGAGGAAAAAGTGGGAAGCATAACTATATAATATCGAAACATGACAAACACTACTGCAGCCACATGGTCAAGGTTAATATCAACAGTGATAGGTCATGTTGATAGTATGTACCCAATACATGATATGATAATGACAATACTGCACCTCTGTGTTCCTCCCCTAAGCTCACTACCCGAGTCCTACCCTGAGAAATACATTAGACTAATTCCAATTGAAGGTCATTCTACAAGTTACCTGATTGGCACTTCTCAAAATTCAAGGTCATCAAAGACAAGGGAAGTATGAGGAGCTATTAGATCCCACAGGAGCCTAAAGAGACATGGCAACTAAATGTGATGGGATATCCTGGGAAAGGAAGAAGATATTAGGTAAAACTAAGAAAATCTAAATAAAGTGTGACCTTTAGTTGATAATTTTATATTAACATTAGCTCATTAATTGTGACAAATGTACCACACTAATGTTAGATATAAATTTTAGGAAAAACTGGGTCCAAAATCTTCATACACAAATTTAGAATCCAAAGTATCTAGGAAAATATTTTTTAGGATTTACAACAATTTTATTTGGTGCCAAAACATTACCTGTTTTTGTCTTCTTTTATTTCATTCTAGTGTACATGTTTATATGGTTTAATTTGCATATATTATCGTCTGATTTCAGTATCCTGCTCTAAAAACACTTCTAATGGGGTTACAAAATATATGGTCTATGTACCATATTGTCTTTCTAGAATCCAAAACATTTGGGATTCCAAAATTCATTCTTTCCCCAAGGGTTTTGGTCCATAACTGTGGACCTCTGGGGTGTATCCCATTGGGTTTTGTGAGAATTATGGGATTCACATGACAAGCTTAACCCAGTCACAGTCACCTAATATACAGCCAATAATAATTTATAATTATTATCATAATTACAGTTCCCTGAGTCCAACAAATAGTCTCTCTGCATCCTGAAATCCCCGGAGGTCTCAGCTACTTGAATGGCTTGGAGGAGATCTGGTTCTCCAAATCAAGACACATATGTTTTCAAGGCGGACCTCTGCCTTGACCACTGAGAGACATTGACCTGCCCCTTGCATTTCCATTTTTGCTTTATAGATGGGATCTGTTCAAGAATGTGACCGATCGCTTGCACTGAGCAGAGCTGAAAGATGTCCCAACGCTGTACTTTAATTTCTGTCTCACAGACTGCTTTTCCCGCAGACTTCAGTGTGCTCCGACGCATCCTCAATCTGCGGTGAAAAGTACGTCAGCGTGCTTTCTCTGCTCCTGTTTGTAAGCGATAGAACCGTGCTCTCCCATCTCTCCTTTCCCACAAGAGCTCCCGCGGACAGAAAGCGGCATGCATCCATCTGTGGATCATCACCTGTCCTGGTGGCGATCCAGGGGGCACCGGGTTTATTTTCCTTGAGAGATAACCAGACACGGGAGGAGGAATACACTGCTGTCATCCTTTGGAACCCGATTCAGATGTTTCCTCTTCTTCCTGTTCGGAAGCTGGTGGCAGGAGGGCCTGATAGTGACCCCACATCCACAGTTATTGTTCAGGTGCCAAGAGCCGGCTGACCAGGAATAGTTTCCACATGCTTTTGGCTAGACATGGCAGCCCTGGCGTGTGATTCTTCCTGCTCCCAAAACAAAATTCCTTTATTATGACTCTCCTTTCTTCTTTCCTTTGTGTCCATTGCCTTTTCAGTATTTCAACGGAACTTGCTATCTCGCCCTTGTTATTCAGCCACATTTGGACTTTAGGGTTCCCTCCATTGGGACGCGCCATTGCTGTGGGATAGGAACCCACACGCAGGAAAAAGCCCAGATGTTCTCTTCTGAGACACGAAGTCCTCAGAGGCATCATGTTGTTGGTGAGCTTGTTCTGACAACCACGTCATTAGAGAAGGTCTGATTTCCTTGGGGGAACCTCTGTGCTTCAGAACATTGTCAAACAATTTCCAAAAGTTTTTTTTTTATTGAGATATGATTGACACGTTACATTAGTTCCAGGAGTACAACATAATGATTTGATCTTTGTATCTATTGAAAAATGATCACCAAAATAAGTCCAGTTACCATGTTTTACTACATAGTTTCAAAAATTAATTTTTTCACGTGATGAGAACTTTTAAGACTTATTCTCTTAGCAACTTTCAAATCCAAGACACAGTATTAACAGGAGTAAGGGACAAAATATTGCAGTCACCACACTGTACATCACAGCCTACGCCTTATTTTATAACAGGAAGTTTGTACTTTTCAACCCATTTCGCCCACCCCACCCTCCACCTCTGGCGACCACGAATACATTCTCTGCATCTATGAGCTTGGTTTTTGCTTATTTTGCTTCCTGATTGTATTGGCTGCAGATGTGCATTATAGTGGTACAGAGGTTACTCGCCTCAGAGGCCCGTATCATGGCCACGCCTGTGATGGTTTCAGCTGTGTGTAGTTGCAGGTTTTAGCTGTGTGTAGCTGCAGGGATGGTCTCAGCTGTGTGTAGCTGCAGGTTTTAGCTGTGTGTAGCTGCAGGGATGGTCTCAGCTGTGTGTAGCTGCAGGTTTCAGCTGTGTGTCGCTGCAGGTCTCAGCTGTGTGTAGCTGCAGGTTTTAGCTGTGTGTAGCTGCAGGGATGGTCTCAGCTGTGTGTAGCTGCAGGTCTCAGCTACTTGCTATTTAAACAGAGGAAGGAGCAAGTACAAGGCTTCATGGGAGTTCAATGCCCTGAACTCTCCCCCTCTCCACGCCTTGTGAGCCCCCCTCCACTTGAGAGCTAGGAGCCTGACATTTGTAGAACTTGAACTGAAGGCTGTTACCTTCCTATGTTATTTACATTTAGTATGAACGTGGGAATCTGAACACAAGCTTCAAAGAGTAGGAAGAAAATGTAGGAGGACACAGGCCCGAGGCAGGGAGAGGTGCCATTAGCAGGAGTGGGGGACAAAATACCGATCGCTCATTTAAGACCCCATGTGAGTTGAATCTCCTCTTTATATTACCTCTGCTACCCAGCAAATTTTGCCCCTCACATTTCCAGTTTTAAAACAACACAATGTGTGTGGGCCATCCCGCAAGCCCTGTTTCTAAAAGCACAGATGACCTCTTTTAAAGGAAAAGAAACCATTCCACTTGAAAAGCATTCAAACCCATCCCAGTAATTACACAGGAGTCTAAGCTTCCAGCGTGTGGCCTGTAACTGTCCTCAGTGCGGGGACAGGTGGGGCTTCTTCAGTGAGCCGATCAGATTCCGTATTTTCCTTCTGCCCCTCATTGGGTGACAGAGGATCTTTGTCCTTTCTCCCTCCCTCTGCCTTTAATCATCTCTGCAAACAAGATGACAGGTGACAGGAAGATTTCTCTAAAAGAAAGAGTTGTCACGACTACAATCACATCAATAATAAAATTAACAGGTTCGTCAATTACCCAGGTAATTCATGTCAAGGTGAACCTTAACCTTTGAAATGATTAGGATAATGGCCATCACTCTTTCTTTTCCTAGAATTGATAAACTCTTTCACATAGTATAAAACTTTAATGCTCTTTATTTAAATGTAATATTTCCTGTGAAAAACTTAGTTCTGGATTTAGAAAAAAATACACAGGAAGCTATATAATCAATTAAATTTAGTGATTAAAGAACATTGAAATGTTGCTGTGATAGACAGATTGCTTAGTAGGAAGAAAAAAATCGGCTGATGTTAAGAGAGAGATCCTGTGAGCATCTTTTTGGAAGCCCAACATCTATTCAATTGATTTATTTTCTTATTTTTAGACCTACCAAAGAGTAACTTTTTTTAAAAGGGAGCATTCTAAAGAACTCTTAAAGATCCACATCTCTGCCTATTTGTCCTAGGAACATTATTTCAAAAGCTGAATGCCTTATAATTGCACACCAGTTTTTAGAAATTCTGTTAATTTTTAGACAGGATTCAGAATGGTCTACAAAAAGCAATTTTCAGTTTTAATTACTGCGAAAAGTGGGGAGCCAAGATTTGCTGCCACCTATTGTTCTACCAAAGAAATGACTCACTTGTAAGACTTGCTTTTTGCATAAATTACTCATCAAAATGGTTATTTCCAAAATTAAGATCAGATTATATTCATGACGCTTTTTCTTCGGGGACTCTTTTTGTCTCTAACAGTTGGGGAACAGGTTTCCGAGTGCTCATGCATGAGATTTAGACTTTCCTCCTGGCACATGCTGCAGACATTTGAGAAGGTTGAAGAGACAAAAACAAAGGAGGCCTCTGCTTCCTAAACAGCTCACATTACCCTGAACGGCTTGGAAGCTCATTTTTGTCAAATAAAAGCATTTAGCTTGATGACAGCACTCTTAGCCCCAGAAGTCAAATTTAAAGTGAAGATTCCCTCACCGCACGGTTGCTGTGTGCCGGGCAGACAGTTAAAACCTGGAAATATAGCCATGGCTGTATCATGGTCCCAGCCTTCGGACATGTCAGAATTTAAAAGAGAAGACAAGTGACACTGAGAGAAGGAAGTGCCTTGTTCGTGTTGAGAGAGAATGGGTTGGTGAGGAATCAGGAAATCAAGACAGGAAGCTACGATCATAATCCTGCTATGAGGTAACATCAGTGAGAAGGAGAGTTGGTGATAGGAATGGAGAAGATATAATGAAAGAGATAATCTAAAGATGGAGGCTCAGTGACTGAAACAGGTGGAAGAGAAAAGATCATTTCAAGTTCAGGATGAGGGAGGCTGGAAGGGGGTGTTGGTTGGCAGGAAAAAATGGTTCTATCCCTGTATTTCACTTACCAGGAGATTCATACAATTACTGCAACTACCTGAAATGTACCCCCTCCACACACACACCAAATCACAATAATAAACCAATGAATAGATGCCACATGACCAACAACCGAGTTGCTCCAAAATAGATACAATGATAGGATCTCAAATTAAGCTCCTATATTCTATCCATATTAGATTATTTTTGTCTCTGGCTAAGATGTTATTAACTTTCATTTTAGAAACTACTTTCACTTAGTTAAAAAAATTAATGCATGGTACATGAGAAGCAAGAAATTGGGACAAGGAACAAGGTGGGGAAATAATTTCCAGAGGAAGCTCTAAGAGTCATGGTGACTGTCCAACTTTCTAAATAGTTTAGGCTTCAAGTTTCCGCCAATTCCCCGATTTAATATCACCCCCTTGTCTTTCTCAGAATCTTTTGCTGTTGACCTTAGACTGATGCTCGAGCCAGGAGCGTCAGTTTGGGAATGCCTGGGGTGAGGTGGTGAGGGCTCTCCTGGGGAGGGAACTTCTGAGTCAGACTGGCCCAGTGCACGGCAGCCAACTATGCATTAACAACAACAAAAGTAATAATAATGCACACACTTCGATGGCACTAAGCAGGTGCCCAGCAACGTTCTAAGTGCTTTACATATATTTGGTTAGTGAATCCTCCCCATTACCTCTGAGTTCAATGCTATCCCTACCCGTGCTGCACAGATAAGGAATGGAGCACAGAGGTCACATAGAGAGTGAGGGGTGGGGCTAGGATGCAAATCCAGAAAGTCCGCGTCCCAGCCTGCGCTCTTACCCACTACCCAGGGCATACACTGTACCTTAGTGTCAACAGCCGGCAGAGGACTTTCCCAAAGGCAGTGTGCTTGTTTCAAAGTATTCAAAGCTTGCAAGCTGTAGACATGCAAAACTGATGTTAGTATATCCAGGCTGGTATTTGGTGTTTCAAGACAACCTTTCACTCGAACAGTCTACGCATGGGTTATTTTCTCCCCGTTGACTTTATAGGTAGACAGATTAATTCAATGAACTAATGGACCATACATCCATAAACTGGTACTGTGTGTTGTTCTTGTCAAATGACTCGTCCCATTATTTTTAGGATTAATAAGCCATTTTATTGAGCATCCTCTGGTTCACAATTTCTGATTAACCTGCTACATTGTTCTAGATGGATTTCTCACATACATTCTAAATATTTAATTACTCTTCACATATATAAAGTAACACATAATAGGAATATGATAGGAATAAAAAGAATAAAATTTGGAACAACACAGTAAACAGTATAAATAAATTCATTTTTCTTTTAGTTTTTTCCTACTAAATGATCTAAATTACAAAATTAGTAACGGCTCATCTTAAAAATGAAACAATATATTTTAAAATGATAATCTCTTTCTATTCTTCCATTTCTACTCATCTGAGGTATCTAACATTAATAGCCTGGCCTATGAAAGACACAGAGAGAAGAGTGACAAGTAAAAATACAGAAACAATAACACAAACCTAAAATCAATCCAAGTTAATGCGCGCGCGCGCATACACACACACACACACACACACACACGCACACACACATCTTCCAACATTTGTCCAAACATTTGTGATATATCCACTCAACTAACATTGTGTATGTGAAGTAATCAGAGGGATGTGGGCAAGAAATATACAAATAGATACACACACACACGCACACACACACACACGCACACACACGCGCACACACACGCACACACACGCACACACGCACGCGCGCGCGCACACACATGCACACACACACACATACTCCTCTTGGGTGTCACTTGTATATAGCTTGTATCTCAGGGATATCCCTATAGATGGCGTAGTGATAAAAAGGCAGTCACAAGTCCTATGTGCAGCATGACTATTCACCAGGAATAAGCAAACCATTAGTCTGAGATATGCTTGTATATATCTGTATTTGTTTAAGCAAAGATACAGGTGCGGAAGGGCACACGCTGGCCTGTTAGCAATGTTACCAGAGGGGCGGCAGTGGCGAAAAGGATTGAAGAAAAGGGATGGGGCAAAAATTAGCTTGTTCTTTGTATATTTTTGTACTATATTGTTTTGTTTGCCTCCGTATGATTTTTTACTTTTTAAAATTAAAAATATATATAATGTAAGGAACGTTTAAAAGAGGAAAAGATTCAACAGCAACAAACACACAACCTAATAGGTATGTCTTTCTACACCTTTATTCTTGTTCCCAGAAACATATAAACACATGTAGGATTTATTTTATATAAAAATGAAATCATATACTTTAAATTACTATTTGATTTTTCCATTGAACAAGACACAACACATTCTTTTACACAATCACATAACATTTCATAGTTCTTCCAGCAGCAGGCCTTATCCTAGGTTTATGCCACTCAGGCCACTGCTGAACATGTACATCTTACGTCTATGGGGTAAGTCTCAGGGGCACAGTCATAGTACCTTAGTTTTAAGAAATGTTGCTGCATTAATTCCCAAAGACTAGCAACTTGCTTTCAACCAACATTGGATGTTACACTTAGTTTGTTGATTTGTTTTTAACTGTAGACCAGTTTAATGTTTAAAAACGGAATCTCACTGCAGTTACAATGTGCGTATTTCTGACCACTTGTGTAATTAAACATTTTTTATTTGCTCATTTTCCATTTTAATTCCTGTCTTGTAAATAGTTTGTTAAATTCAGTTACTCTATTGAGTTACCTATCTTTTCTCTTTTAAGACTGGTAAGAAATTATGTAAAATACACTTCCTCCCAGTTGCAATTTTGTCTAAGTCATTGGTATTTTACTTTGTCATTGTCTGACATGTGAGATATTTTTGTTTTGGGGGCCAGGTTTGTTTTTTGATTATTTCAAGGATTCTGGAGTCCCTGACTTCTTGAGATTTCTCATGCTAAGTTTATATAACAACTAGAAGCCCGGTGTATAAAATTCGTGCATGGATGAGGTCCCTAGGCTTGGCAGGCGATCAGGGCCAATCAGGTTCCCCCCCCCCATCTCTCCCCCTCCTCCTTCCCTCACCATCTGCATCTGCCACCACCCACCCCCAGTTCCCTGTCCCAGCCAGGGGCCCAGCCCCGATTAGGTGATCAGGGCCTGCTGGCCGGGGGGAGGGACCGGGAGGTTGGCCAACAGGCCCCAGCCCTGATGGGGTGTGTGTGTGGGGGTGATTGGGGGTGTGGCTGGCCAGGGGGAGGGGCCATGGAAGGTTGGGAGGGCAATTGGGGCCCCGATCGGGCCAGTTGGTTGCTTGCAGTGCTTGTCATAGCGACCAGTCACTCCAGTCTTCCAGTCACTGGATATATATATATGTGTGTATGGGGAGCCCCGTGGGGGATGTCTGACTGCTGGTTTAGGCCCTAAACCAGCTTAAGACATCCCTCTCTCAATCCGGGACCACTGGCTCCTAACTACTCACCTGTCCTCCCCTGCTGGCCCAGTCACCCCTAACCACCTCTGCCTCAGCCACTGACACCGTGGCTTTGTCCGGAAGGATGTCCAGTCTAATTAGCATATTACCCTTTTATTAGTATAGATAGGTTCCCATGGATTCTATGGTAATATTTTAGTTTAAAACACCATTTAACTTATTTATTCATTTGTAAATAAGAATAATTCAGTTTACTTTTGTGAATGTATAGTATTAGGTATTTAAGTTTATTGTGTTGAAGCTTTGTCTAGGAAGTCTAACAAATTTGAATTAACAATAGTTAAAGATTTTTCTCTTCCATAATTGAATGGAAATGGTTAAAATATTTCACCATTTGTATATTTATTATTGATTACTTAAACTTTAACATGCTAAATAATTTTATTTTTTAATTAGAATTTTAAGGAAAGAGCTTACTTTTGTCATATACTTTCTCAGCATCTATTGCTATAATCATGGATTTTACCCTCTTTAATTTAATGGTGCAGTGAACTATGCTGACAGATTTTCTACTGTTGAATCACATCAATAACTTTAATAGAAAGCTTACTTATGAATCCTTTAATATGCTACTGGATTTGATTTACTTGGAGTTTTGCATTAGTATTAGTGAAATTGGCCTACAGTTTTGCATTTTGAATTATCTTTGTCAAATTGTGGTATCAAAATTTTCTCAACTGAGAAGCTTTGCAGCGGGGAGCGGAGGAGGCAGGAAACTGGACGGGAGCGGGAGCTGGGTGGATACCATGGCTGGATCAGCACCTTGGAGGCGGTGAAATGCAAGATCCAGGTTCCGCAGCTGCAGGCCAACGATGCCGAAGAGAGGGCCGAGCGCCTCCTGTGGGAAGCGGGGGAGAGGCGGGCTCGGGAGCAGGCGGAGGCTGAGGCGGCCTCCTGGAACTTAGGATCCAGCGGTGGAAGAGGAGCTGGACCGTGGCCAGGAGCGCCTGGCCGCTGCCCTGCAAAAGCTGGAGGAAGCTGCGAAAGCTGCCGACGAGAGCGAGAGAGGCATGAAGGTTATTGAAAACCGAGCTTTACAAGATGCAGAAAAGCTGAAACTCCAGGAAATACAACTCAAAGAAGCTCCGCACATTGCAGAAGGGGCAGATAGAACGTATGAAGAGGTGGCTCGTAAGCTGGTAATTATTGAGGGAGACTTGGAACGCACAGAGGAGCGAGCTGAGCTGGCAGAGTTCCGTTGCGGAGAGATGGGTGAGCAGGTGAGACTCATGGACCAGAGCCTGCCCTGTCTGAGTGCTGCTGAAGAAAAGCACTCTCAAAAGGAAGACCAGTATGAGGAAGAGATAAAGATTCTTACTGATAAACTCAAGGACGCAGGGACCCGTGCTGAGTTTGCTGAGAGGTCGGTAGCCAACCTGGAAAAGACAACAGATGATTTGGAAGATAAACTAAAATGCACCAAAGAGAAGCGCCTCTGCACACAGAGGAGGCTGGACCTGACTCTGCTGGACCTGAATGAGAGGTAGAGCCAGCCAGCCCCGCCTGCTGCTGCTCCTCCCTCGGACCTTGACTCGCCTGAGGCCAGCCTGCGTGAAGCTGACCTTTAAACTGAGGGCTGACCTTTAATTGGAAGGCTGCTTTCTCCTTCCACCAGCCCCCACCCCACTTCCCCACCCGTGTCTTTTTCACCAAATTGTCTCTGCCTCCCCTCAGAGATTTTGATTGGGCTAGAGGCTGAGCAACTTTGGGAACAACATTTAAGGCAATGGTTCTCAACCTGTGGGTCGCGACCTCTTTGGCAATCGAACGACCCTTTCACAGGGGTCGCCTAAGACCATACTGCATATCAGATATTTACATGACGATGCATAACAGTAGCAACATTACAGTTATGAAGTAGCCACGACAATAATTTTATGGTTGGGTCACAACATGAGGAACGGTATGTAAAGGGCCAGAAGGTTGAGAACCACTGGTAAGGGACTGTGAGCACAATGCAAAGTGTCTTTAAAAGCATGTTGTGATGTACACGTTTTGTAATTACTTTTTTTGTTGTTGGTGTACTCCGGGGATGTCCTGGGTCTGTCTGTACATCTCACTTCCTCTCACCCACAGATTCCGATCTGTGGAACTTGCTTTTTGTTGTGACCTAACTCTTTCTCCCAATCCTCAAGAACCCTAAAAAGCGAATTAGCACACTTCTTTCTTTTTTAAGTTTTTTTTTTCAAAAAATTTAACTTGTTACTAAGCAGGAACCAGATTCATTAGTTCCAGAAGCCTTTTAGGAGCGCCATTCTCTCTCCTTGAGGACCCTCGGACTTTCTGCCTGAAGGCTGTTCATCTCCGCCTTAGTTCTTACAATGGAAGCAAGTAACTTTTGATCTCCCAGCTTGATTTTTCCTCCATAAGTAAAGGAGTACCTTCTAGAAGTGTTTCTTCTGGTTGTGCTGTTGCTTATGGTAGATGTTTTTCCCCTTTGTCATGGGGCTGTTTCTTCTCTGCATCTCAGTGCAGGCACCATGCATCGTTGCCTCTCTGCTGAGGTGGTCAGGGCCTGCAGCGCCCCTGGGTGCCTGACTAGGGGCTCTTCCATCCACTGGCACATAACCCCTGTCCAGCTCCCTGCCATCATGGTGGGTGCTACTCAAAGACCCACTGGCAGGGAGAGGTCACGTACATCCCTGAGCATCCTGGAGAACTCTGCCTGCTTGCCACTGAGGAATTCTAGAGAGAGGATGAGAGAAAGGAAATCAGTGAATAAAAGGTTTGAAAATGTGGATTCTACTTGGAAAACAGGTAACCTGCCATGTTTAGTAAAATATTTAACTATTAGAAGCCCAGTGCACAAAATTCGTGCACAGGAGGGATGTCCCTCAGCCCAGTCTGTGCCCTCTTACAGTCTCGGAACCCCACAATTGATCACCCTAAAAGGATAGGCCCTGTCCATCTGGCTGGGGCTCCTCGATGGATCATCCCAAAATGGTAGGTCCTGCTCACCTGCCCGGGGCTCTGTGATGGATCGCCCCTGCAGAGGGAGGCCCTGCCCACCTGCCACAGCACTGCCGCTGGTAGCCTGGGCCTCCCTCTTTATGGAGATCATGGAGCCCCCTGATTGATCGATCACCTGCTGGCTGGTGGCCTGGGCCTCTCTCTGTAGCGTGATCATGGGGCTATGTCTGGGCCCCTGACCAATCGCATCGCACCCGCCTTGGCTGTCCTGGCACCAGTGGGTTTCATAGCATGGTCATCCAGAAGGTTGTCCAGAAGGATGACCAGAGGTTGTTTGGCTGTCCAGTCTAATTAGCATATTATGCTTTTATTATTAGATAAAAATTGTTGAGAGCTCCAAGTTGTATACATTTCAAAATTTATAAAACATGTGAAAATATCGTTTTATTCTGCATTAAGCAATTCAATCCTCAACAAGTAAAAATTTGTTTCCTAGAGTGCAGAATAAGTTTGGAAGATTATTTTTTAAAAAGGTTAGAAGCTGACCTCTGGAGCAATTTGTAAGAACATTCATAATTTTAGTTATTTGCTAGGCGTGGTCATGAAACCTCCCTTGGATGGTTTCACATCCAGCCTCTATTTGTGGTCCCTGCATAAGTTATTTAACCTCAACATAACTTCATATTTTCAGTTTAAAATATACAGAATATTAACAGGATATTTGATGATTAAATGAGCTAACTCATGGCCTACATATAGGCTCTTGCCAAACAGTCTCAAGTATTTTTTTTTTTGCCTGAGCTACACTAAAAATCACAAGATCTCATGATCTTTTATTTTATTTTATTATTTTATTTCATTTTCCCCAACACCATTTATCCCCTTTATGCCTTCTTCCACCTTCGCCTGCCCCCCACCGTCACCACACTGTGGCCCATGTTCATGGTCCTTTGTAGTTTCGTTTTGTGAATGAAAACCTAGGATACCAAACCTGTGGCCTCATTTTGAATTTTCAGGCTGCCTGTGTATGGCATGTGTATGCACACACATGCATAAAGCCGCCCATGTGAAAATGTGATACTAAGTATTGGATTTTATCAGTAAAAATTACCATGAAGTCAATACTGAGCCAAGGAAACATCATGAAAACCCTACAGAGTGAAACTCAGATTTAGGAAAATCCTATTCAAGCTTGCTGTGTGGGAGACTAGAGAGGGGTAGAAGGTAGGGTCAGGTTTAAAGAAATTCTAGAAGGATACCTGTAATGCTAGAAGGTTTCCATCACATAATCCTTTTTCTGAAATTCTCTTTTTATTGGCAGTTGCTCTCTGCCTTTGGGTGATTTATTGGAACGCCTTAAATTCCCTACCAGCTGTTACAGCTGATAGACTAATAGGCCTTTGGAAGGTTAACCCATGTCCCACTACATTTATTGCTTTTGGATCCAATTAGAACACCTCAGTCTGGCATAGAGGTTGGCATAGATGGTGACAATCATGCACCTAAAAAGGAGGGTATGTGTGTGTGTGTGTGTGTGTGTGTGTAGGAATGAGTGAGTGTAGGTGTGTGTGTGTGTAGGAATGAGTGAGTGTAGGTATGTGTGTGTATGTAGGAATAAGTGAGTGGATGTGTGTGTGTGTGTGTGTAGGAATGAGTAAGTAGAGGTGTGAGTGTGTGTGCGTGTGTGTATGTGTGTGTGTAGGAATAAGTGAGTGAAGGTGTGTGTGTGTGTGTATGTGTGTGTAGGAATAAGTGAGTGAAGGTGTGTGTGTGTGTGTGGGTGTATGTGTGTGTGTAGGAATAAGTGAGTGAAGGTGTGTGTGTGTGTGTATGTGTGTGTAGGAATACGTGAGTGAAGGTGTGTGTGTGTGTGTGGGTGTATGTGTGTGTGTAGGAATAAGTGAGTGAAGGTGTGTGTGTGTGTGAGTGAGTATATAGGAATGAGTGGAGGTGTGTGAGTGAGTAGGAATGAGTGAGTGAAGGTGTGTGTGTAAGTGTGTAGGAATGAGTGGAGGTATGTGAATGAGTAGGAATGAATGAATGAGTGGAGGTGTGTGTGTGTGTGTGTGTCTGTAGGAATGAGTGAGTGGAGGTGTTTGTGTGTGTGTGTAGGAATGAGTGAGTGAAGGTGTGTGTGTATGAGTGTGTAGGTATAAGTGAGTGGAGGTGTGTGTGTTGTGTATAAGAATAAGTGAGGTAAAAAGGTTAGAGACCCTTGTTCACTTCTTGCTAGAGATTTAGAAAACAATATACTTTAGCCATGATGACCTTTAAGGCAAATATTTTGATTTTTTACACAGACAAAAAGGTAGTAATGGTGCCTTTTCCTTGCTCACCTCTGCATTGCTGTCTTTCCACTGAGAGGCGGAGGCCTCCATCAGCGGTCCTTGCCTTTTCCTTTCCTGGGTAAAGAGATGCTGCTGTAAAGACTGCAGCGTAGTCCCAGCCCCGTGATGTATTTTCTGCTCAGCAGGGCCATCAGGAAACATGCCCCCCGGTCATTTCCTGCTAATGGTATGCTGTGGCACACTAGCAGGGGTCTGGCCTGGACGCTGACCTTCTCAGTTACCACCGGTCAGTTTTCTCGTCCATGCATTGCTGCCTTTGGGAAAAAGGACTGTTTGTTTTGTGAGAATCAATATTTTTAAACATCAGTTCCATTAACACCTTCCCATGATTATACTCACCAACACTAGTCAATGTATTGCATCGAACCATTTTGAATCTAGGGGCTTTCTGCACCTGCCTGCCCCCCTCCCCCTCACACACCCACACACGGCCCCCATGCTCTCTTATTCCCAAGAAATCAGGTTTTGGTCTGTTGTATGACTTAATTTTATTCTGAAAGAAACTCAAGTAATTGCATCAGGATATTTCTCAGTGGGCCTGCATTTATGTCTCTAAATATTGCATGCTTGCTGCCGTCTTTCTACAGGTTGCTGCACATCTCTGCCGAAAACAGAGATTTGGTGTCTAGTCAAATATTCGTTAGTTACTTTATTATGTGTAATCATTCTCTACCTTGGAAATTTTCAGTCCATGTACACCACAATTAATCAGCAAGGATGTGTTAAGAGCCCTCTTTCAGCCCTTGTAATGAAATGTGAGATGTGATGAATATTTCTCGGTAATGAATAAGTATTGTGTTATGTTGACTCTGATTTATACTGAAGTATTATTCGACAGCCTCTTCCTTTATAATTTCTCTTATTTCATCCTTTGATTCTGTCAGCACAGCCTCATGACAAACAGTTGAAAAGTGGAGTTCTTTTTGTCTGTTAATTACTTTGTTTACACAGGACTGAAATACCGGTTTAACTACCTGTTTTGTCACAGTTACATGATGTAAATTTTAGCAAGAATTTAATTTGGAGGCAGGAGTGGTAACAAGGAAGTTAACTCTTCTGATTGAGATAAAACATTTTCAAAATAAATATGTAGATCTGGTTTGCTAGAATGATTGAAAAGGAGAATCATGGCTTTTCTTACAAAATATGCAAACATCTTTCTTGCGGTAGAGGCAGTGTAGGGAGAGGCGGTGTAGGGAGAGGCAGTGTAGGGTGTCTGCTTGCCATCTGAACCTGATTTCAGTCCCTGCTTGGTCATGGTCATGTGGCTGTGTAACTTGACTGATTCTTAAAAAAACTGTATTATTTTTCACTTCTATGATCAATTTAAAGAAAATCAATTTCATCAGATCCATCTTATTATTGGACATATTAACTTGGTCCATCTTCTAGGGCTAATCATGTGAAGGATTTTATGTCTAGGAAGGAGCACCGGCTATGAAATATATTTTAGAGTGAAGGTGCTCCAGTTAGTAGAGCCATCTGGAAGCAATGTCTGCATCTCACCTGAGCTACCTGGACATGCCACATGGGGAAGGCCTCTCCTTCTCCTGGCTGATGCGGCTGGACCTGAACTGAACTTTCCACAAAATTGGAGAACAGACTATAATTCCACAGGTGCCAAGTGCTTTCATTGCTGGACAGAAGGCTTTCCAAGCCATCTCCGCAGGCAATGAGTCCCAGAGATTGGAGCTTGATGGTCTGCTCATCTGCTGTTTACCAGGTAGGAGGAAGGACAACAAAGAGGCTGAGGTTCCTCCATTGAAGGACACACCATGTGTCTACCAGTGCCTGGGCCCAACCCCCCTCTCTGTGGGTTGATGGAAGGAATGGGCAGCTGAGGCCTTCATTTGCAGGCTGTGGCTTATAAATGTCCCTAATAAAGCTCATTACTTAGTCCATACCATGTGACACAGTGGCTTCACCTTCTTGCCCAATGGTAGGTCTCGGTCTATTTCCGTACTCTCCCCCCTTCCCCCTGCTTTAGCTCGTGTGCTGATGAGGACATTTGTGATGCTGAAGAGGACGAGCATCCCCAGGCCTTGCAGGAGGCCCCGAGATCAGGATCCAAGCGGGTCCATTTTTGTGTCCTGTGGACTGACAAGGCCAGCATTTTTCATTTTTTCCTCCGTCTTTCTGCTCCAGATGCTCCTCTTTCTTCATAGGAACAGTTGACACAAAGTACTTTAAAAAAATTATATGCAATAGTATGGCATAAAGATGTAATAGGCACATTTTCCCTATCCCCCCATTATCATCAGTTACAAATCCTGGAAGTTATGTATACAAAATGAGCAGAAAATGATGAAAGGTGGAAAGAGAAAGGTAGACCAACTGGAAACCACAGTAGCTGGGGAATGGCATGTGGTGAGTAACTGGGAATTAGTAGCCCAGTCAGGTGAGCACATCAAAACTTCTGTCATGAAGCTTTAACTTTATTGGAAAATGGGCTGCATTATAAAAATGTTACTCTCATTTCATTTTTTAAAAGTGATCTTTCTTTTTGTTATTCTTTTTAAAAATATGTTTTTATTGATTTCAGACAGAGGAAGGGAGAGGCAGAGAGTGATAGAAACCTCAGTAATGAGAATCAGTGATCAGCTGCCTCCTGCATGCCCCCTACTGGAGATGGAGCCCTTAACTCGGGCATGTGACCTCCTCATTCGTAGGTCAGTTGATGCACAACCACTGAGCAACAGCGGCTGGGTTGTTACTTTAATTTCTTAAAGAATTTCCACCAAATCTCTACATATCAATGTATTTAAGTCAAGAGACTTAATCAAGTTAATTATCAATAGCAGGATTACTACAGCAACATTGCCTGTGATATCTGTCAGGCATTACATCATTGGGTATTTGTGCTAACTATTTTACACATTACATATTCATTTACATGTATTATATTTTGTAAAAACATTGAAAATGTTTAGAAAATGTGGTTAAGTATAACAAAATAGGATACAAGGTGGAGTAAATACAATTATAGGTGTGTATGAATGAAGTAGGTGCCTGAAGAGGCAGGATTTAAGGCTGTGAATAACCTTAGTGGCTAATTTTTATGGTTTTATCTACTCACACTAATGATTTTCTTTGTTCATGGATTTGTAAGCCATTCTGGCACCCATTGCTCTGGGGCAGGCTGAAGCAGGTCCTTTTGTGGCCTGAAAAGTGGGCAATACCACTTGGTAAAAGGAGCTGTGCCTGTGGGAAGTGAACAGTTTCCAGAGGGACCTCTTGGGAGGAGAGAATGTTTCTGACAGATTGAGGTGCTCTCGATCTGGTCCCCTGCGAAGAAAGGACATCTAAGACTCTAAAGAGAAACTCTCCTTCAGGGAAGATTCTATCAGGGCTGGTGAGCAGAGCTGAACAGACGGACCAATGCGACCCCAGGCTGGCTTGTTCTGCCCCAGCAGAAAAGGGGGAATAGGAACCTGGGTGGATGGAGCCCCTGGCAGGTCTGTGAATGTTGACTGCAGTGGCTGAATTCTTAGAGCCTCAGTTTGGCACCAGGGTATTCTTGATAAAGAATGTAGTTACCCCCTGAGCCCTAAGCTCTCTCTTACTGCACTGACAGTTCTAGGTAAGAGGTAGCACTTGACCTGTGATAGTTCTCAAGAGAGCAGCATCACGCGGAACACATGGGACTGTAGATGCACAGATAATCATGTGAGTTTCAAGGACAATTAGCCCTCTAGGAAGTATCTCCCTTGAAAGTAGCCTTCCATGTCCACTCCTTCCCTTCCCACTCAGTCATTGGTGTTGGCAAAACATGTCACGTGGTGCAGCCACTGAAAAAGAAATCTCCGCACAGGACAAAGGAGAAGGCTGCAGGAACATTCACCATATGCTTGATCAGATCTGTTAGAGGACATTCCTTTTTTTGTCCTAGTTTCAAGTTTTTATTAAATTTTTCTTTATTATTTAACTATTATATTAATATCAGTTTTAGAATAAACTGATGTTAGAAATTTGAAACGTGTTTTTTATCTTATTGTCCTTATGGCCTAGTTAGTCATTTATTTAGCTATGCTTAACATCTTGGATTATATTATCCCATCTTCGACACATAGTTAACTTACATAGAATGTTCCTTGAGATTTTGCTTGTAGCACATACTAAAATGAATTTGGTTAAAGTGGTACATGACTTTTTCTTCATCTGAAATACCACTAACTTGACACATCTTTTCATGTTTACACAGGAGTTGTATGAATTATCAAACAATGACTTGGTATCTTCTGTGTTGCCCATCCTGCTCTAAATGGTGGAAGGCTGCCCATTGGACACATCAATGAGCCTCCTCATTTATGGCTTTCACTAAACTCCCCTGGACCTATGACAGCTTCAGGCAGGAGATGAGAAAGGTGGAAGGAAAGTGATTTGGGGTATTGTTAACCCTGGTTTTGTTCACCAGACAATTTGTTGAAAAACAGTTCTTTCTTTGGGTTCTAATATCTGCTGCTTCCCCAGGACCTGATCTGAACTTTTATTGGCCCTGAGGTTCTGGACAAGTCCTTGGTGTGTTTAATCAATCCTCCCTGCACCCTCCCAATAATTATGTACACAAGGTAATTTATAAGACGACTAGAGGCTCAGTGCACAAATTCGTGGACCAGTGAGGTCCCTCAGCCTGACATGAGGGATTGGCCGAAACCAGCTCTCCAACATTCCCCAAGGGGTCCTGGATTGCAAGGGGGTTCAGGCCAGGCTGAGGGCCCCCACCGGTGCATGATCAGGGATGGGGAGAGACACAGGAGGTTGGCCAGCCAGAGAGGGACTGCGGGAGGGCTCCAGGGCATGTCCGGCCCATCTCGCTCAGTCCTGATCGGCTGGACCCCAGCAGCAAGCTAACCTACTGGTCGGAGCGTCTGCCCCCTGGTGGTCAGTGCACATCATAGCGAGTGGTTGAGTGGTTTTAGCATATCATTAGTATATTACACTTTGATTAGTTGAATGGCCAACTGGTCGACCAGACACTTAGCATATTAGGCTTTTATTATATAGGATAGGATGCTCAAGTTTCCTATGAAGCCATATGTTTTGGGACCTCTGATAAAGTAACTGGTAGCAGGTAAGGCTCTAGGAAGGTAAGACTCTAGGAAGCAGACCTCAAAGGCAGATTCTGCACTGGTGTTATCATGTATTTGAAGTGTGTGTTTTCTTGCTGGGAGGTGGGATGAGGTCATTTATGTCATGTGCTATCATCACAAATATTCAAATTACCCATGGTGGTAGCTGGAGGTAATGAATATGGATGATAAGAGATCCAATGACTGAGTCTAATTTAGTTGTTAGAGAAACCACAATGGCTATTAAATTTGTGTATATATTTGGCTTTTTATAAATGTCCTGTGGAGCTTGCACAAGACAAAGTGGCACTACAGACTATGAAATTCCAGTTCAGAATATGATTGGAGAATGATAGCTCCTGATGACAACTTAGAGCAAATTCCTCATCTCCTGCAGTGCCAGAGCAGATAAGCTGAGGACCAATATTGGAACTAGATTGTAAAGGTCAACTATTGCAGTGGCTATGAGACGCTCCATTTAGTAGGTCTCAAGGCATGAAAAAGGGCACTACTGGGGAAGGGATGGGATTCCAAGAAATAGGATGGCAAGGTTGTGGTGGAGATGACAAGGCTGAGGACTTGAATCCCCAAATTTTCTGAAATCACCCTCGTCTGCCATCTCTTAGCTCTACAACTGTAATCAACACATTGTGTCATTTATTTTGTTCTTATTGTAGTTGTCTTTTTTAACATTTGTTTTGATGGGTGATAACAATAACGTGTCCCTTAGCTGAGATTCTCAGAATGGCTCCATGCATATGTATGAGCCTAGTACCCATCACTGACAGTTGTGTGGAGCAGTGATGAACAGCGTGATTTTCAGTGACAATGGGATAATTACTGTCTTGTATTCCTGAATAGCCCTTGATCACCACTGCTGATGGTTCTGTCATTGAGTTTGGCATCATATGGTTCCCAGTGGACCAACAATACAGGCAAACCTCAATACAGCAGACTAATTTGAGCAAGGGGGTGCCTGTTAAGGCCAAAAGTTCATTATATAATAAAGTAGATTTCCTGACTGTATATGTTAAGAAATTGACAAATTAGCTAGTTTACCTGTTTTTACTTATTTAGACATGTTTATGTAATTAAAAATAAGTATGTATGAAAAGTTAAATCTCACAGAAAAGTTTTCTATACATATTACTGTAACTTAATTTTAAGTTTATATGAATAGGTCTAGTGAATGCATGCATTCACCAGTCACCACCAGTAAACAAATGCACGGGTGGTTTAACACAAATAGGAACATTGTCCACTCGGGCGTTAAAACTGCTGCAGAAAGTCACACACGTGACAACAAAACCAATTACAGTGCATGAGATATAGTGTGATCACATGCTAATCATTCCCAAACATTGTTTATGGGTGGGGACTCTTGGATTTAAATATGTAGAGTATAGTTTTAGATATGTAATACTTATTTATGTCAGCGATGTTACTAGAGTTTTTTCCGACATATGGCCTAGTAGTCACTAAAATCTGTTAAAAATTACTGTGAATTAATAACAAAAATAACCTGTTACTTTAATAATAAGCAAATCTTGGTTAAAAGCATTTTAAAAGTAACAGAAGTGTTAATTTTCACATATGACACACAGACCAGAAATTTATGTTTGTTAAATCTGAAGTCTGTTAAATCAAGGTCCACAAAATTGAGGGTTTACTGTATTCTCTTCATCCTGTAATCTGAATCAATTTTGCTGAATTAACTCAGCCACCTTATCCCATGTATCAACTCATGGATCTTGTGTATATAGGTGTCCCCCTAAAATGTACACACACACTTTTAATAATTATAAAGATATTATTTATTAAAATGCATTTCATTTTCAAAATTGAGCTATCAGCTATTTGAGTGTATACATTTTCAGGACCCTGAAAAGTAGTAATTGCTACAATGGATAAGGAACCAAAGTCTGTCTAGGCAAGCAGGAAATTTGAATTAGGGAGACATACTGTACAAAATAGAAAAATTTATCAAAGAACAAAGCTGCTGAACATAGCTGTATTTGTATTAGTATACAATAGACTATCAATGAAATTGTATGTGATATCAAAATATTAGGTGCCCGGCCAGTGTGTCTCAGTGGTTGGGCATCAACCTATAAAGTAAGAGGTCACAGTTTGATTCCCGATCAGGGTACATGCCCGGGTTGTGGGTTCAATCCCCAGTGGGGGGTGTGCAGGAGGCAGCCCATCAATGACTCGCTCTCATCATTGATGTTTCTATCTCTCTCTCCCTCTTCCTTCCTCTCTGAAATCAATAAGAAATATTTCTTAAAAATTAGGTTATACACTCAAACATTTCTCTAAACCAAAGAGAGTCCTTATACTTGGAATAAGACCATTCAACTACAGGCATCAAAAATGTGTCCACAGACTCAAGTGGATTGATAATGATCAGTGGCAGTCCGGTGGAGCCCCTAGAAACAAGTGTGTTCCTGGGGAGACCTCCCACCCTCCCTCTTGCAACATTTACAACTTCATCTCCATGATCTGACTGCGCACCGTCTGCCAAGCTCTCATGAGGACCTTGTCTCTTGTTCTTCTCTGTCTCCACAAGAAGCTTGCAGTCCCAGGCCAGGCCTCATTCCTTGGACTTCAATCCCCAAATTACTTACAAGAAAGTCTCCCTAAATATGTATGTAAAAAGGTGCCTTGTCTGGGTCAGGAGGTGGAGCCACCTCCTCCAGTCCTTTTGCACAATGCTCCCTGGAAGGCAAGGTTCTGGCAGAATTCCTTATGTCCTTAACCCCTCATGGGAATATTTCATGTTACTTAGTGAATAGGGAAGGGAAAGGGTGCAATAGTAGAAGAGGGTGGACCATTTGGCCAAGGAAAGGCTTGTGGATTTTATTTAGAATAAAAGTCCAGTTATTTGATGTGATTTACATTATAAAACTCACCCTTGCTGTTGTGTGAATAAAGAGGGTTAGGAGTGGGGGAAGGGCCCCACTTGTCAGGCTGGTGGAATGTCCAGGCCAAAGATGACTGTACTTTGGACCAACAAATTAGCAATGGGCATGGGGGGAAAGTGAATGGATTCTGGATATATATATTTTTTTATTTAAAACTTTTTTTCTTTATTAATTAAGGTATTAATATGTGTCCTTATCCCCCATTCCTCCCCCCCTCCCCATGCCCTCACCACCCTGGTGTCTGTGTCCATTGGTTTTAGATGGTATAGTGGTCATAATTTGCTGATTGTTTTATTATTGGGGTAAGAGAAAAAATAATTAAGGGCAATTGCTATGGGTTGACTCCTGGATGAATAGAGAAATGATCTATGGAGATGGGGAAGATCGGGAATGAATAGGTCTGGTGCAGCAGGCATAGCTGTGAAGAGTTTTGGCTCTTCTGAGGTTGAGACACCTATTTGATAACCAAGTATAGTATGGACTTCAGGTGACAATTTAGGACTAGAGATAGAAATACTTTTACTGCCTCTTGTGTTTCACTGTTGAGAATGAGAATAGTTAGCCCTGGCCAGTGGCTAAACGTTGGCCTGCGGACTGAAGGGCTCAGTTCCAGTCAAGGGCATGTACGTCAGTGGCAGGCCCGTGGGGGAGGCAACCAATTGATGTGTCTCTCTCACATCGATGTTTCTCTTTTTCTCTCTCTTCCCTTCCCCTCTCCCCTGTTCTCTCTCTCTCTCTCTCTCTCTCTCTCAAAAAAAAAAAAGAATAGTTATGAAGTTTGTAGAAAAAATAGCTTTTGAACATTTATTTTCTTTTTTACTATGCTACTGAGTAGGAGCATAACATTACTTGTAGATTTCTGGCTTATAGACTTTTCTTCAACAAACAAATATGTTGGTTTAATCACAAGTGCAAAATGAATGGCACGTACAAGTATAAATCTGTTTCAAAAAACAAATATCAGAGGATTAAGGAAGTCAAAGTATGTGAAAGATCTAAATTTCTGGCTCCTAAATAAAGTACAGTATTATTCAAATAATTGAACTAAATTCTGACTCTCACTGTTAGTAACATATTGCATATGTAATTTTTACTGAAGATTCTTCAGTACTTAAAAATAGTGTTTTTAAATAATTTTAAAAAACATTTTGTAAGAAAGTGTCCTGATAATTTTCTTCTCTTGTATTAAATAATTCTGGTTTAAAAAATTATTAATCTTTAATGACTCCACACTTTGTCCCATTACCATTTAAAAAAATACTCATAAGGTGTTAAAATATATTATTATATTATTTTAAATGTGAATATTTCAAACATATAAACTCATAGATATTATAAAATAGATACTTACATACCTACTACTTGAGTTGAAAAATTGTTAACTCATACTTGTTTCAGAACATTTTCATCTCAAGAAGTAAGAGTGTACAGGGATAGCTTGTTTATAGGTATATATGATGCATATAGGTGTATTTTTAACATGGATATTTAATTCTCCCAATACAGTGTATGGCTGCCACATGCCAAGTTTCTATATATGTACACCTCTGTTTCAGTATTCTCTGCTCCTCTCAGTCAATTTGTCTGCTCCTGTGACAATATCATATTCTTTAGGCCTGACCAGGTATCTCAGTTGGTTAGAGCAGGTTAAAACCCTGATCAGGGCACATACAAGAATTAACCAATCCTATATAATAAAATCCTAATACGCAAATTGACCAAACAGTGGAATGACCAGCAGAACAACCAGTCACTATGATGTGCACTGGCCACCAGGGGGCAGACACTCAATACAGGAGCTGCCCCCGGTAGAGAGGGTAGCTCTTGTGTTGAGCATCTACCACCCCCCACCCAGAGGTAGGTGACCAGCTGCTACCAGCCAAGGTGGATGCCGGCAGGGGTCCCCCAATCACCCCACCCACCCATCTCCCCACAGATGGCCCTAATCACTGGCCAGGCCTAGGGACCCAACCCTATATATTGGGAATAGTCTCATAGATTTAAAAATTAAAACCTGGCAAGGCTACTCTAAAACTGAAAAAAAAAAGGGATGATTCAGTGATGACATGCATGGACTCTGGCTTGCACATTTTGTGGCCAGCCCTGATTCTGACACTTATAACTGTGTGACAAAGCCAATTACTTAACTTCTCTCTGCTTTAGTTTTTCCACCCTTAAGATGGGGAAAATGGGACTACTGCCTCAGAAAGATCATGTTATGTAATACTTTTTATAATCAGGGCAAAAAAAATGTAGCTGCCCATACAACAGCAAGATGCCTTTCACTGGTATGAAAATTATGGTCACTGATGCATGCAGCATCCCAGGTTGTGACAGGGATGTCCAACTCCTGGTTTAGGCCCAACATCCCCTGAGGGATCCCGGATTGTGAGAGGACGCAGGCCAGGCTGAGGATGTGCACCGGGCCTCTAGAGAATACATAAATGAGTGGAAAACTAATTTCTCTCTCTCCTTCCTTTCTTTCTCCAAATAAAAATGATCATATTATTTAAATTGCTGTAGCTTTATGTTAATTCTGGGGCCAATATTCCTTCATTCTTTTCTTCTTCAAAATATCTTGTCTGTTCTTGGTCTTTAATTGTTCTACATGGACTTACGAATCAGCTTAAGTTCCCTACTGAACTGTGTTGTATTTTTATTTAACTTGAATTTTATTAGAAAATAACTTGGGAACAATTGCCACTTTTTTTGGGTAATACACTTCTCATCCATTAACACAATATTATCACTCCATGTATTCTGATTTTTAAAATGTCTTTATGGATCTTTCACATTTCTGTTGGATTTCCTTAAATATGATATATTCTGTTATTGTGATAGTTGCTTTATTATGTACTTATTACACTTTAGCTGTTTCTACAGGTATATAAAATCCTGCAGACTTCTGTGTGTTGGCTTTGAGTTCAGCAATGTTGCTAGATGCTCTTAATTTAACAGCTCATTTGCAAAATCACTGGGATCTTCTATGGACACAATCATATGATCTACAAATAATGAAAATGTTGCCTCTCTCCTTTCAGACCTTCTCTAATATACTGTATTTTCTTGTATTCGTATATTCACCACAGCTCATATTAGGAAATTTCAAAATTTATAGTGGTTGGAATGAGATTACTAAAGCAAGGTGGTGGGAAGAGAAGGAGAAAGAGCCACAGACAAAGCTTTGGGGAAGGCTTATATTTAGTGAGTCCAACAGTGAGTCAGGAATGATCAAAACATGAAAGAAATCTGGGTATGACAGAGTCACAGAACTGGAGGGAGACTTTGAAGGAAAAGCAGTTGTAAACAGAGTCTAAGTGGCAAAGAGGCAATTTTTTTCCCCCCTGAGGAAGGTCCACTGGATTTTGTAATCTTTGCTGATCATTGGGAAACCATTTTCAAAAGAATGGCTATGGTGACATTAGCTTCCAATAAGTAAAGTATTGAAAAATAGTCACGAGTTAAAGTTGGGGGAGAAAACTTTCAAGTTGTTCCAGGGAAAAAGGAAAAGATGACAATGAGATAGCAGCTTAAAAAGAAAGAAATGAAATGAGGGTGATATGGTTGAGGAAGAATTTTCTGGTTTTAAAGAAAAAGGAAGATGGGATTCATCGTAGGCAGAAAGGAAGTAGCCATTGGGTATAGGAAGATTCAAGTTCCAAAAGATCCAGTTCCAAAAGGAGATGAACAGGGAACAAAAACACAGGACAAGGAATGAAGCCTGACCGAAGCAGAAAGCTTCTCCCCAAATACTCGTGAGAAAGCAGAGTCTGAGAGTAAAGATAAAGAGACGGTAAGAGGAATCAAGGAAGCATGTTTGAAAGACTTGGGAACGATTACCAGGGGTTAACATAGCTGACAGCACCTACGTCCAGGACTCATGTTCTCCAACCTGCTCTCATGGCCTTATGGTCAAGGGAGGCTACAGGTAAAGGCCAGGCACTAAACCAAAGCCCACTGTCCTTAGCATCTCACTAGGAGCTGGTGATCGTGAGAGGACCCTGGTAGGCCAGCAACAGAGGCCCACCATACTTTACAGCAGCAGTTCTCAACCTGTGGGTCGCAACCCCTACATCCTGCATATCAGATATTTTCATTACGATTCATAACAGTAGCAAAATTACAGTTATGAAGTAGCAATGAAAATAATTTTATGGTTGGGGGTCACCACAACATGAGGAACTGTATTAAAGGGTCACGGCATTAGGAAGGTTGAGAACCACTGCTTTAGAGCAAGGTTTACAAACCCAGATGTGCTCGGCATGGAACAAGCATATTAACAGTGCATTTTCCATATCAAAACATTCAAGTTCAGCCCTGGCCGGTTTGGCTCAGTGGATAGAGGATCGGCCTGTGGACTGAATGGTCCCAGGTTTGATTCCAGTCAAGGCCACAGGCCCAGTTTGCGGGCTCCACCCCCAGTGAGGGGTGTGCAGGAAGCAGCCAATCAATGAGTCTCTCTCATCATTGATGTTTCTATCTCTCTCTCCCTCTCCCTTCCTCTCTGAAATCAATAAGAAGACAAAACAAAGAACATTCGAGTTCAACCATCCTAAAATATGTGACTAGAAAGCAACATAAACAGCAGAAACAAAATACACCACTACCAACAAATATTTGGCCTGGACTTAATCCCTAAGTGGCCAATTTGTAGCCACTTTTTTGCAGGGAAAAATGGTTGTGGCTCAGCCTTGAGGCTTTAACAGCAGCATTCACAGCTAAAAACTATTGCCTCAATTGAGGCTGACCCTGAACATTTTAGATGAAAATTATAGATTTTTATAAAAGTACTAGGGGCCCGGTGCACGAAATTCGTGCACTGGGTGTGTGGGGGGGTGTCCCTCAGCCCAGCCTGCCCCCTCTCACATACTGGGAGCCCTCAGGCGTTGACCCCCATCACCCTCCAATCACAGGATCGGCCCCTTGCCCAGGCCTGACGCCTCTGCCAGTGCATTTTCCATATCAAAACATTCAAGTTCAGCCCTGGCCGGTTTGGCTCAGTGGATAGAGCATCGGCCTGTGGACTGAATGGTCCCAGGTTTGATTCCAGTCAAGGCCACAGGCCCAGTTTGCGGGCTCCACCCCCAGTGAGGGGTGTGCAGGAAGCAGCCAATCAATGAGTCATTCCTTCGCTTGGGCTTCTGCCAGAGGCGTCAGACCTGGGCAGGGGACCCTCATTTCCCCCCATCACTGGTTCTGCTCCCAGCCCAAGCCTGATGCCTCTGACCCAGGCTTCAGGTCTGGGCAAGGGGACCATCATATCTCCCCAATCCCCAGCTCTGCCCCCCACCCTGGCCTGATGCCTCTGGCCCAGGCATCAGGCCTGGGCAGGGGACCCCCAGTCCCCGGCCTAGGCCTGATGCCTCGGCCAGAGGAGTTGATCCTCATCACCCTCCGATCACCAATCACCGGATCGGCCCCTTGACCAGGCCTGAGGCCTCCGGCAGAGGTGTCAGGCCTGGGCAGGGGACCCCCAGCTCCCCACGGTTGCAGGCTCTGCCCCTGCCCAGGCCTAACGCCTCTGGCCAAGGCATTAGGCCTGGGCAGGGGACTCCCAGCGCCCCGAGATCTCCC
>NW_006284245.1:1304089-1331980 GCF_000327345.1 Myotis davidii
CCGCCATCTTGTTGGCAGTTTTACCGGCAATCTTAGTTGGCAGTTAACTGCCAATCTTAGTTGGCAGGTAATTTGCATATAGCCCTGATTAGCCAATGAAAAGGGTATCATCGTATGCCAATTACAATTTTTCTCTTTTATTAGTGTAGATAATTTTAATTAGTATAACTGTCATTGGATGTTTCTTATAACAAAACATCAAAATATTATTATTATGAACATCAGTTTTTTTGTTTCAAAAATTATAGTTTTTTTACTTTTTAACTAGATTATAGTATTTTTGTTATTTTGTTACTGGTGTTAATAGAGGTGGTAGAGTATGTGTCCGTGTGTGTCTTTACTTAAAAAAGTACTTTTTTGCTCTGTTTATTTTGGTGCTCTGGCACAGAGATGCTGTAGCTGGAATGAGAGGCCCTGGGTGCAAAATTAAAATGGCATTCAGATGGTGGTGTAGCAAGGAATAATGGCACCTATCCTTTCATTAGTTTTGTTTATTTTTAAAAACATTTAATATCCCTCCTTTATTTTTTTGTTATTCTTAAAAACATTTAATAGGCTTTATTTTTTTAAAAATAGCTTTAGGTTCACAGCAAAAGATTAACTGACTATATTTATATTGGTCTATTTCTGGATCATCTATTCAAATTCCTTTGAGCATTTTGGACAACATCACACTGCTTTGATTACAATAGTTTTATAGTAAGTATTGAACTTGGGTATCATCAGTCCCGGTGACGGTTTCTTCAATACTGAGTTAGCTATTCTTGGTCTTCTGTCTCTCCGTATGAACTTTAGAATCAATTTATTAATATCCACAAAAATAATCGCTGGCATTTCGATTGCGATCATGTTGAATCTATAAGCCAAGGTGGGAAGAATTGACATGACAATTTTGAATCCTATCAATGAACATGGAGTATTTTTCCATTTATTTAGTTCTTGATTTCTTTCATCAGTTACATAATTTCTTCATAGAGAAATACATAGTTTGCATCTATGTTTATGAGATATAGAAGTCTGTAGTTTTTCTTCTTATGATGTCTGGTCTGGGTCCTAGGGTAATGCCCGCCTCATGAGTGAGGAAAGATTCCCTCCGTCTTTATCAGCTGGAGATTGTAGAGAATTGGTACAATTTCTTCCTTAATTGTCTGGTAAAACTTACCAGTTAAATTATTTGGGCCTGTGCTTTCTATTTTAGAAGGTTATTGATTATTGATTCTATCTATTTAATAAATATAGACCTATTCAAATTGTCCATTTCTTTTTTTGTGAGTTTTAGCAGCTTGTGTTTTTTAAGGAATTGGTCTATTTCTTCTAGGTTATCAAGTTTGTTGGCACAGTGTTACTTTTTTATCCCTTAAATGTCCCTGGGATCTGTATACCTTCTTTTTAAGTTTTAATTATTGTTGAAAGTATTACCGATATCCCTTTTTTCCCTCATTGACCCCTTCCACTTCACACCTGTCCCCCCTCCCCAGGGCCTTCACCACACTACTGTCTGTGTCCATGGGATATGCATATGAACATATAAATTCTTTGGTTAATCTCCCCCTCCCTCCACCCCAACTCCCCCACCCCTGCCTTCCCTCTGAGATTCATCAGTCTGTTACATGCTTCTATGTCTCTGGATCTATTTTGTTCATCAGTTTATTTTGTTTATTGGATTCCACATATGAGTGAGATCATGTGATACTTGTCTTTCTCTGACTGGCTTATTTCCCTTAGCATACTTTATTTTCTTCTCTTTCATTTCTGATACCAGGCATTTGTGAACTCTCTCTTTTTTTTTCTTAGGCTAGCTAGTGGCTTATTGATTTCATTGAGCTTTTTAAAGCATCAGCTTTTGGTTTAATTGATTTTCTATTCTATTTTATTATTTTTGCTCTAATCTGTTTATTTCTTTTCTTATTATTTCTTTTTTTTTTGCTTACTTTAGATTTAATTCACTCTTTTTAAGTTGGAAACTTCCATTACTGATTTTAGATCATTTTCCTTTTTGATACATGCAATTAGTACTATAAATTTCCTCTCAGCACTGTTTCACTGCATTCCACACATTTTGATGACTTTTTCATTTTCATTTAGTTAAACATATATTTAAATTTGCTTTAGAGTTCTATTTTTCCCTATGTGGTATCTAGAAATGTATTGTTTAACCACCAAGGACTAGAGATTTTCCAGCTATCATTATATTATTTATTTCTAGTTTAATTCTGTGGTGGTTTGAGAGCAGTTATTGTATACTTTCTAATCTTTTAAATTTGTCAAGGTTAGTTTTATTCCCCATAATGTTGTCTATTGTGGTGACTGTTTAAAGTGAGCAGATAAGAATGTGAATTTTGCTCTTAGTAGATGAATTATTCTGTAGCTGTCAATTAAATCAATTTGACTGATAGTGCTACTGAGTTGAAGAATGTCCTTACTGATTTTTCTGCTTGCTGGATATGTTCATATCTGATAGAGGGTCTTTACTTTTAAAAACAATAAAATTAATTCTGTTTTTTCAGTTTGGGAGGGGATGACATGCTCATTTTCATAATATTTAGCTAATGTTGATGAACATTAACATTAAGGGTACCATTCATGAGCAAAAACAGAAAAAGAGTTCCTTGGCCTTGAGGACATATGCATGGTTCAATATGCATGCGCTATTAGATCTGGAGTTAGGGTCACATCTGTCAATGTAATGTATGAGATTCTTTGAATTACAGGCTCTCATGAACATTTAGTCAAGCTAATTTTCTGAAAATCATGTGACTAACACTAGTCTCAAACTCTATGGGGTACTGGCCAGATAGGAACATTTCTCAATAAATCCTTTTTAGAAACTGGATCTCTTTAGGAAGAACTATATTTTTCCTAAGGCCTTGTTCTTCCACCCTGCCTCAGACCCACTCTATGGTCTGTTCAGCATGGAAGTTTCTGGAATGTCAGTTCTTTAGATTTTTATGCAGCACAAAACAGTGAAATGTTTAAGTTCTCCCCCCTTCTTCCAAAAGCTGTCAGAAGTAATGTGACCTGTTAACTAGGACAAAAAAACCTTTCTTCAGCTCGTATTTGCCCTTCTTTTCTGGAATGTGACACTCACTGTGCTCCATAGTTGAATGCTGTCTGCTACCCCGGAAGCAAACATGTTTTCTACACTCTTTATTTAAAGGGCAGTCTTCTCTTTCAGGTAAATGCAAGCTCCTTCTGTTTTCCTCCTCTTTGGCATTAGGAGTTCAGACTGTGGAGACTGCCTACTGCCTGGCTAGGGGGAAAGGTGTATTTGGGCCCTGAAGGTATTCCTTGATGTATCTTTGAAGACCCTAGCTTTTCATCCTAGGAGAAAAGGGAACCAGTGAGCTGGGGCTACGCATATACTGTTATAACTACGTAGCCTAACAGGCCTCCAGCAAATGAAGACAAGTCTACATACTAAAGCAGAGGGCTTCGTGTGTAAGAGAAAAATCTGGAAGAAGGCCACTGCCAGTGAATCAATCAGCTGTGGCATTAGCTATGGAAAGTGGAGTTCCCCAGTCTCAGAAGCATCATACTTGTTTTGGTAAAACCAACCATAAGTGAGGGGTTAAGCATAAATAACTCAGTAAAGAACTAGTTCAAAGAATGATCTTACTTGTTTTGGCAAAACCAAACAAAAGTGAGGGGTTAGACAATAAACATGGAAAGTGGAATTCCTCAGTCTCAGAAGCATCATACTTGTTTTGGAAAAACCAACCATAAGTGAGGGGTTAGGCAATAAACAAGTCAGCAAAGGATTAGTTTTAAAGATGTTTTCCATGTATCAGTCTTGTCAACAGTACTAATTTAGTGCTGTGTTTTTATATTATTTTACTTATTTTGACAAAAGTAAAATCCTTTAAGATTTTCCAGTTGCTCTGGTGGATGGTGGAATTAGCCAGGCAGTGTTGCAAAGATCGGGAAACCATGCCAGGCATGCAGGACAATAAACTTCCTCAGACAGAACTGTGGAAGGAAATACGGAAATGACAAAATCACCTTCCTGTGACCCATCCTCAAAGACAAATAGAACCCAGTTTCTCACCAAAGCCATTTAAAACCATTACCCCCAAATCCATTTTGAATTAATTTATAGTTCCTGACAACACTACCCTTTGAAGATAACAAGCGCCCAAAATTTAACCATACACTCTATAAAGTAGAATGTGCTTTGATTGGGCCATCTTTTGTTCCTCAGGTTTCAAAGTGAAGTTTTTAAAGCCATACACTCTATGAAGTAGAATGTGCTTTGATTAGGCCATCTTTTGTTCCTCAGGTTTCGAAGTGAAGTCTTTAAAAAAAAGTATATATTGGCATGTGCCCTTGACTGGAATCGAACCTGGGACCTTTTAGTCCTCAGGCCAAAGCTCTATCCACTGAACCAAACCAGCTAGGGCTCAAAGTGAAATCTTAATTACTCAAGAGTTTGGTAAGGGAGTCTGTGTTCACTTCCCCCACATCACTCAGAGCATTTAGTAGACTTAAATGGTTTCCCCTTATTCTCCGCCTTCCAAGACATCCAGTGGTGTAGGAAAACTGGAACACTGGCCAATATTGAGTAAAATGTAAAATAATTCATGTTTTTTAGGGGAGAGGGTTTATCATTATCTGCCAACAGGTAACATGTACACCATATCCATTGATCCAGAGATTCCAGCTCTAACCATTTATCTTCCATAAATGCTCACACAGGTGGCCAAGGGACACACAGTTCAATTAAATTAGAAATAAAATGCATAGTTGAAATTTCTTCTTATAAAAAATATAGAAACTGTGAAGTCCAGGATAACTTCAGAAAATAAAAACAGACATACTGGTTGGGTTAATTTTTGTATGATATGAAGAAATATCATTTATGATGAAAACCTTTGTTTAAAAAGGGAAATATGTAACACTTTCAATAATAAAGAATTTAAAAATAGAAATTCTTAATATGAATATTTAAAAAGAAAACCTTTGTAGATAGGTTTAAGTTAATTCTATTTTAGTCAAAATTATTTTCTTAAATCTGACTGCCCAGTTTTTTGTTTTGTTTTTCATTTTATTTTTCAATTACAGTTAGCATTCAATATTATTTTATATAAGGTTTAGGTGTACATTATAGTGGTTAGAATGGTAGAAAAGAAAAAGTTGTTGGGGAAAAAATCTAAAAACATGTGCCCTGGTTTTGTGATTGAATGGTTGGTCTCAAGGAGCCTGGAAAGGGAAAGACAGAGAAAAGGTAGTCTATATTATACAGAGAAATACAGTTTTATATTATGAATTATCTCACATCAAAAGGTGATAATAATGAACTCTCGTAGCTGCTGACTCAGTTGAGGAGAAATAGCTGTGAAAATGAAAGTTGAGTGCTATATAGTCTTAAGTTTGAAATGAGGAAGAGTTAGTGACAAGCTGCCCTAAGTTTCAAGTACAAATTCAATATTAGTTAAGTACAGAGTTGTCCAAAAACAATTCTAGAAGAGTTTCAGTTTCTAAAGCTGTCTGGTGATTATTCAATAAATATGGTATGATCTAAAAAGTTTCAGACAATGTAAAAAAAACAACAGTGTTAGGTAAAAAAAAAGGCAAGTTATACAAGAATAGCATAAATATCCATCTATAAGAGCATGTAAAACAAAGGAAATATATGTGCATGTTTATATTCATAATTTATGAAATCTTTGGGGATTACGGCTGGGAGCCAGGGAGACATTCTATATTATAAACCCTTTCTTAATTTTTATTTTATTTTTTAATATGCATGTATTATTTTTACAATATTATTGCAGTTCAGCAACTCTAAGACCCTTAATTCTACCAGAGAATATCAACAAAAGGTTTTTAATCAACTGTACTTATGAGTCTACTTTGATTATTTGGTGCATCCCAAGTTACTCTGATTTAAAAAAAAAAAAGTTAAGTCTAGCCGGTGGTGCTCGGTGGTTGAGCGTCAACCTATGAACTAGGAGGTCAAGGTTCAATAATCGGTCAGGACATATGCCCAGGTTGTGGGCTTGATTCCCAGTGTGGGGTGTGCAGGAGGCAACTGGTCAATGATTCTCTCTCACCATTGATGTTTCTATCTCTCTTTTCCTCTCCCTTTCTCTCTGACATCAATTAAAAAAAGGAAAGTTAGAATATTGATATAAATTGTCAAGAACACTAAGAAATTATAAATTAAAAACTATACCAAGCAATTCTCATTATGTTGTATAACTGAAATTAATATAATGTTTTATGTCAATTATACCTCAAAAGTATGATTATTGATTCATCTTAAATTTGACAGAACTTATGAAGTCCAAGCTAATTTTATATGGACAAGGAAGTACCTTGTAGCTATTTTTGTTTGAAAGACTAAATTAGTCATAGATTTTCTGCTAGGTTCATCAGACTACCTTTTGTGGCTTATTATTATTAGAGTAATATATGGCCAAATTGAGTCATGTCAGTCTCATGTTGATTAATTAAAAAGTATTTGATTCACAGAATCCAAGCCTAATGAATTCCCTTATATTGGTACTAGAAGCCCGTTGCATGAAGATTCATGCAATAGGCCTTCCTTCCCCTGGCTGCCGGCACTGGTTTTCCTCTGGCACCCAGGACCCAGGCCTTTGGTCCTGCAGCAGCAGAGAAGCCAAGCCTCTTCAGTCTTCAGTCTTCAGTCTTCACTCCAGTTGGAGCCTTCAGTCTTCACTCAGCACCTGTGTATGCAAATTAACCGCCATCTGTGTTGGGCTAATTTGCATGCTCATCCTGATTGGCTGGTGAGCATAGTGGAGTGACACCTATTTGCATGATTCTCTTTTATTAGTGTAGATTCCATTATGTTTTCATTGTTATCATTACCCTGGAGTCAGTAAAAATTGGTACCTGGTTGCCTACTTGTCCATGGTCTTTGGATTCCAGTTCAGCAGATTAACAGTGGTTGTTGGTATAACACTGAGATGCAAAGTATATGCATCTTACTTGTGTCTAGATCCAGAGATCCAAGAACAATCATAGCACTTGGAGTTTGCATGAGCTTTCATTTCCTCAAATCCAATCTCTTCTTCCACAGAAGGGAAACAAAACTCCCAGAGGTCAGACCAGAATGCAGGCTTCTGGAACTCACTTTATCCTCAACAACCATGTGGTTTGGCCAGACACCCCTAGTCTGGCCAGATACCCCTGGTCTGGCCAGACACCCCTGGTCTGGCCAGCAGAAAGATCGAGCTTCTTCTCACTGTGTGTATGCACAGTGAGAGCTGCAGGCAACGTCCTGGGCTGCTGGGAGTTCTCATGAGCTCAATATTTAGGTGAAAATATAAAAGGAACAGCCCACCCATGATCCCACCTAAGATCTGCAAAGTCACCTTTAAAATTCAACCCGGAGTAGTCTCGCCTTGGGAGGGCAGGTCCCTCCTGGCTCCAGCCGACACCAAACCACACACACAAGAAACTAGAGTAACTGCCTCATTGTGCAAACATAGTCCCCACAAATGAGCAAACAATCCTAAATGGAAAACAAACCAGAAACCCTCACATTTCATTACTGAGGTTTAAAATCCTTGTCAATGAAAAATGAAAAGAAAAACAGCATTCTTGGCACACATGCGAGTCCGCGCGCGCGCACACACACACACATATGCACACACACTGAAGAGTAAAAGGTGCAATCAATTATTTCGGAGTGGTGGAATTGGATTACATTTTTTTCTTTTGCAATTGTCTGTATAGTGTAAACACTAAGTCTATACATAATTCATAAATACTTTCTTTATAATCTACTATTGTTGTCATGGCTTCTGTGAATTCTACTGTTGAGTAGCCTCCCCTCAGCTTCCAAAAATGCCACTGTTGCTCTGCCCAGTCCCCAGCTTCTGTTGTCCCTAGTGCTGCCCTGTACATCTGCATTCACACCTGTGCTTTGTCTCAGCTATCAGGGCTCACACTCTAAGGAGCTGAATGGTCCAGGTCCAGGTTGATCTCACTTTCTAACCTGATGAGTTTTGCTCACTTTTCAATGCTAGGCTCAGCTGCACTTCCCAGTCAGACCTCTCTTGAATCTTTATACCTTCTTTTATTATTATTATTTTTTACAGAGATTATTGGAGTGATATTGGTTAATACAATTATATAGGCTCCAATATACAACTCTATATATCATGTGTATATTGTATTGTGCGTTCACCATCCAAAGTCAAGTCTCCTTCCATTACCCTTTATCCCCACCTCCCCCATCCCCCCTTTGACCTCTGGTAATTGTCATACTGTCGCCTGTGTCTATGAGATGTTCTGTTGTTGTTTTTTGCTTCATCCCTTCACCTTTGTCACCCAGCCCCCAACCAGCTCCCCTCTGACAGCTGTCCATCTGTTTTCTGTATCTCTGAGTCTGTTTCTATGATGTTGATTTGCTTAGATTCCACATGTAAGGGAAATCATGGTCCAATGGACTCAGGGTCTGTTCTCAGGCCCCCAGTAGTGCCATGCCTTTTGTGTGATAACGGAACTGGAGGTTTGCTATACTAGTGCACTAAAAAGGAATGATCTTGTCATGGTTTGAAGCAGACTGTAGGGTGTCTGCCCCTTTGTGAATAGCAGTCTGCTTTTCCCCATTTTCTCCAGGGTCCCTTTTTCAGTTCTCACCATGGCAGGCTAACAAGAATCAAAGCCAGAAACACAGGCTAAAGTTGGAAACCTATTTCTAAGATATTTTCATGTCTTTTCTGATTATTAACATTATCCATGTAAAATGTTTTGCTAAATGGGGTTAATTATAAAGTAGTAAAAATACTTTAATACCTCACTTTCTAGAGATGACTGCAATTAATATTTTCATGTGTGCCTTTTCAGAATTCTTACAATCATGTGTATGTGTGAGATTTGCTTTACATACTTGAGACTCTAATGCCAAGACGTTTTTAAAGTGCTTGTCTAATTCTCTTCAAGAGGTAGATGGGACACATAAGACCGATCCGTTTGTAACCTGGTTGGTTCTCCCTTTAGTCTTTTTTAATATGGGGTTTTGTTCATGGTGAAACTCTTTTGCATGATAGTTTCTCAGTTTTTTTCTTGAAAATTTAAAACATCTCTGGTGGGTGACATCTGTTTCAACTGATGCATCTTTATTTTTCAAATCAAATTAGGAGTGTCAGTGTTAACCAATAATTCACCTAGAACCCCCGATCTGCTGATTTAAGGGGAGAAACAGAAGAAATGAATTAGCATTTATGGAGTATCTATTTGGAGTCTGATGCGCTCTGGGCACCTTGTACACAAATTCTATTCAAAGGCATTGAACTCATTGGTATTTCTATCTTTCAAGAGGCATCTGACTCTGCAGAGAGGTCACTTTGCTACAAAGTAGTTGAGCTGGATTCACACTTTTAGTGGCCTTGACTCTGGAGCCCAAGTTCCTTCTCCTACCATACCATCTCCGTATAGTCTCCTTAGAGTAGCTGAGTAAGGGAACCATGGTAATACAGACCTCAGTAACTCTGAAGAGTCACACCAGGCCACTAGCTATACTCAGCACGTCCCTGCCAGCTCTTCGGAACCCTCAAGCATCGAAGGATACCACCATTCAAATATTTATAGAGTCTCTTTTGTTAGATTTAAAGGAGTTCATGTACCATCCCACAAATCTATTTATTGTTTACTTCTTCTGAATCCCTCTTCCCCTGTGCCCCTGTCTACCTCTGAGAGGCAAATATCTAAGCAGAATATGTATCACCTCAGTCCCCATCGCCTCGCAGAGCCAAGGACAACAGGACACTTCTGACGCCTTCCATTGTCCTGTGGACTGTTTATAAAAACAACCATGATCCCCAAAGAATTGGCTAATGGAGTTTCACAATGCCTACCATGAACAAGCTGCAGGATTAAAAGGAAGCAAATAGTCCAAGTTAACCAAAAATGTGAAAATGAGAAAATATGTTTCAATCAGTTGAAAAGACTTTTTAATAAGAAACCAAAACATGCCTTTGTTTCATAATCCTTGCTGGTGAAATTAAAAAAAACTGAAGACACTAATGATTAAGGATGTATTAAATATGTTCTTACAAATGACATTTAAAAAATATATTTTTATTTATTTCAGAAAGGAAGGGAGAGGGAGAAAGAGATAGAAACATCAATGATGAGAGAGAATCACTGATTGGCTGCCTCCTACACACCCCCTACTGAGGATCAAGCTATACGTAACCTGAACATGTGCCCGAATCAAACCTGGGACCCTACAGTCTGCAGGCCGATGCTCTATCCACTGAGCCAAGCCAGCTAGGGCTACAAATGACATTTTAATCATTGCTATTTAGAATGGAAAAGAGTTTACATAAGAACTAGTCTAATGATTGCATTCTACAAAGATGATTAAATTATTTGCTGAAGGTCACATTTAGTATGTGTTATAAATTTGGTTAAATTTTATAACATATTTATACTTTCTATAACTAAAAAAATCATTTAGTTCAAAAGAACATAAAATAATGTTACCCTAATTTTTTTTTTTTGCATAAAGCTTTTTGAAGTAAAACAAATGACTTATTTTCTTTGTTCTTTGTCTCCCCTTTTTGGCTGCCTGTTTGGGTTTGAGTCTGTGTATTAGGTAATTCTGCTATGAATCCCAACCTCTACTGCAGGACAATGTCAGACACTGTGCTGGCCCTGAGTAACCTGTTTGAAGCTATCAGCAATCCACAGTTGTGGCTTCCTCTGCTGGAAATGACCAAGATATGCACCAGGGTCTGCTTTTCCTAGCCCCAAGTCTGGAATTAGATCAGGCAAAGACTCAAAGTCTCCAGAGATCTGCTTCTGCCTGTAGTCTACTGACACTCAGTCTTGATTAGCCTCAGGCTATTGACCACAAGGGTGGGCAAGAGGTCTTCCAACAGGGTGGGGCAACTGCCTTCCCCCAGACAAAAATGCCTGGATAGCAAAGATCCACAGAGAAAGATGTCCTCTTCCGTGTGAGGGAATGACTCAGCACAGGGAACTGGGGTGGCTGCCCACTGAGCTCCAACCCCAAAGTCCCAATCCTGGCTCCAACCCCAAAGCCCCAAACCTGGCTTCTGTTCACACAGCTGGAGTCTACTCTGCCCTCCCTCTTCTGGAGCCCAAGGTGAGTGGCTGCACACACAATTTTGTGCATTGGCCCTTTAAGAGGATGCCTGCATTTCCAGTCATCTCTTGCTGGCAGACAGCAACTCAGCTGCTTTTCACAGCCAGATCTTATGTAGGCACCTTCCTCTGTTCTGGTGCTATCTGCTGGGGAGCCCAGCTTGGGGTTTAAGACCCCAGAGTTGTCAGGGGAAACCCCCCACAGCTCAGATGTCCCTCCAGAACGTCAGCTGCTGTCTGTGGGAGCCCGGCCAGCCCTTTTGCGCCTCCACTCTTCCTACCAGTCTCTATGTGGTCTCCACTTTCCATCCTTAGTTATCAGGGCTCTCTCCAGCTAGTCTTCAGCTGATTTTTTTCAGGGTGGTTTTTCTCTGTTTGAGTTGTATTTCCAGTTTGGTCTTGGGAGAGTGTCAGTGTAGCTTCTGCTTCCTCTGCCACCATTTTGGAATCTTTTATTTTCTGTTTGTTTTTTTTTTTCTTGTTTTTGCTTTTAATCAATCTGGTAAAATATTTATCTATCATGTTGCTCTTTTCAACAACTAGCTTTTGATTGCATTATCTTTTATCCCGTTTGTGTTTTTTAATTTTATTTATGTTTGTTTTTTGTTATTTCTTCCTTTTGCTGGCTCTGGATTTATTTTATCTTCTTTTTCTAGTTTATTAAGGTAGAAGCTTAGATTATTTGTGGTAGTACTTTTAAAGTAAGTATTTATTCCTATACATTTTCTCTAAAAATTTCTTTAGCTACATTTCATGAAATTTAAAAAAAAATATTTTTATTGATTTTGAGAGAGAGAGAGAGAGAGACAGAGAGAGAGAAAGAGAGAAAGGGAAACATTGATTAGCCACCCCCTACACACTCACTCACCAGGGATTGTCCCAAAACCTGCAGGTCCCCTGATGGGTAATCTAACTGGCAACCTTTGGGGTGCACCAGATGACACCCAACCCATTGAGCCACACTGGCCAGGGCATAGCTCATGAATTTTGATATGTTGTACTCTTACTTCAGTTTAAAATATTTTCTAATTTCCTCTGTGACTCATTTATTTAGAACTATGGTATTTAGTTTATAAATATATGTGGATTTTCCAGACTGCTGAAGACAGCCTCTCCAGCCTGGAGCCTGCTGAAATGACAAGGCCATGCTAGGCCTGCTTAGCTTACTTTGCCTGTTTCTTCCACAGAAACCACAAAAAAGTCTCTTGCCAACATCCCCCCCCTCCCCCCCGGCATCTACTTCCTGACCAATACTGGCACTTCCCCAGATGGCCTCAGCATGCAGGGGATTCCCTCCTCCTCTTTGGAACTGTGGCTACAAACTCTGGATAAAATACTGAATAGTCATGATGAATATAACCAGTTTACTGAGCAATAGGCTATTACCATGAAATGCTTCCCCCCAATATTATATTTAATCAAATTCTGTTGGCATTTTTTTCCTGCTTCTTAATGACATCTGATCTAATATAGAAATGCTCAATTAGATATGTTTATCAAAGGTCTAGCCAATGTAATTTAAAACCTCACCCTAATATCCAACTCAATTGCATCTCTCCCCACTCCCATTCCCTCCATCTAAGGAAGGAGGAGTTCCATCATCCTTCTCAGTATTCTCCTCTCCCAGGGGTCCGCTTCCTTATAAAGTGGTCATCTTACCTCCTCTTTTTCCCTATGGGCTCCTTTACATGGCGCAGGGGGGCCGGGGGAGGGGGGCACTGAGGACCTCTTCTGAGAGCATGGCACACTAAAATACAGCATTAATTTTCTTTTTTAAAATTGATTTTAGGGAGGAAGAGAGAGGGAGCGAGAGATAGAAACATTAACGATGAGAGAATCATCAATCGGCTGCCTCCTGGACACCCCCTACTGGAGATCAAGCCCATCACTCGGGCCTGTGCCCTGACCAGGAATCAAACCACGACCTCCTGGTTCATAGGTCTATACTCAACCACTGAGCCACATAGCCAGGCAGCATTCATTTCTTTTACTATACAGTGTTCATTACCATTCTACTTTTATTGACTGCTGACTTTAAGCATTGCCAAGTAGAAAAAATGCCCCCAAACAGCAGGAGATGTGTAAAACCCTTTCAAGAACTCTCATCATGCTCAAATCTGCTCAGTGGCAATGCTCACACCAGCCTTTATCCAGCGTGCAGCTGGCTAGTCAGATGCCTCTATGATTTTCGAGGGGCCACTTCTATGAGCGATGGCCTTAAATTGTTCCTCTCTCACTCAACTTTGAGGGTTTTACATTAGGTCTATCTCTTGGCTTTGTGCCTGTTGCCATATTTTCACTTATTTCACTGCTCACCATGCACACTAAGGCTGGATGCTTTAGATGTGAAGATGCATGAGCCATGGTCTCTTCCCTCAGGTAGCCTGTGTCCTGGTCATAATTCACAAGACCACAGTCCCCTTGAAATATGTCCAGTGTGTTTAAATGTCCAGACCTTTTCATTTTTCTCAACTTACATTGACAATTAAAATGAGTGAGGAATAAAAACCTTCTAAGCTACTGGATAGGATGCTACATTCTCTGTTAGTTGTATTATAATCCAATAATGCCTTAGACTGTATTTCTGAAGTGGGGCTAGGCAATGCTATGGTAACAAATGCCAAAATTATAGTGGCTTTCTGAACAAAAAGGTGTGTTTGTTTTTTCTGTACAGGAAAATGTTGGTTGGAGTTCTCAACACTCAAGAGAAACTACCCTCCTGTGATTATTCATCAATAGACTGCTGCGATGTTGTTCCTAGGAAAATCAGAGAAAAGTCACAAGTCATCCTGCTTTGAGCGCTGGCATGTGAGGACTGGTTGACACTTGTCCGGGGACTTGGCAAGCCAGGGGTATCTAGTTATGGACTTAGGGCTGCAAAAAGTTGCTGGGGGATGTGGGAGGCTGCTGTCTTTGCACCTGGTGGCGGACCTGCATGCACCATTCTCCCAGCAGGCAGGAAGGACAGACAGAGGGTCGAGAGTAAGGATAAGCTACTGGCCCTCTCCCATCAGTCTTTCACTATCTAATCACAAAGACCTTCCGATGGCAACTTGATTTCTGGTTTTAAACCTTCTGTGGACTTTTCTTTGGACCAACTCTAACTCAGAATCATGCATGAAAGGAATTATTCAAAGTATAGTTACAGCTTAGTTAAATGAATATGGTCAACACAAAACATGACTTTGACTTCCCAGTTCTTATAGGAAATGGCCTAGAATTGGCATACATTTCTACTCATAGCTCATTAGACAGAGCCAGTCATGTGACCTCACCTGACTGCAAAGGGCTGGAAAACGTGGGAAAACACATGGACATTCATTCAGCGATCATTAAATGTCCCTACCATACCGACTATGTCAAGGCGAAGCATGTATAGATGGCAGTGTCCAACAATTTGTATAAGCGGTCAACTTGACCTCTAACAAAATATTTTATATCAATGTTAGAACTATCATCACTCTAGACAAAATTTTACCTGTAAGTCTGAAAATTCTGGTTGTCACTCTTAGTTATTTTCAGGGAAGGGCTCTCTGAACAGAAATTTCAACTCCTTAACACCTCTCTTGTTTCCTTTTGTGGGTCTAAGTTTTATTAAAGCAGGTCCCAGCACCGAGTTTTTCTAACTGTAGCTTTCAGCAGCTTTGAGAATAGGGTTTCAACTATATCTTCTTTGGTGGGTGGAGAGCAGGAAAGATTAATAATAAAATGAAGATTAAAGAAGCCTTGCAAATTAGAAAACAGAGTGTTTCTGCATGCAATCTTGTGGCAAATTTGATTTTACCTGAAGTGGAATTATGAATATTTAGGGAAGATCCATTTCTACTGCATCTTAGAAGTGCAAGAGTTAGTCATTTTATATCGATGCTCTGAGTCATTCTGGACATTATGAAGAGGATAATATATTTGTCAATGTATGGCTCTTCCTTTCAAGACTGTTATGTAACAGCAATAATAGGCAGCCAATACAAACCAACTGGTGCTTTCCAGATGAAAGAGAGAATTAAAGAAAAGATTAAAGTTCTCTTTTAAATAAAAAGGAAAAAAAAAAGACTTGCTAACATTAAGGCAAGGAAAATTTTTATAAATCTGTTGAACTAGCCTAAATTTATGTAACGACAAATTAATATAGGGCTTTATCCATTTGAGATTAAAATTAAACACCATTAAATCATAAAATGGATGCTTTTGATATTTTTACACCCATGTTCAGAGCAGCATTATTCAAAATAACAAAAAGGTGGAAATGACCCATGCATCCACCTACAGTTAAATTGATAAACAATTTATGGTATATAGATACTATGAAATATTTTTCAGTCTTAAAAAGGAAGAAAATTCTGAAACATGCTGCAACATGGATGAACCTTGTAGACATGAACAAATTCTGTATGATTCAACTTAAATGAGGTACCTAGAATAGTCAGATTCATCAAAACAGAAAATAGAATTGTGGTTGAAAAGGCTGAGGAGAGGAGAAAAGGCAAGTCAATGTTTAATGGACATGAAAAGTTCTGGAGATTGAAACCGGTTTGGCTCAGTGGATAGAGCGTCGGCCTGCAGACTGAAGGGTCCCGGGTTCGATTCCGGTCAAGGGCATGTACCTGGGTTGCGGGCACATCCCCAGTGGGGGATGTGCAGGAGGCGGCTGATCGATGTTTCTCTCTCATCGATGTTTCTGACTCTCTGTCTCTCTCCCTTCCTCTCTGTAAAAAAATCAATAAAATATATTTTTAAAAAAAAAAAAGTTCTGGAGATGGATGGTGGTGGTGATAGTTGTAAATTTATTAACACCAGTGAACTGTGCACTTAAAAATGGTTAAAATGCTGAATTTTGTTATGTATATTTTACCACAATAAAAGAATAAAATGAAAAAAAATGTAATCATCTTAAGAAGCTGGAGTCTTAGAGACACGGAATCATTAAACGTCATCAGGTATGATTACGAACACATGACAGTCTGACTAATGGAAGATCCTATGTTCTACAAAAGAGCACCCAGTTCCGAAGAATCTTGACCTTTAGTACTGCAGCCTTCAGATGATGGGGCTGTCAAATAAGATCTGGGAATCCTACTGACGCCTTCCATTGCTCTACTTGCAGTGGGACATTTGTGGGTGATGACACTGCGATGCATAAAGCATGATGTTAAGTTGAGACATGTTAAGTTTACTTCATGACTTGAAAGAGACAATCCTGATCCAGATCTGATTAAGGTGGTCATGCTGCAAAGAACAATCTCTTCCCAGTCCTCAGTCATCTAAAGACACGTGATTTAATCTGCTTCACGCCAGCAGCTGACATGCCCACTGAAGAAGGCACGGGCCACCTTGGGAATCGAATTGTTGGCTGCTGCTAACAAATTCCACCCTCAGCAGACGGAGCACCGTGCCAGCCCGGGAAGGGTTTGGTCCCTGAATAGCTTACCTCTCAGCTTGGAGGAACATGTGTTGGAAATCCTTAAGAAAATGGAAAGACCCCTGCAGTCGAAGTCATCAGTCTTGTAAGCACAGTTCTGCCACCAAAACCTATTGCAGAGGTCCTCAAACCTTTTAAACAGGGGGCCAGTTCACTGTCCCTCAGACATTCTACACATGCGCCCTGCGGGCCCGGGACGAGTCGGCTGCTAAGCAGGACAGGCAGCGGGGTGGCAAAAACACCCCGGCAGGCCGGATAAATGTTTTCGGCGGGCTGCATGTGGCCCGCGGGCCATAGTTTGAGGATGCCTGACCTATTGGGACCATTAGGGAACCACTCCCTCTCTTTGAGTTGAGTTTCCTTATCTATACGTTGAGATTGTCTGTGCCAATCCCTGTCATTGTAAACTAGAGGCCCAATGCATGACATTTGTGCACTGGGTAGTCCCTCAGCCCTGTCTGTGCCCTCTCACAGTCCGGGACCCCTTGGGGGATGTCTGCCTGCCAGCTTAGGCCTGCTCCCTGCACCTAAGTCAGCAGGTGGACACCCCCCAAGGGGTCCTTAGCATTGCCGCGGAGGTGGGAGAGGCTCCTACCACTGCCGCTGCACTCGCCAGCCATGAGCCCGGCTTTTGGCTGAGTGGTGCTCCCACTGACCACCAGTGGGCAGCTTCTGCATTGGGTCTGCCTCCTGGTGGTCAGTGAGCATTATAGTGACCCATCGTTCCACCACTTGGTCGATTTGCATATTAGCCTTTTATTATATAGGATGCCCCTGATCAGGACTCATCCAGCCTCATGTGTTAGGAACCTCAAAGTGATTCATGGAATTATGGCATTGGGTCAGCCAGGCCAACCCATGGTTTGTTAAAAGAATGGGAGTAAAACTATCCACACTGTCTTTAACTCTAGAAGAAAAACATACTTGGTATAGAAAAATTTAACTTATAAACCCGTGAATGCTGGGGATGCCTCTTGATTTAGGGTCTTTAATACATGTATAAAAGCAGGTTTTATTTACATCATGCAGGTGCTTAATTTTCTTATCACACAGGAAGAATGCTCCCTTCCTTTTTGGTGCAATGATTAGACAGGCCTCAGAGAGAATGGGAATTTATCTCTCCTTTCTGTCCAAATGGGCTCCAGTGAGGTCACACATCTCTCTCTCACTCAGGTTCTTCTGGACCAACCCTTTACAATAAAAATGTCCCACCGCCCTTGCTTCTCCCGGGCTCCTGAGCGTCCCAGCCCCGCCTTCACTCAGCCCTGCCTTCACTCAGCCCTGCCTTCACTCAGCCCTGCCTTCACTCAGTTCTCACCTCGTTGCCTGCCCATATTTGTGGGCAAGTCCCACCCATGACCACATCCAACCAGCACTTTCAAGAAAGCCAGACTGGCTTGGAGTCCACTCCACGTCCCACGCAGCCTGGTGCAAGGAGGAAGGCTCTCTGTACATGTTGTTTGCCTGAACTTCCTTCTGTGCCTGCAGACAGCTACAGAACAAAAGCTTTCCCCACCACCTTCCTGTAATAGCAACAGTGTCTGGATCAACAGCAGAGATTGCGGCACAAGGAAAGCTTTTTCCTTCTGTCCGTGTAATTCCAGGTAACGGGAAGGACAGAATTGGTAGCATACCCAGGAAAGTCTACCATGGTAAGACCTGGTTTTAGGTATATTGGCTTTGCTAACTATTAGTTTCAAAACTTGGGAAGTATTTTAATCTCTGTTAGCTTCCATTTCTTCATCTTTTAATGGGCAATTAACTTGTTATGATGACTAGAAAGGATGGATTGGAAGTTTCTAGCACAGTGCCTGGACCTGGGAGGACATCCAATGGATTTAAATTATTATCCTATAGATGATAAAAAGCATTCAGCTTTGAGTTTGCATTGCACGAATGGTTTATCTCTTCCCTTAAAAATCATTCTGATAGCTGCCCTGAGGCCTGGCATTTATTACGGCTGCTGCATAGCTGGACAAATTGTTCTTTGCACCAACCCAGTCTCCCTTCACATCACAGTCAGCGTCATTTGTACAGTTAGTATGAAAAATTTCCAACAAATTACAGTAATGAATTGTGGGCTGTCCCTTGGGGATGTTCACCTTTTGATTGTAAAAAAAAAAAATTGACTTGATCGTATTCTCTCCCTTTTTATGTCCAGATCACATCTGGAAGCTGAATTTTATTACATGTGCTTCCACCCAGGGATCCTATTCAGGTGCCGGGACCACACCGGGGAGTTTCTGATTCAGTGGCCACCCCAGGGTGGTGTTGAGTTCATTTGTAAGCCCTCCAGAAGCGACTGTGATGAGGGTCTCTCAGAGCTGAATCCCATCAGTGTGGAAGAGCCACGGGCTATTACAAACCTCAGCAGGTGTCTCAGAGTCATTCTTGAATTTCAATTTCGGAATCTTGCGCATGGTTCAGAGAGATGAGAATAGAATTTTAATTGAGGTTCTATTTCCATGGGAACAAGAACCCCAGAGCTCCTCCACGTTCCTAGTCATATCTGCAGAAAGGTTTCCCATTGTTCTCTCCAGACAGCGGCGATGCAGGGGGTGCTGCTGAAGCCAACTTGCTGCCTTCCATCGCACGCACTAGATTACAGCCAGCATGTCTCTAACTGTAGAGGGTAGTGTGTGTCGGCACGTTTCCTCTCCGTGGGTTATCATCAGAGACAGGAAATGTTAAAGCTGATGTCCACCATCCTGATTTTACAGATAAAGAAACGAAAACCTAGTGATGTTGCCTGCGGTCACACAGCTGGGTGAATTTTTTCTTTATTCTATATATTCTATATAATTAGTTCCTATGTTCTTGCAGGGTAGAGCAACGAATACTGGTACATCTTATAAAATGTAGCTAATAAGTAAAATTAATTGTCAATAAAACTGTCAACAAATTCAAAGAACCCAAGATAATAATTATTGTTCATCATGCTTTTCTGGTTCCTTTATTATTCTACAACTCCTCTAATTAAAATAAAACCTACTGCAACTGTGAGGTATAAAGCATAATATACTATTCTGCTTTCCTCTACTCATAAAGAACATCTTATCAACCACCATTCAATCAGAACAGAGTAGCAAGAGAAACCTAAATTTTTTATTATGAAGTTTCTAACCAGGATGTGAAATCTGTAAAACACAAAGCCATAAGTGGGACACTTGCTTTTAGAATCCAATGTTTCCATGCAGTCTTTCCTGGACATGCTCTCAAAATGCGTGTGGGAGTGAGTTGTGAACCAAACAGATGTAGATGTCTTTTCCTTTCTTGTTTTTGTTTCTACTTAGTGCTAAGTATATTTAAAAATAGTTCATATACTACGTGTAGGAGTAGGAAACCTATATAACAAACATTTTCTACTCTCTTGCTACTAAAAGGGGTGCATCTCTAATCATTAGTCCATGTCCTTGTTGAAGGAGCGTTTACCAGGAGCGGAAATGCTGGCTCTTAGGACGTGTGCATGTCCCTTATCAGATTCATCGCTCTCTAGTCTCTATAACCATCTGTCAGCCTATGCATGTACTTAAGTTTTTAAAAATCTTAGCCATCATTTTTAGTTGTTTTCAATGGAACAGGCAATCTCTGAAAACTTGAAATTGATTACTTATAGAAAGAAAAATATTTGACATCTTTAGAGAAATAAATGGAAGAGGGGCTTCAACAAAGATCTTTTGTTACTAGGCCCTGTGCTTCAACTAATTGGCAACTTTTTAATATTGTAGTGTTTTTTAAAAAGGGGCTTGATTATTTTTTTTTTTACATAGATCTGGTCAAATGCAATTACAAGAAGTTAGGCTGACACAGAGTAGATGCCGAATACTCATTGATGGGATTTCCTCATCAAGACTGCGCCACATCCCAAATCACTATCATACAGTGAAGCGAAATACGTAATGTTGTAAAATGAGATTCTAAGAGGGTAAAGATGTTCCTTGAATACCGTAGACACTTCTCCTTAAATATATAAGAATTGCTGGATTAATTTAAAATAGAAAATCAGTAGGTTTTTGAGATCTAAAGGAGCCCCCGAAAAAGTCTGACTCCATTCTTTCACTGTACAGGAGAGGAAACCGAGGACTAGAGAAGTGAAGCAAATTGTTGAAAAACATCCAACAGCTTAACAACGAGCCGAAGCTCTGAGTCCAGGTCTTCCTCTTCTTCATTTGTTCCTGAGAGAATGACTCCACAGTCCTACCATCACAAGACACAAAATTCTGGATGGCCTAGGTCCGTGGTCGGCAAACCGTGGCTCGAGAGCCACATGCGGCTCTTTGGCCCCTTGAGTGTGGCTCTTCCACAAAATACCACGTACGGGCATGCACGTACAGTGCGATTGAAACTTCGTGGCCCATGCACAGAAGTCAATATTTTGTGGAAGAGCCGGTATTTTGTGGAAGAGCCACACTCAAGGGGCCGAAGAGCTGCATGTGGCTCGCGAGCCGCGGTTTGCCAAGCCAAAGTTTGCCGACCACTAGCTTAGATGTTTGCATAAATCCCAGATCCCAGTTACCATGTCAGGGAAGAAGCATAATTGTTTATTTTTTTTACAGTTTGCTTTAAGATCCCAAACCAGAGAGTAGGTAGTAGCCATGTCTTTCACCAATATAATCGTTGTTCTATATTCAAATATGACTGTACCTCCCCAAATTTCACAAGGAAAGTTATGAATCAGAAGATGAAAAGAGTCAACAGGGTGAGCCTTTTGGAGAGTCAACATGTAGAGATTTTGAAACCAGATTATTTATTCATTATAAGTCTATTTGGTAAAAGGCGGGTCTGGAGGCAATATGATGACTCAGTTCATGGTGATTTTTGAGGAGAAACTTCATACTTTCATGAGACCACAGATCCAATGCCAGGAGGGACTCAGGAGGTAGAAGTCATCCAAGCAGTTCAGAGCATTCTGAAAAAGTCAAACTACATCAGTCAGTCATTTATTTGAAACACATTGTGGAATTACTTCCATTTTGTCTTTATTTTCATTTTAGCTTTTCAGTGAATAATGACTCCAACACTTTCTACGGGGCACTGGCACAGACCTAGAGGCATGTGATGTAGAAAACATAGGCAAGAGAAAGAAGGCCTTAAAGTTCCTCTTCAGATATTGGAGATGACCTTACCCATGTAGGGAAGCCAAACTTGCTACCCCAAAGTCTGTTTCTCTGGTATGAGGATTGTTTTATTTCTAAGAAACAAAGACTCACGAAGAACATTTGACCTTCCCCAAAACTGCCTAGAAGAATTTAAGAAGCCTATTCCAGGGAAAAAGAGTTATCACCAGAGCTATATAATAAAAACCTAATATGCTAGGTGTATGGTCGTCCCATCAGCTGTTCAACCAATCAAAACATAATATGCTAATAATATGCTAAGGCTGTTCAACCGCTCGCTATGATGTGCACTGACCACCAGGGGGCAAATACTCTGACTGGTAGGTTAGCTTGCTGCTGGGGTCTGGCTGATCAGGACTGAGTGAGACAGGCCTGGTCCCTCCTCTGCTGGCTAATCTCCTGTGTCCCTCCCCAACCCAGATTGTGCACTGGTGGGATCCCTTGGCCTGACTTGTGTCCTCTCACAATCCAGGACCCCTCAGGGGATTTTGGAGAGCTGGTTTTGGCTTGATCCCACAGGCCAGGCTGAGGGACCCCCCTGGTGCATGAATTCGTGGACGGGCCTTTAGTAAAATATATATACAGGTCGGGGCAAAAGTAGGCTTATAATTGTTCACATGGAAAATAATACAATAATTTATCAATAATAATATAAGTTGTGAGTACACACTAAACAGAGTTTATTCTTATATTATTATTGATTAATTATTGCATTATTTTCCATGGGAACAACTGTAACCCCCCCCCCACACACACACACACACACACACTCTATAAACTAGTGTGGTAGACTGGGAAGAAGCTAGCAAGGCCTGCTTGATCAAAGTTCTCTATGTCTCATTATTAAAGATGACCCAGCAAGCATTTGTTTATTGAACAATCACTTTTCCATGTATGTGAATTGCCTTCCTCCCTTTTGTTTTATTTTTTTATTAAGTTTATTGGGGTGACATTGGTCAACATGAACATATAGGTTTCAGGTGTCAGTTTCTGTTACAAGATTTGTATATTGCACTGTGTGCCCACAACCCAAAGTCAAATATTCTCCTGTCACCATATATTAGGACCCCCTTTCCCCCACCCCCTTTCCTCTGACAGCCACCACACTGCTGTTTGTGTTCACAAGTTTCAATTTTATATCCCACATACGAGTGAAATCATATGATACTTAGCTTTTTCTGACTAATTTATTTCACTTAGCACAATGTTCTCAAGGGCCATCCATGTAGAAAAAGGTGCTATTCCATCCTTTCTTCTGGCTGAGTAGTGTTCCATTGTGTGTATGTACCACATCTTCTTTATCCAGTCCTCTATGTCAGGACACTTTGGTTGTTCCAGGTCTTGGCCATCGTGAATAATGCTGCAATGAACATAGGGGTACACATATCTTTGCAAACACATGATTTTGAGGTTTGGGGGTATATACCCAAAAGAGAGATTTCTGCGTTGTATGGAAGCTCTATTCTTACTTGTTTTGAGGAATCACCAGACTGCTTTCCATAGCGGTTGTACCAGTCTACATTCCCACCAACAGTGAATAAGGGTTCCCTTTTTCCCACAACTGCTCCAACACTTATTATTGCTTGTCTTGTTGATAAGGGCCACTCTAATAGGTATGAGGTGGTATCTCATTGTAGTTTTGATGTGCATTTCCCTAATTGCTGGTGAGGTTGAACATCTTTTCATATATCTCTTGGCTGTTTGCATGTCATCTTAGGAGAGGTGTATTTTCAGGTTTGTCCACTTTTTGATTGGGTTGTTTGTTTGGTGTGCATTTTATAATTTCTAAAATATATAAAAAAACTCATAAAATGTCTTCCCCTTTGAAGTTCCAAACCACTACTTTCTTCTTAGCTCAAGATAGCAAATGTCTGAATTGCCAGATTTATCTTAGAACCCCATATTTTTATAGGTTTTCCACATATACATACAAATTAAGCTTGATTATTTTCTCCTACTAATCTGCCTCAGATCTAAGACTTAGATCATCCAGAAGAACCTAGAAGGGTAGAGAAAAACTTCTTCCCCCCAACACCTATCCTACATTTTTCTGGCCCCCGCACAGTGGCTGTCAATGCAGGGCTATTTTTTTTGCAAACATTTTACTGACAGGTTCTATGAACCTGTTTATATTTCAAGAGTCTGAGCATGTTTTGTTTTTTTTTTGTCATATTTACTAGTAGAGTCAACTAATTGTTACTGATTGCCTACAATTTACCAAACACTCTTTGAGTGCTTTCATATATTCTATCTCATTTAGTTCTAGTATATTATAAGCACTGTCTCAATTTTTTAAAAGAAAATGTAGAAATAACACATATAATTGTTTTAGGGGGAAATGAATAATTTTCGCAAGGTCACAGAGCCAATAAATGGCAGAAATGAAATATGAATCTGGAACTCTCTACTCCAAATCTTGTCTCTAATCATAAAATCAGAAAATAAAACTGCTCCTCAATAATTTATGAACTAATGATTCATCTCTGAAAATGACTCCAGAAATACCAGTTATTGTTTTTTGTAACATTTTAGTTTTGTCTTTCAGACATTTTGGAAACAAATTCTTGTCACAATTACAGATGACAGACCAGTTCATCTGACACTGCTGATGCCAAATACCAACCACGCTGACTGAATAAAGAGAAGGAAGTTAATGGAATATTTGTGGAATGAGCCAACATCTACTTACATAATTGTTTCCATATGGATCCCAATGTTATTACTCTAACAAAAATACTGTAGAGTTCGTATTTTACAGCCATGTGGAGTTTTCTCCAACAGTCTTTTACATCCAACCTGGACACTTTTGAGTATGAACGGAAATGCCTAAATCAAGCCACAGACACAGACTGGGATCATCCAGCTCTGAGGAGGGCAGGGTTCGGAAATCCATACGAGGATGTGTTTTCATTAGACTGAAGAAACAAGTCAGTTTTTCTGGACTGAGAGTTCACAGTGAAGTGATCAATTGCTGAAAGGTTTTGTGTTCTGACTAAAGTTTTGGAAGTTTGACTAATAAAAATTGTTTATAAAGCTACAAATTGCTCAGAAGTGCTTATTTTTAGAGGAGTTCCCCCCCCACCTGCTATTAGTATTAGTTGTTAAAACGATTTTGTTCTTTCAGGCAAGAATTAAGTAACTGATCCTCAACTAAGGAGAAAAATGTTTCAGTATTCCTAGCTTAGTTATATATGTGATCTTCTATATTTCCCTTAGTCTTTGAATTCCTAATTACTTACATTGCATCTTCAACTTTTACAAGGTAGAAAAACCTTAAAGAAAGCAAATATTATTTTTAACATTCTAATCATTATGAAGATTACCTATTTGGGTCATTTCCCCAACCCTTCTCAGGAGAGAGCATAGTATTACAGAAAATTATCAAATCCCAAAAGGAAGAAAGTAAAAAAGAAACAAAGAAATTACAAAACAGCCAGAAAAAAATGAACAGAATGGCAACAGAAAGTCCATACCTATCAACAATTACTTGAGATGTAAATGAACTGAACAGATGAAAAAACCACACCACAAGACTCAGCTACATGCTGCCTACAGAGATCTTTTTAGATATCACACCAAAAGTATGATAAATGGCATGTCGTAAAATTTAAGAACTTTTGCTTTTTCAAAAACACTGTTAAGAGAATGAACAGACAAGCCATAGACTGAAGGAATATATTTGAAAATCACTTACCTAAGAAAGAACTTGTATTATGTAGAATATATTTTAAGAACTCTCACAACTCAATAAGACAACAAAAACCCAATATAAAATGAGTCAAAGTTTTAAACTATACGTCCTCAGAGAAAATATTAAAATATCAAATAAACATGAAAAAATTTTCAACAGGTAGTCATTAGGAAAAGGAAAAACCACAATGAGATACCACGGTGCACCTCTTAAGGGGTCTAAATTGTAGAAGTTGCCCATATCAAGTGCTGACTAGGATGTGGAGCAGCTGAAATTCTCAGGCGCTGCTGGTAACAACGCAAAATGACATAGTCACTTTGGAAAACACTGTGGTAGACTCACAATGCTAATTATACACTTACCCTCACACCTGCAATCTCATTCCTAGGTATTTATACGAGTGAAACAAAGTCCTAGGCTCTCATGAAAATCTGTACACAAATATTTATAGTGGCTATTTCATAATTGCTCCAAACTGGAAACCACCCAGATGTCCTTTAGCTGGAGAATGGATAAACAAATCTGGCATAACCATGCAAAGAAATAAAATTGCTCCTCAGTAATATATGAACTAATGATATACACGACAACATGGACGAAATCTGTGCACTGAAAGTTTGCCTATTCGATTCCGTCAGGGCACATGCCTGGGTTGTGGGCTTGATCCCAGATACAGGGTGTGCAGCAGGCAGCCAGTCAATGTCTTGTTCTCACATCTCTCTCCCTCTCCCTCTCCCTTCCTCTCTCTCTAAAAATCATAGAAATATTTTAAAAACACTATACGGAGATCAAACAGATCAGTGATTGAAAAGGACTAAAGACTGGTGGATGGTTGATTACAAAGGGTCATAGGACAATTTCTTGAAGCCACTGTCCTATATTTTTATTGTGATGATGGTTTCATGATGGTGTGTTTGTCAAAACCTGCAGCATCACACACTACTGAAAAGGGTACATTTTATTGTAAATTAGACCTTAGTTTTTTTAAGTGTAAAAATAAAGAATACACACACAAAATCTGCATATAGGAGTCAAGTGCTTCCCTGATGAGTATAATTCTGAATATATATGAAAATTATCCCACGTTTATTTAACTTCTTAAAATTGTTATTGAACTTATTGGGGTGACATCGGCAATAAAGTTATGTAGATCTAAGATGTGTAATTCTATAACACATCACCTGTATACTGTATTATTTGATTCCAACTCAGCACTCAGTCATGCCCTGGACACGGCTCTGCCCAGAGCTGGCTCATTTGTACTTGAGCATCTCATCCCTGCACTCTGGCCTGACAGACACTGTGAGGACAGACTGAAGAATGTGGTATTTAACCTGCAGCGGTCCAACGGCAAAGTAAGGACAAAGTTCCATCACTGTGACTTAGGTCATACACAGAAAGAACGTCACCACGGGCCAGTACTAGGAGATGCTAGAATGTTGCCCAGGGAAATACAAACACGCTCCCAGAGCCCTACAAAAGAATATGGGCATCCAGCTCTCACGAATTCTTTCCTCCATCACATCGTTATTGGCCATCTCCTAAACACAAGGCACTGGCAGCGTCCCATGCACACTGACACAAAACCTGACTCCTGTCCTCCACAAAACGAGGGAAACCAGGGCATTCAGCTGTGAAAATAAATCCACAGGCGGATAACTCATATGATTACTGTGGAAGGGTCAGGCCCACACAGCCATCATTTGTAGAGATTCATCCCTGGCAACAGAATAAAATGTTGTAAGCACTTTTCCTAAGTACACCTTCAGGAAGTGAGGATGTGGTATGACCCAGATCATTAGTGGCTCAGGTCCGAGGGATAAGAAGTGCCCTAAGAGCCAGTCCCACAAACTGATTACATGTGGGAATATATATTTAGTCCTTTGCATAAGACCACCTATTTCTTTTAACTGCCTCTGTAATGTAGTAATTAATACCGTTTGGCTGACAGTTACAGTACATTGCCTCCATTCCTATAATTTATGTATAGAAAAATTCACACACTGACTTACAAACATGGGACTGTGAGATGAAAAAGTTCTGTGGTATGCTGTGTTTCATGCAAAGTTAGTTTATATAATGCATTCCCTTGGAACATTTTTAATGTACTGTTAAAACGATACTTTCATAAACATAAATCATTTGGTTAAGTCAATTAATGCAGAGTTTAAAGCAAACATGAATCCTAAACTAGTGCTGATGGGAGTGCTTTTCTGTGTTTGTGGCTGTAATTCTCAAAGCACAAGCTTGGAGAGCCCTCACGTAAGGAATCTGGAAATATTCTGGAAATATTCTGGCATCTGCTGCCGAGAACGCAGTATCCATGCTTACAGAGCAAGTGTGAGCTGAATCCTAACAGATGTAAAGCAACCCATTGGGCACATCCCCGTGGCAGCCAGAGGGGATGTCATTGCTGTTTCCCCCGCACTCTGCATTTCTCCTGTAGGCTCCCAGGCTTGTGTTGATGCCTCAGAGGCACAGGGGGATTTATTGAGAAATGTCAATGTCCTAAATCTGTGGTTAACAAATGGCTGTAGAACTTGGGGTTCCTGGAAGGATAAAGTAGACTGGGGGCAGGGGGC
>NW_006284245.1:1332013-1343304 GCF_000327345.1 Myotis davidii
AGGAGTGGGGTGGGGGGGGTGGGGGGGGGGAAGAAAGGGTGTGGTCATCTGCCACTTGCCGGGCATGATTCTAAGAAGGTGCTTTGATGTATCATTTACATTAATTATCAATAAACCATAGAAATGGCTAACAATACCCTCATGTCATATGTGGGCGACCTGATTTAGCTACAGTCTCCAGAGAGAGGAAGGGAGAAGGAAAGAGTTAGAAACATTAATGATGAGAGAGAATCATCGATGGGCTGCCTCCTGTACGCCCCCAACTGGGGATCGAGCACACAGGCCGGGCATGCGCCCTGACCGGAATTGAACCCAGACCCATCATTCCACAGGCCAACGCTCTACCCACTGAGCCAAACCGGCGAGGGCCATGGTGTGTTTTGAAGGATGGCAGCAGGAACCAGGAAGCCCTCCACCTAACCTGTCCTTCCAGCTCCTTCCCGAGCATACCTAAGACTCTTATCGGCTCCATGGCTCAGGCGTGTTCTGCAGTGCTGCCCACTCAGCACATGTATGTCAGCATGACCAGGATGCTGTCAAAGAGGCGCAATCCTGTGCCCCCTTGTTTTCAAATGGCTGGGATACAGGATTGGAGAATGAGAAACTGGATTTCCCATAATCCTAAATTCTGTATTTTGCATAACATTTTATGCATGTGCTTTTAAATAATAATGAGTGACCATAATAATATATAGTGAGTCATTTTTCTGTGATGTGGTTATTCTAAAAGTTTCAGTGATTTTGTGTGAAAGATATAATAATGGGGGAGAGATAATGGCAGCCTCCTCCCAGGACGAGACTGAAAATAAAACTAAAGTGGGGACACATACACCTGGAATTACCAACTGAAGTCCTGGAATTACCAACTGAGGTCCAGCTGAGGAGGAGACATAACAAGAAAGGACAGGAAATACTGGAGACCGGGAGGAAGGGCAAGGTCAAGAGAGGGGCTGGCCCAGCTTCCATGGGGGGCAGGCCCAGAGTGAGGAGGGATCTCTGGGCTGTGGGAGGGTCTGTTCCCTCAGAAGACTGAGGCCCCAAACCCAGGCTGGGCTCCAGAGCCCAGAGTACCAGAGACCAGCCCAGCGATCCAGGTAACATCCAGCCATTAAGGCGGCTGTGCCATGCCAGCACAGCCAAGGGTTTGGTGAGCCTGAGGGGTAGGGGGTGGCACAGGATGCAGAAAAGAGACAAAGAGAATAAACTGGGTCTAGGTGGATCTTCCTGTGCCTGGCTGAGACCACAGAGAGAGACCCAGAGGCAAGCTGAGCCTTTATTTTATAGCCAGAGGTAAACAAGGTAGTGGTCACCATAGTTACACTGTTCTTGTGAGTTTCACTTGTTTGGCAGCACTGGCTGTACCTCCCACAGCCCATTAGCTACCCAGATAAGCTCTAGGGAGCCAGCGTTGTCATACGGTCAAGCCTAATTATGCTAAGAGGGCTGTGCCCTCTAAGCTGGGACTTGTTTGTGGATTTGCCAACAGGTCATTCGGAGACTTAACCCTATAGCCGCACCCCACAGGCGGCAGGGCTGCTGGGCAGCTGGTGGTCTGGAGTTGGTAGACAGGAGCTGGTTGGAGACAAAGCTTCAGTTTCTGTATTTTGTTGTTGAAACCCAGAGCAACGGAGTTTCATATGCAGCTCTCACCAGAGGCTTTGGTGCAGGGACGGTGCGGACTCATGGAGCCTAAGGAAAGGCTGGGGTGGGACGCACTGGGGGGAGAATTGGAAAAGCAGCAGCCAGGAGTCCTGAATGCGGTGGTCTCTGCCCCACCAACCAACAAATGACAGCAGTGTGATGAAGGCCTGGGAGGGGCGGGTGCAGGGTGGAGGCGGTCAATGGGAAAAAAATGAACATCAGTAATACTTTCAACAATACAGATACATTTTAAGGAAGATTAAATAATAAATGCATGGTATTTATTATTATTCCCCAAAATATTGTGGCAAGATTATACATTTCAATAACATGCAAAAATGTTCCATATCTGATATAGGTTTGGGCTGCAGAAGATATTAAGATATGTGGACATTAACATGAAACTAATACATAAAATCATTAAAAATTGAAAGATAATACCATAAATATTCAACATTTAAAAATTATCATTTTTAAAATGACATTTTAAAACATATAAAGCATAAATTGTCCTGTCTGATGGTCTTCATTTTTTTTTCCTGGCAGATATTCCAGATGTATCCTTTTCTTTCATTTTGGTTGTGTTGTTAAGAGGGAAGTCTGGGTGACCAGATGCCTGTGTGCTGGGGAGAACACCATGACGTGGTCATCAGCCCACAAGTGAGAATTCAGAGGTAGGGGTTCTAGTGAAGAGATGACTACTTAACGGTAAGCAAGGTAAGCTCCTTAGTGAGGCGGTCTGGGGAATATGGAGAAAGCTGTTGGGTCAGCCAAATTCAGTCCGAGCAGATTTAGATCCAAAGGCTCCTCTGAGAAAGTGTTTCAGATCCTCTTTTTTTTCTGCTGCAAACACATCTGTGCACAGGTGCTCCCAATAATGCCAGGAACTAACTTACTCTGAGCAAGGGCTGCCAATGACAGAATGGGCTGTGTTCTGAAGAAGCTGGCCATTTGGCCCTGACATTCATGTAGCCCAGTGTTGCCTGGGAACTTGTTACCCAGGCAGTCTCAGGTCCCACCACAGGCCTGCTGAATCACAACCTGCATTTTAACAAGACACCCAGGTGACCGCATGCCCGGTACAGCTCGTGGAGCCTGGCCGGGGGCAGCGCTCAGCTTTGGCAAGTTGCTGATGTCTCTGGTTCCAGGGCCAATTTTGGGAACCACTAGTCTAAGTAATACAATCTCTAGTCGCCCTCTGGTTTCCATGGTCCTTTATATTTTCTAGTTTAGCTTTTCATTTTAAAAAAAATATCTTTTATTGATTTTTGTACAGAGAGGAAGGGAGAAGGATAGAGAGTTAGAAACATTGATCAGCTGCCTCCTGCACACTCCCTACTGGGTATGTGCCCACAACCAAGGTACATGCCCTTGGCCGGAATCAAACCTGGCACCCTTGAGTCCACAGGCCGACACTCTATCCACTGAGCCAACCCGGTTGGGGCTCTAGTTTAACTTTTTAGAGAACTCTTTGTCTCAGTCATCTGGTTTTCATCTTTTATTCCATTCCATGCCATACAACGTGCCAGCTGAAACCGAGTCTCAGCAATATTTGTCTGTCTGTTTATAACTGAGATTTAGTTATTACATTAGGACTAGCCCCAGGAAGGGTGCCCCACCCACAGACCCTTATATGGAGATCCTCGCCTGTCCTACGTGCCTCTTTAGCCACAGAGGTCTATGCTGGGTTTCATATGGCCCTCTTGGCTACAGCTGATTGAGTGAAGGCAGGTCACAGGCTCATGGGTAGCCAGGCTATATATTGAAAAGCAATTAATGGAAACTCCTCAAGGGTATTATAAGAAAATCTGGTCATGAGGGGACAGAAGGGAACTGACAGCTGTGTCCCTAACAAAAGGACAGAACAGAACTGATAGTGAAAGGACAGAACGGAACTGATAGCTGTGTCCCTAACTCCTCTCCCAGGAAAGCCACAGAATGTATCAGTTACTCAGCCTGCCCTTACCTCAGCCAATGGGAAAGCAAGGGAAACTAGCCCCCGGCCCTCACTCAACCAACCGGAATCGACCAAGTGCCTCCACCCCTCTCCCCAAGCCCTATAAATTCTTTGTTCTCTTGGGACTTGGGGCTCTCTCTCGCATCCAGTAAAGGAGGCGGAGGGGGACCAAGCCCAGGCTTGAATAAAAGGACTCTTTGCTTTTGCATCGGACTCGGCTCCCTGGTGGTCTGTCTTGGGGGATCTTGAAATCTGGGCATAACAGTCAAACAATAAAAATGGTGACTCATTGGACTTATTAAAATCTTTCACTTGGAAATTTAAGTTGGCTCTCCAAGGAGAGAATTTTTCGGTTGCAGAAGGACAAGTTAAAAGATGTGCATTGGGAATGCAGTCAGAGCAGAATCAAAGAGGCAATAGGTGCTCTCAGGCAGCTGAATTCATGAGCAAAGGATTAAGGACAGAGCTTCAAAGAGTTGGTTCATAGTCACAAACTTCAAACATTGAGATGAAGAGATATTGCTTGTGACACCTACACAAATGTGAGCTCCATTCTCTTACTCAGCAATTGAATAGGAGAATTGTCCTGTCTGTCCTGATCTTATTTGTATGCATGGTTTGATAAATCTCACTCTTGCAGGGACATATTCTTAAAGGGATAGAATCGTCCTGAATATCCCTTTAAAGGGCTTTGGCGAAGAGAACATTCTAGTAGTTATTAGTGCACTTAGATATTGATAGCTCTCCATTTTCTGGGCAGTTGGTGTGATGGCACCTCCTGGCTCCCTATTAGCTAAGTGGTGTATCAGTCAGGACCCGGAGAGAGAACAAAAGTGGCACAGGCAAACAGAACCATTGAGAAGTGTTTAATAAAAAGGATGATTGTTGGGTTGTGGCAGAGTTTACAGAAACCAATAATCGATGATGCAGAAGTCCAGGTCTAGCAACAGGAGAGCACCGCTACCCAAGACCCGAAGGTTCAGGGGAGGGAGTGGGTGTGTGCTTTCCAGAAGCCAGAGAGGATGGGTGGGCAGACAGGGTTAGCTGACTGGAAATGGAGGAAAAAAATAGAGGGGGGGGGATAAAATAACAAAAAACCCCCAATAAATCCAAAAAAGTATGACTAGAAAATAACTGTGCACATGTAGCTGACTTAAGTAGGTCAGGAGTTTGCAAAATCTTAGAGTGGCATTGCCCTAAGCTTGGACTGAAATCCCATCACTGTTGGGAGTGTGAATGTAGGTCTTCTGTCCTTGTACCACCACTAAATATTGGAGGGGATGTTTGCAGAGAACTTTTGAGCCTGTCGGTCTTCAGATCAAGAGGAGCTCAACATACAATGCAGAAACAGCTGTAAATAACTCTCCAGCAATGAGGCTAATAAACTACACCCTGAGATGCTGGGTTTGAACTTGATGCCAAGCCTGGATTTGATTCCCTGGGCAGAGGGTCTCTCTTCTGAAGGAGGAGAGGAAATAAGTACTTGGATAGCATGTTGGACTGTAGTATGTATAGTGCTATTTTGTGAAAACAAACAAACAAACAAACAAAAATACTTCTATCTTCCTTTTTGGCACTCAATAACTTGTGAACATTGGAAGTCCAGGCTCCATAGTTGGATGGAGCCATGTAACTAGTTCTGGCACATTTACTTGCTGACACAGGATGCTCTGAGCTCTTTACCTCTTGGTCCCTGGTACCAGCAATAGCCCAGAGAGCAAGCCCTGCAGGCTAGACCCAGCAGAAGGACAACCCGGAACAAAGAACCACCTTTATTCATTGCAAAGATGTCATCTGAGAGAGAAATTATCCTCTAAATGGTATTTCAATTCCCTGAGATTTGCAATAGTCACTGCTGTGCCACTTAGTTCTTCCTGGTACAAAAATAGATACTGACTCTTGTGGAGAAGTAAGATTGGAGTAGAAAATCCTGTCTGAAAAATGGCTTTTCATAACCCTCCATTTAAAGCGGAGCAAGGAATTTGCAGATTGTGACTCTTATAGATTATATAAATCTCTTTTCAGATTATGACTCCATAGAGTTTTAAACTAAAATTGGCTGTTTTCATTTCCTAGGTGAGTGGAGGGATGTTATATAATTTGTGAACAAAGTTGTTTATAGAATTGACTCTACAAAGATGCTTATAGCTGACAGTGGCTTTCATATTTCACTTTGATATTTTAAATGAATATTTTACTAGGTGAAATGCAGTTGAGCTGGGTCTGAATTTTCTTTTATAGCCGCTCCCCATTTCATCAGACAGTACAATTGGTATGGGCACGTGTATGGGCGTCAACACTGGATGAGCTGGACTCAGACTGTTTGCCCGTTTTTCCTCGTAGAACCTCTGTCTAAGAGCTGTTCCACATCGAGACAAAATAAAAATAAAAGGGTGAGTCCATTTGAAGCACGCATCCTCCTCAGCGAGATACAGATGAGGTAGATTTCTATCCCATCTAAGCGCTGTCTGAAGCTTTATTATTGCTCCACCTCTGTTCCTGAGCACTGTAAGAGATGAGTTCCGGAAAGAAGATGTCTTTCTTAACGCTGGCTTACTTAAGGCTCCAAGACGTATTGGAATGCAGAAGAGATAGACAAACAGCATTTCAAATACTGTGCCTGCAGGTGAGGGGGAGGGAAAATGGTTTTATTCCCCTGTGAATTGTTGGGGAAGGAAATGGAGCTTGCTAAAAACATCTGCTGTGAAGCTAGGACAGGAAAGATAAAAGAAGGCTTCCATTTTCAGACTTTATCATTGTAATTCTTCCATGAATGCTATTATACTGAGGTCTCTGCGGAAATGGCATAATTGGCCAGTATAGTTGAGGTGTAGGCGGCAAGTTTTATTGAACATGTTACGGTTGGTGCTGTGAAATAATTTAGCTGTTGCCTTTCTTTTATTTTCTTCTTTCAGTGTTTCTTAGCTTGCAGCAGACTCCTTCAAACCTGAGCAACGAGGGGGAAAGAATATGAAATGATTGAGAATTTAGGAATGAAATTGGCAAGAGATGGGCTTTGATTGATCCAAACATTTATCCGATTAGTGTTTCCTGGGATAACAATGAAAAATAATAAAACTTTTCATATTATCTGATAGACATTTGCATGTTTGGAATAGTATATATGGTTAAATGTTGCAAGTAATTACTTATGAGCATTAAACACTTGTAAAGGATTATTATTTTAGATTTCTAATAAATAACATAAAGCAAAAATGTTTGTTCTAACAATCATGTCTTTCAAGCACTAGGTGCTTATGATTTCCTATGTTCAATGGTGAAATCATACGAATTAAAATGAAATATATCTAAAAATTTAAATGCATATATACTAAATATATAAATATAAATATGAATATAAATATAAAATAAATATGGATATGAATATAAATATAATTATAAATATAAATATACTAAACTGGAGGAATACCTACAATATAGTCATAAGTAAAAATTTAAAAGCAAAGTTCAAGTTAATAGATATGGTATAATCCAATTTTTGCCAAAGCAATGTAATATATACTCATATAGAACTATACACATCTACATATACCTATATCTGATAAATGTTATAGGTACAGGGATTAAAGTAGTGCTTTTCCAGGTTTTTGTGCACAGATGCTTAGCTTTTTAAAAATGCTTCTCCCTCTGGTTTTACTTGTTACTGAAAGCCTGGAATACCTTTGTAATTTAAACAATGAAATAAAGAAAATACAAACAGCTATAAAGCAGAATAAGGGGAAGGATCAAGCACTGTACCTCCTGTTATGTTGCTGTTTGATGAAGTGTGCCTGTGTCCTTTTTCTTTTTTGCCCTCACTTGGCATAATTAAAATCATTACTATAATGTCAACCTAAATATAATTCTCTGAGTTATAGTTTTAATTCCTTCCTATCATTCAAAATGAATAAAATGAACATTACTGATCCCTTTACTACCGTTCCATGAGTAATTTTTCTACATTTTAAATCACTTAATGTTTAAAATAAGTTAAAAATGTCCAGTTACACAGAGAATATATTATCTTTGCTCCCTTCAGCTTTGCTCAATTTTAAAATTTAACTTAGCCTCTCTGTAAATCATAAACAATTTTCATTTTTGCCCTTTAGGAAAGCAATTTGTGTCATGAATATTTTGGAAAGGGGTTTAGCTATTTAAAAGCCATTAATGGATTTTCCTCGGTGATTTTGCTTTTTGGCTTTTAATCAGGCTCGGAAGCACACTAAAAGGTAGATCAGAGCTTTTTGAACAACACAATTACAGAGCGCTGCAGAAATTATTTGCAAGGCAAAGAACAAGAAGGTCAGCACAAACGGTCCAGGCCGTACCAGGGAAGCAGATGTGATGGATACGTGGTCCATTGCCAACACGCTCCTTGCAGACCTGTGTGTATTTTCACATCCATTTATTGGAGAAACATCTGTTGAATACTTCCAGTGTTCGCGCACTGACTCAGCTAGACACTGCTTTCACACTGATGAGTCAATGCAGACATGCCCCTGCCTTGTAGAGCTTTCAAGAATGAATGAGCCCTGACCGGTTTGGCTCAGTGGATAGAGCATCGGCCTGCGGCCTGAAGGGTCCCAGGTTCAATTCCAGTCAAGGGCATGTGCCTTGGTTGCAGGCACATCCCCAGTGGGGAGTGTGCAGGAGGCAGCTGGTCGATGTTTCTCTCTCATTGAATTGTTTCTAACTATCCCTCTCCCTTCCTCTCTGTAAAAAAATCAATAAAATATATTTTTTAAAAAGAATGAATGAACTATAGTAGGTACCGATCCTATTCAACTGACACCCCCTCATTCCAAAATGCTCTCCACTACTCTGTTAAACTTGCTGCCTGGGGCACTGGCCATGCTGAACACCAGCAAGAGATGGCCGCTCACAAAATATCCTCACTTCTTTTGATTCCCACCCTTTCAATTGCCCGTTTCTTGACACCAGTTGAATTTGTTCTTAAACGTGTCTATGCCAGCTGTACTTATTTTAGTGTGCAATTCAATTAACTATAGCTTGAACAAACAATATGAATGAAAATGGAAAATTGTCTCTCTGTTGTCTCTTCATTACATTCTACTTTCTGCTATTGTGCCTCCCAAAGCTCTCCCACCTCATTTCCATAGGTCTGAGTTCAGGGACTGTATTTGTCCAAAAGCCATTTATTCCAAAAGCTATTATCTCTTCCTCTGGCACATCTCTACCAACAGCATGTCCCCTTCATGGCTGAGCCACTGATCCTGACTTCTGCCCTGTGACCCTGGTCTCTGAGTTCAGGCTAAACAACACCCATTAGCAATGACTTATTTCTGGGTTAATGATCCCATCGTTCTTTATATAACGTATGCATCTAATTTTCTGTCTATTTGAAATTCTTAACAAAGGTTTCTGTTTTCCTTTGTTGACCCTGACAAATACAGTGACTCCGCACAAATGCTATTGAATTGATTTGCTTGACTGACTCCGCCCTCTGCTGCCTAGCGGTGCTCTGCGATCAGATTATAATTAATTGAATAGATCATCACTGTCAGCAGACATGGTGCAGAAAGCATGTCAGAGCTCCAAAATGGGAATTGCACCCGGATCCTTCTTTAATGGGAACACGACCCGGGAGGACGGGGCATGTGTCCTTGGGTTAGTGATCCCAGCAGCCAGCATCGAATCTGTTGAATCACCTGGCCGACTGGTTCATGGTGCTGTGGGAACGGAAGAGAAGTGGTGCTGGGCTCTTGCTGACAGGGAAATCCGGACAAGTATGTAATGTGTTCACTTTATTGTTCTCTTCAGTAGGTATTTCCTGCGGAGGGAATACCTCGGGACTTCAAGAGAGGCTCTGGACAGGACTAGTGGAAGAGGGTAACCAGACAGTGTGACTGTTGTACAAGATCAGAACTGTACCAGCGATGAACATGCTTAATATTGGAAGGAGGGAGAGGGAGCACGAAGAGTGTGCAGTCTAGACATCTCGACCTCAACTACAACAAGCATGCCCTCGTGACCCCTGGGCAAGAGGGCACAGCCAAGCTATACCCCCCACCCCGCTTTCATTTATTGTTTTACTGCTGCTAACAATACTAGCAACATGACTCATAATATTAGAGGCACTAAAAACTATCAATGTTAGTCTACCCAAGTCTGTCTTTTAAAAAATAAATAAATCTTCATTGTTGAAAGTATTACATATGTTCCCCCTCCCCGCCTCCAACCGCCATTGACCCCTTCCAGCCCCCGTATCCCAACGCAGGCCTCGCCACCCTATTGTCTGTGACCATAGGTTATGCATTTATGCATACAAGCTTTTGGTTGATCGCTTCCCACACACCCACCCAGCTCCACCTTCCCTCTGAGATTCCAAAGTCCGTCCCATGCTTCCATGTCTCTGGATCTATTTTGTTCATCAGTTTACTTTGTTAATTAGACCCCACATATAAGTGAGGTCATGTGATCCTTCTCTTTCTCTGACAGGCTTATTTTGCTTAGCATGATACTCTCCAGATCCCTCCATGCTGTTTCAGAGGGTAATAGATCCTTCTTTTTTGCTGCATAGTATTCCTTGGTTGTAAATGTACCGCAGCTTTTTTAATCCACTCATCTACTGATGGCCACTTGTACTATTTCCAGGTCTTAGCTATTGCAAGTTGCATTTCTATGAACATAGGGGTGCATACATTCTTTCTGATTGGTGTTTCAGCTCTCTTAGGACATATTTCTAGAAGTGGGATCACTGGGTCAAATGGAATTTCCCTATTAAATTTTGAGGAAACTCCATACTGTTTTCTATAATGGCTGTACCACTCTGCATTCCTAACAGCAGTGTACTAGGGCTCCCTTTTCTCCACATCCTCTCTAGGACATTTCACTTTTTGACTTGTTGATGGTAGCCATTCTGACAGGTGTGAGGTGATACTTCCTTAATTTGCATCTCTCTGATGATCAGTAACTTTGAGCATTTTTTCATATGCCTTTTGGTCATCTGTGTGTCCACTTTGGAGAAGTGTCTATTTATTCATTTGCCCATTTTTTAATTAGATTGTTTGTTTTCTTTTTCTAGAGTTCCTTATATATTTTGGATATTAACCCTTTATCAGATGTATCATTGCCAAATATGTCCTCCCATACAGTGGGCTCCCTTTTCATTTTGGTGATTGTGTCTTTTTGTGTACAGAAATTTTTTATTTTGATGTAGTCCCATTTGTTTATTTTCTCCTTAGTTTTCTTTGTCCTAGAAAATGAATTGGTAAACATATTGCTATGAGACATGTCTAAGATTTGGGTGCCTATAGTTCTTCTAAGACTTATATAGTTTCACACATTTAAGTTTTTTTATCCATTTTGACTTTATTCTTGTGTATGGTGTAAGTTGGTGGTCTAGTTTCATTTTTTTGCATGTATCTGTTCTATTTTCTTAACACCATTTATTGAAGAGACTTTCTTGACTCCATTGTATGCTCTTGCCTCTTTTGTCAAATATTAGTTGAGTATAATGGCCTGGGTTAATTTCTGGGGTCTCTGTTCTGTTCCATTGATCTATATGCCTGTTCTTGTGCCAATACCTGGCTGTTTTGATTATAGTGGCTTTGACGTATAACTCGATACCGGGCATTGTGATCCCCCCAACTTTTTTCTTCTTTCTCAAGATTGCTACAGCTATTCAAGTTCTTTTTTGGGTCCATATAAATTTTTGGAGTATTTGTTCTAC
>NW_006284245.1:1343862-1352129 GCF_000327345.1 Myotis davidii
TCTAATCTTTTGATGAGAAATTTAGCATCTATGTTCATTAGGGATATTGGCCTGTAATTCTCTTTCTTTGTAGTGTCTTTATCTGATTTTAGAATTAGGATCATGCTGGCTGTATAAAAAGAGCCTGGAAGTGTTCTTTTCTCTTGGGTTTTTTGGAACAGCTTGAGGAGGATACATGTTAATTGTTCTTTGAGTGTTTGGTAATAGTCCCCATGTGAAGCCATCTGGATCAGGCCTTTTGTTTGCTGGGAGTTTTTATTATTATTATTATTATTACTGCTTCTATTTCATCAGTTGTTATTGGCCTATTCTGGTTTTCTAATTCTTCCTCATTCAGTTTGGAAGATCGTGCTTTTTCATTCACATTGTCCAGCTTGTTGGCATATAATTGTTAATAATAATTTCTTATAATCCTTCGTATTTCTTTTTTTTCTTTCTTTTTTAAAATTTCTCTATTGATTAAGGTATTACATATGTGTCCTTATCATCCCATTGCCCGCCCCCATCCCCCACACTCATGCCCTCACCCCCCTGTTGTCTGTGTCCATTGGTATTTCTGTGGTGTCAGTTGTTACTTCAATACTTTTGTTTCTGATTTTGTTTATTTGGGTCCTCCCCCTGTTTCTTGATGTGTTTGGCTAATGGTTCATCAATCTTGTTTACCTTTTCAAAGAACCAGCTCTTGGTTTCATTGATATTTTTTATTAAATTTTAGCCTCTATGTCATTTATTTCTGCTATAATCTTTATTATTTCCCTTTTTTTACTTACTTTGGACTTTTCTTATTGTTTCATTCTAGTTATTTAGGTTAGAGGGTTAAATAGTTTATTATTAATTTTTCTTGATTTTTTTAGTTAGGCCTGTTGTCCTATGAACTTCCCTTTCAGTTCTGCTTTCATTGTGTCCCATAGATTTGGGGTTATTGTGTGTTCATTTTCATTTGTTTCTAGGAAGTTTTTATTTCTCCCTTGATCATGTTGGTAACCCATTCATTGTTTAATAGCATGCTATTTAGCCTTCATGTGTTTCAATGTTTTTGACTGTTTTTACTATAGTTGATTTCTAATTTCATTCCACTGTGATCTGAGAAGATGCTTGATATGATTTCAATCTTCTTGAACTTGTAGAGACTTGTTTTGTGTCCTAACATGTGGTCTGTCTTTGAGAATGACCCATGTGCACTTGAGAAGAATGTATATTCTGTAGCTTTGGAGTGAAATGTTCTATAAATGTCAATTAAATCCATCTGAACCAGTATGTCATTCAGAGTCTTGTTTCCTTGTTAATTTCTTGTCTGGGAGAGCTATCCAGTGAAGTCAGTGGTGTATCCCAGTCCTCCACTAAGAATGTATTGCTGCTAATCTCTCCCTTAAAGTCCTCTAGAAGTTGTTTTTGTATATTTAGGTGCTCCTATATAGGGTGCATTTATGTTTACCAGGGTTATGTCCTCTTGTTGGATCGATCCCTTTTGTAATGACCTTTATTGTGTCTTGTGATAGCCTTCATTTTGAAGTCTATTTTGTCAGATACCCTAGCTTTTCTTTTTTCCATTTCCATGGAAAATTTTTTCTATCCCTTCACTCTCATAGTTTGTGAGTCTTTTGTTCTGAGGTTATCCCTTTCTCTCTCTCTCTCTCTCTCTCTCGCAGGCCGATGCTCTATCCACTGAGCCAAGCCGGCTAGGGCTCCAAGTCTCTTTTAATCATGTTCTCACAATCAAAACATGATAAATAGGTTTAATTTAACATTACAAAAAAAAAAGCAGTTTTAGCTTAAAATATCTTCCATTTGGAAGTTTTGTTTGCTCATTAAATGCACACAAATAGAAGAAAAATCATTCTTAGCACCATACCTAAACACAGGCATTATTAATAATTGAGTGATTTTTCTAAAAATACTTACAATCTTTCAAACATGTAACCCTGATATCCTTAATTTTATAATAACAAATGAGGCTACAATTGTTCTCTTTCTTTAAACTTTTTATTGCCATAGCGAGAGAGAGAGAAAATGAAAATAACTGTACAGATCAATGAACTTTCACTCAGTGAACACAACCATAACCAGCAACCATATAAAGACTGGGTCGAAACAGAGCTCAAGCTCCTTTTATCAGTTGTACCTACAGCCTCTTCCCCATTATTTCTATAGCCAGCATTGTTTCACCTATTGTACTTTGTGCATGGACTCACACAGATCTATTCTCCTGTTTCACTTTTCCCATTCAGTGATATATTTGTTTGCTTTATGTTTTTGCAAGTAATAAATGAATGATTATTCATTCTCAATGACATATTCAGTTGTGTGATGATACAATAATGATTTACCAATTCTATTGTTTTGTAGATCTGGGCTATTTTGTGTAATGCTTTTATGAATATCCCAGTACACATCTTTCAGTGAATATGTGCTCACGTTTAGATACTTGCAAAGTAGTATACCAGTTTTCCCCCCATCAGTGACATAGGATAGTTTTAATTTTGACATTCAGTAAACATTTGATTTTTTCTGTTTTGTTTCCTTTAGCTTTGTTTTCTTTGTAGCCATCCTAGTGGGTGTGTATTGGTCTCATATTGTAGTTAAAATTGTACGTCTTTGATGACTGACAAAGATACCACTTTTTTATGATATCCACTGGCCAATTGGATATCCTCTTTTGTGAATAGTCTATTCAAACCTTTTGTACATTTTTAAAGATAACTTTCTCTTTTTTAAATTAATTCATAGTGGTCTTTACATATTTTAGAAATTTATTTATTAGATCAATATCTAACTCTACTCTGCAAGTTACACTTTGGAATTTTTAGAAATTACATTTTATCTTTTGTAGATAAGGATATCTTGTCTCCTTCTATGTGTGTATATATTCTGTTTTATGTCTTATGGTGTTTTCAGATCGACTAAAATGGTGGTGAATAATGGTGATAACAGGTGCCCCCGTGTTCTACATTTTAAAGTAAGTAATGTTTTACCAGTAAGCATAATACTGGCCCTGTATTTGAAATAGATGCTCTATTTCATATTGAGAGAGTATAATTCCATAAATAATTCATAAAAATTTGAAAGAACATAATGAATTTGGGTGTCTGATTTAATTACTGCCTTTTAGAGATATTATTGTTATTTCTTAATTTCCTATACTAATAGTATACTATAGGAAAAGATTTCCCAATATCGACCCAAATATCCCTTCTTGTGATAAATTGTGGTCTGCCAATGGTACATTATTCTTTCAAAGCTGCTATTAAATGATATTCATTAATATTGTATTTAGGAATTTGTTTCAATAGCATAAGTGTACTTGACCTTTTTTTTGCTTTTTTGTTTTAGGCACAAGAATATATTTGACTCTGTTCTCAAAACACTAATATGGCATGTAAATTGCCTACACTTTGAAAACTTGAAAACATTTATTAATAAAACCCTTGGAATTTAGAATGAGAGTTTATTAGAGTACGTATTGCATACATTTTTAATTCTAAAATACAAGCATTATTTATTTTTAAGAAAAGTATGATTCTAGGGCTTTAAAAATCCTTAACATTTGTTAAACATAAAAACATCCAACAACGTGATGTTCATCTGATTGTTCTGATTTTGTTTCTACTTTTGTTTCTGCCTTGGTAATATTTGTGAGGGATTTTCAATTTTGTTATTCTCTGTAAAGAACCATCTCTTAAATGTATCAATTCCCTTTGTTTTTCTTGAATGCCTGTATTTCTTTATTTCTTATGCTTTGCATATAACTTTTAGTCATTCTTTTTAAAATATATTGTTATCGTTGAGAGTATTACAGATGTCCCCCATTTTCCTCTCTTTGTCCCCCTTCACCTGGCTCCTGCCCCACCCCAGGCCTTTATCTCACTTTTTTTATAAAAATAGATTTTAGTGCTTTTCTCTGTTAAAATGCTGAACATACCTAAACTTATGCACATTGTCCTCATCCCCTCTGTATAGATATAAAATGTACAAAGTTCCACACTGAACTCATTCTCTCTTTCGCCCTCAAGTGAATGACACAGTTATGTATTTTAGTTGTTACAATAGCTAAATAAATAAACATAACTGTCCTTTTTATATATGGGAAAACTGAGGCTGAAAGATATTAAATGACTTATTTTAAGTAATTTATTTAGTAACCTAGAACTTTTATAATACATATGTTTATAAATCTAGCTCAAGAAATAAATTCTTCTCAGCATCAGCTTCAGTGTCTATCATAAATGCATTTTGTTACCTTTTACTGAATATTTCATACCTCAGTTACTTATTTATACAGTTATATGTGAATTTAATATCATGTATGAATTTGTTGGGCTGAAACTATTTTAAGTAACTAAAAATTCTCAGATAGGATGGAAAAAATTGTCTGAGTCTCCAAATAAGGGAGAAGTCATTGCCTGGGAAGAATTAATTGCTTTTGAGAAATTCAACTTCTCCTTTTCTGGAATTGCTAATATAAGAAAACCATTTAGAAATCTTCAGATAAGTAATTTTCAAAATAAAAGTTAAAAAATAAGTTAATGGAAGGACTTAATTCATTCTTATATTATTTGTTGTCCTAATATCACGGCCCCCTAGTGGGCAGAGTGCTCCCACAGAGGGAGTGATGCTCAGACAGAAGCTGGGCTCATGGCGGGCGAGCTCAGTGGCTGTGGCGGGAGCCTCTCCTGCCTCCACGGCAGCACTAAGGATGTCCGACTGCTGGCTTAGGCTTGGTCCCCATGGGAAGCCAGCCTAAGCCTTCAGTTGGACATCCCCCAAGGGCTCTCAGACTGCGAGAGGGTGCAGGCTGGGCTGAGGGAAACCCCCCACTCCCACCCCAAGTGCACAAATTTCGTGCACCAGGATACACACACACATATATATATGTATGCAAATAATTTATTTTTTTAATTTCTAATATCACATTACATGTACATGTAATGTGATATTAGAAATTAAAAAAATAAATTACCTGCTTATATAATTATTTTTGAGTTTTTATCAAGTAGAAATATAGAAAGTTTGTATGGGATAATGTGATCACATATTTTGATTTGAAATAGGAAAAATCTAAAAGTGGATGGTTGCCCTAGCAGATTTGGCTCAGTGAATAGAGCATTGGCCTGTGGACTAAAGGGTCCCAGGTTCTATTCCAGTCAAGGGCACATGCTCAAGTTGCTGGTTCGATCCCCAGTGGTGGGCGTGCAGGAGGCAGCCAATCAATGATTCTCTCTCATCATTGATGTTTCTATCTCTCTCTCTCCCTCTCACTTCGTCTCTGAAATCAATAAAAAAATAATAAAAGTGAATATTTAAGTCTTAAATAATGATAAAATAAATGGTAAAATTCAACATATTAGACATTATCTTAATCTTATTTGATATAATATACTAACAGTGTTACCTATGCAACTTTGAAAACTTCATTTTTATGTGTTACATTAAGGATGGAGCTAATTGTCTGCATTACTTCGGACTTCTCCTCTCACCAACTCTGTCATTTTCTGCTCACTCTGGCAATATCATAGAGGTCTTGGGATGATGCTTCCCAGAGACATTGTGTTTGGAAGGGAACAGAAAGAAATTACAGCTGAAGTTGCTGCCCAGAAAGGGATCTCCTCTACACTTTTTCAGAGGAGGGATGAAGAAAACAGAAGAGGAAATCTTTAATCTCCCACATGCTAATGAGCCAAATATTTTCTCTTGTCTATGAGGCCATGTGAGCTGGACTCTTCCCATTTGGAAATGTCATAGGACATTTCAATTTCATTTTAATAATTGAAGGGTTTGGACAGCAACTGGCATCCACAGGACACTATGCCTGCTCCCCAGAGAGATACTTGTGGTCTTGGGCATAGGCTGCAGCCTTGAATCAGCTCCATGACTGAGCTCCTCAAGCTTCTACTTGAAGCAAGAAGAGTGCACTAAATAAATAATGCACTGCAATAAACAGAAGATCTATTGATCTCTGCATATCCCATCTATTAATCCAGCCCAGAAAAATGAATAGGAATATTCAGCCCTTATCCTGCCTGGTGCTCGGGAAGAATGGGCTAGACAGGAAAGAGCCCACAGGGCTGGATTAGAAATGCACTCTCATTCCTTGGCTGTGCTTCCTGGGATTGCTTTTGTGGAAAATAGTCATGGAAATAGGAAAGTCACAACAAACATTTCCCAATCTGACCTTTTCTCTCTTCCACTGGGGAGAAAAATATTTCGGTGTCTTATAGAAATTGCACACTTCCCTCTGCAGAAGACAAAAGCCAGGAGGTGGAAGACATAACCATGTTTGTTCATAGCATCCAACAGAGCCAGGGGTTACCATAGTATAAATAACTCAAATCCCAATTCCTGGAAGTTGGGTTCCCCTACCTCTTAGCAATTTGCAAATCACTTTTCATGCAATGAAGAGATGAATAGTAATTGAGAGATAATTCTGAGAATCAGACCTGGGCTTTGCTCTAACCCCACTACTTTTCAGTCATGTGTCTTAACTTCTCTAATGAAGATTCTGTTACTGTGAACAGAAAAGGGGGTTTTCTATAAACTTTGTTACACCATACATTCCACATTTATTATTAGGACCCACCAAGGGCCAGAAATTGAGCTCAGTATTGAGATCCACCAGTGAACAGCACCCTCTCAAACCATATCCACATTGTCCTCACAACGCAGCCCAGTCCTTGGTTTATAGGTTTATATCAATTAAGCCCATGTTAGTCAAGACTCCTTCAGTTGTAAGTGTCAAGGCATCCACCTTTAACTACCTTATGCAAACGCCGGGGATATTCTTAGATCATTATGAAGAGGTAGCAGGAGTGTCCAGTTTATGACCCTGGAAACTCAGGTTGCCTGGCCATACACAGGAGGAGCTGTGCTCAAATTCAGATTTCCACTGGGTGGTGGGTGGGTGTAATTCCTTTCTCTACAACACAAATACTAATTTCCTGCAAAGTTGTAGATGCTATCAACTGGCCTCCTCAGACCCCAGAAAGCTGGCATCTAAGCTCTGAGTGTTGGGCACCCGAGCTTCTCTCTTTATTCTCTGTAGAAGGCTAGCCCCATGCTGGCAAGCAGGCGCCCTCTCCTGGAGCAGAGACCTCCAGTGTCCAGCACACACATTTCCACGGGCTGATAAGAGAACAACGGGTCATGTGCCTCATCTTGCAAACTATTTGCAAATGTTCCCATTAAACATCTTCTCTCACATGAAGTTAGTTGGATTATTGTCCTTCATCCAATTTATCACATTCCCATAACCCACCCACATAAAGGGCAGGGTAGAGTCAGTCTCATGTATGACTGGATACAGGCACACTTTATTTTTCTCCATTATTACACTATTTTCTGATTCTTATTTCTCTCTGTCTCTTATTTCATCTTCTAAGGCCCTGATTGCCCATGTGAGTCTGAAATCATGGCTGTAGGCAGCACCAAGATATTATTCAAGCTTTATATTAAAACATGAGGAGAGAGTTCATTTCCATTAGTTTTGTTTATAGTGAAAAATTGAGGAAAAGCACTGAGACCAAACTTGGTATGTGCCCATACCTGGATTAGTGCTTCTCAGGGGGCAAATACTGGAGCCACACTGGGTTGGGTGTCCACACATATACTCCCTATACTCCTTCAGGTGCTCATGCAACAGATACTAAGTGCCTACCATGAGCTGGGCACTGTTCTAGGGCTTGGAGATTATATAAAATTAATGGTTGTTGTCCTCAAATGACTCACTGTCTAATTGGAGAATAAATGGTGCAATTTATTGAATATGACAATATTCTGGCCCATCTCATTAAGCATTTGCTAACCTTAAAACAACCCCATGGAATAGCTTTATTATCACCTTTTGATAGAGGAATAAATTGAGAGATTGAGTATATCCATCATTAGCAGCTACTTGTTGAGTAGCTATTATGTGCTATGTAGGGTTCTTAGATATGGTGATGAGAGGTGAACAGAGAGATTAATTAACTTACTTAAGTTGTTATGTTTAGTTCTTTTATCAATAACCCTTCCTGGCACCATAATTTTGTATCATTTGAAATTGACATAATTAACTATTCTATCCAACATTAAAATGTGGTAACTATGGAAACATTAGAGCAAATAGCAGAGCCATGACTTGAACCCTGATTGGTTTGGTTGCTACGCTGTGGGTCCTTCCATGACAACTGCCGTCCGGACTCCAGAAGGTTCTGATAAAAGTCACTTATAGTGCGTACATGACTGATGACTTTCTGATAGCATCTTTCGTAACACTCCTTTAGGCCCACAGCAGG
>NW_006284245.1:1352283-1353270 GCF_000327345.1 Myotis davidii
ATATGTAAGAATAAAGGAGCAGTCCAGCTATGGCCTGACAAAGAAAATTCATTAACCTTAGGTTCAACGAAGAGCTACCTTTTCAGAGGATGTGATTAAAAATGGTGGAAACATGTGCACAGTCGTCTGTTTGTCTAGTAGCAACTTCAGGGACTCAAGCTGTCTCAGTAACCTTTGGGAACCAAGGGTGGGTATAAATCAATCAATCAACTGCAGCGCTAGGGGCCAACAGGAGTTCCTTGGCACGTGTGGTGAAAACACTGTGGTGCCCTATTCTCCCCATCTCGACTTCAATTTAAAAGCAGCAGAGAGCTGCACACGTTAATGTCACGCCGTGTGCTCTTACACTGCCACTGAGTCTTTCCATACCTTCAGAAAACAAAATCCCAGAACTCGCTGTTTCCATGGCAACTGCATTTTAAGAAGGTGCAGTTTCCAGTTTGAAAGAGCTGAACGGCCATTCGTGTCAGGTCTCAATGATGCTGAACCCACCCCGGGTGTCAGGAGGAATCAGCAGTGCAGGAAGTTGGGCTCGGCTCGGCCCCACCCAGCCTTCATTTTACTGACAGAACAAGGTGCAAAAAGCCAATAAAATGAATGATCAAAATGATAATTATGACTCAATAGTCTGATCTCATGTAATGTTAACACTGAAAATGGTAGACTGAAATCCTAATCTGATGACAACCTTGAGGAAACATTCAAATCAGAACCCAAATCCTTTACCTAAAGGATTTCATTGTGTCAGATCTCATAGGGGTTTTAGGAAAAAGTATAACATGAGTAATTAATGCCTCCTTTTCCTCTGTGCTCCAAGATCCACAGACTTTTAATAAAGCTGGAGTCAAGAAAAGGAACCAGAAATATCCTCGAAAAGAGAAGTGTCCTCTGGTCCAGGAGTGAAAAGGACCATCGCACTGAGCACAGTGCATTCCTTGGCCAGGGCTGCCGCACACAGCACCCAGGCCGGGCAGCTTCTGAAAACAA
>NW_006284245.1:1353325-1355760 GCF_000327345.1 Myotis davidii
TTCTCCTCATCTTTTCCCTCTCTCTCTCTCTCTCTCTCTCTCTCTCTCTCTCTCCCTAAATTTCTCCCTTTTACAAGGACACAGCCATATTGGATCCAGAGCCTACGCTACTCCAGCATGACTTTCTCTTAACTCACCGCATCTGCAATGACCTTGTTTCCAAGTGAGGTCACAGGCTGAGGTTCTGGAGGCCAGGGCTTCCACATATGAACTTTTTGAGCATCAGGCATCTGTCGTCTATCACTTCTCCCACTGCATCATGGTCCAGGGGAGGCACGGAAGACACAGCACAGTGGAGAGCCCTGGAGGGAACAAGGCGCTACTGGCCATAGAGAAGAGGCTGAGCAAGGTCAGCGTCCGTGGTGGGCGTCTGTCCCGCTTGGCCAGCCAGTACCTCCCAGCAGCTGACGTAGGCCAATGGCCTGCAGACAAGTTCCTGTGCGACCATGGGAGGACTTCGTCTCCTCCCTGCAGGGCACAGATACAGCAGTAAGACTGGTCGGGTGCCGCGGGATGCGTACACTGAAGCAGAACAAAGACGTGCACTCTGGGTTTGAAACAGGGAAAGCTAGTTCCCCACAAGGAGATCAGGCTATGCACACTCTTGCCTCTTGTAAGGTAGTGAGTGCCCCAGGTCCAAGGCTGTTCCTTGTGGCCGAAAGAGGGTCGAGAAAATTGCGTGCATAAGACTTCTTCTCTGTGTTCATAAGACTGCTTCTCTGTGTTCATAAGACTGCTTCTCTCAGCGAGGTTCAACACATAGCACACAGATTATATTTCATCCCTGAGCCAGGAATACTATCTCACTTAATTCTCATAATACTGTGATTATAAATTGAAGTGACACGAATTCTTCTGAAACTCCTTCCTGTGCTAAAGAATCAGCTGGGTACTGCATTAAAATGCAGATCTGAGTCAGTATGTGTAGGCGGGGTTTAACCGTCTGTAATCCTAACAGTGACCAGGCCAAGTTCACGACTCCGGTTGGCACAATACTAGAGCAGCAGAGACCGAAAGGAGAACGAGGGCCTGAACTGCGATTTTCCCAGCACCGTGTAATGATCCCAGTGCTGTGAAAACGACTAGGATAGCACGCCTGATGTTCTTCCCTACTCTCCCCATTTTAAACTTAATGCTCCACATTGTCAATATAGAGCTACAGAACACACACACAAAACATCAGCAGCACAAAACAAAATGTACTCATTACCGTGGTTCCTGTCAGTTAGGGCTTGGCTTAGTTGGTTTGTTTTTTTTGTTCCCCCTCCCACCCCAGTTTGGGCTGATTTTGACTGGGCTTGAGCGTTCATCTGTGATCAGCTGGTGGTCAGGGACGGGGAGCTGACTGTGGTGACCTGCCTGGAGGCTAACCTGGCTTGTCTGGAAGGAGCAGGAGTCTGCCAGAGATAACCGCTCCTGGCCGCTGAGGCAGAGCGCAGTGAAGCACATGCACACCTCTGCTGTGTTCTCTTCAGGTAGACCCTGCAAGGGCTCAGTGCAAAGAGCATGTCAATATAGGCAAGAATAGAAAACCGCAGCCATTTTTAACTTTGCCACAAAATCTTCTAGGTTGTAGCCTTTGGGAATATATAAACTTTTCTGTCTTTTCTTTCTTATTTTGTGTGTTTCCTTTCTCAGAAAAGCTGGATCTTAATAGAGCTGAACGGCCATTGGTGTCAGGTCTCGATGATACTGAACCCACCCCGGGTGTCAGGAGGAATCAGTAGTGTAGGAGGTTGGGCTCAGCTCGGCCCCACCCAGCCTTCATTTTACTGCCAGAACAAGGCTCAAAAAGCCAATAAAATGAATGATCAAAATGATAATTATGACTCAATAGTCCGATCTCATGTAATGTTAACACTGAAAATGGTAGACTGAAATCCTAATCTGATGACAACCTTGAGGAAACATTCAAATCAGAACCCAAATCCTTTACCTAAAGGATTTCATTGTGTCAGATCTCATAGGGATTTTAGGAAAAAGTATAACATGAGTAATTAATGCCTCCTTTTCCTCTGTGCTCCAAGATCCACAGACTTTTAATAAAGCTGGAGTCAAGAAAAGGAACCAGAAATATCCTCGAAAAGAGAAGTGTCCTCTGGTCCAGGAGTGAAAAGGACCATCGCACTGAGCACAGTGCATTCCTTGGCCAGGGCTGACGCACACAGCACCCAGGCCGGGCAGCTTCTCAACACAAATGCATCGTCTCGCAGATCTGGAGGCGGGAATCCAAATCAGAGCCATCAGGGTTGGTTCATTTTGAGATGGTTCCACATCTCTCATATGCTTCCAGTGCAATCTTTGGTAGTCCTCGGCTTATAGACACACCACCCTGATCTCTTCCTTATGTTCACATGATGTTCTCTCTCTCTCTCTCTCTCTCTCTCTCTCTCTCTCTCTCTCTCTCTGCCTATATTTCTCTCTTTTACAAAGAC
>NW_006284245.1:1357076-1361847 GCF_000327345.1 Myotis davidii
GCCACAAAATTTCTAGGTTGTAGCCTTTGGGAATATATAAACTTTTCTGTCTTTTCTTTCTTATTTTTGTGTGTTTCCTTTCTCAGAAAAGCTGGATCTTAAAAATAGAAGTTTTGCTTTATTATTTCTACCATCAGTTTTCAAAAATGCATTCAGAATGCTAATTCATTGCTTTTCTCTGGGCTGCCTTTACTCTCCCCTCAGGTTAGTTTAAATGAAAAGTTACTAATCCTAAATAATAAAGAGGTAATGTGCAAATTGACTGTCACGCCCTCGCACAAGATGGCCTCCCTCATATGGTCACAAGATGGCTGCCACAAGATGGCCCACAGGGGAGGGCAGTTGTGGGCGATCAGGCCAGCAGGGGAGGGAGAGCAATTGGGGTGGGAGGACCAGGCCTACAGGGGAAGGAAGTTGGGGGCAACCAGCCCTGCAGGGGAGGGCAGCTGGAGGGGGGACCAGGCCTACAGGGGAGGGCAGTTAGGGGTGATCAGCCTGGCAGGGGAGGACAGTTGGGAGCAATCAGGCTGGCAGGGGAGCAGTTAGGTGTTGATTGGGCTGGCAGGGTAGTGGTTAGGGGTGATCAGGCTGGCAGGCAGAAGCAGTTAGGGGCAATCAGACAGGCAGGCAGGGGAGTAGTTGGGAGCCAGCAGTCACGGATTGTGAGAGGGATGTCCGACTGCCACAGGGATTGGGCCTAAACCAGCAGTCGGGCATTCCCAGAGGGTCAGATTGGAGAAGGTGCAGGCCGGGCTGAGGGACACCCTCCAGTGCATGAATTTTGTGCACCGGGCCTCTAGTGTAGTATGAATGGTTGGGAGTGGGTAATAGATAACCAAGAGACTTTCATAGGAAGCATCTTGTTTTTTAAAAATATATTTTTATTGATTTCAGAGAGGAAGAGAGAAGATGAGAGAGATAGAAATATCAATGCTGGGGATCGAGCCTGCAACCCAGGCATGTGCCCTTGACTGGAATTGAACCTGGGACTCTTCAGTCTGCAGGCTGATGTTCTATCCACTGAGCCAAACCAGCTTAAGGCGGAAGCGTCTTTTTAATGTCTCCAAATATTATTCTATTATATAGATGGATAATATAGAAACTTTAGGAACTATAAATGAGCAAAAAGAAGGAAGTTAAAATCACTATTTATAATTATTTTTAATAATGTTATCACTATTATCCTGTTAGATTAACTTCTGTCTGGGGCGAGTGTGTGTGTGTGTGTGTGTGTGTGTTCTTGTGTGTATGTGTAGTTACCCAACAAACTGACAAATTTCAGAGGTAAGAGGTTGGGAAGAGATTAATAAAAGCGCTTGTATGCATATATGGATAACCCATGGACACAGACAATAGTGTGGAGAAGGACTAGGGAGGGTGGAGAGGCAGGGGGGAGGAGGTTGATGGGTGAAAAAGGGGAACATCTGTAATACTTTCAATAATAAAGATAAATTATAAAAATAGAACAATATAATATAATGTCTAGAAACTTAATTTTTAAATTTATATCAATATTATCTTTGCATAATATTAGACATGCTTCTATTGCACTATTTTATTAGCTATAAATTACATACATAACAATCAAGCAATTCCCACTTTAGGCTATTTAACATGTTTCCAATACTTTAAGGGCATCCTTGTAGTTAAGATTTTGCAAATATCCTTAATTAAAGTTTAAGGATAAATTACTACTACATATGAAAATTGTTTTGTAAAACATATACAAAACAAAAATAGTTCATATAATATTGGAAAATTTCCTCTAAATTTGCATACTCACCAGTGCTATGAGCTCTGGTTGTCTGAGCACACCTTGCAGTATTAGTATGATTGATTTTAAAAAATCAAAAGCTATATAGATCAAGCAGTTCGAAAAGTTATCCTTTGATTTCTGCATGTGTGCATACCTGCAGACTATTTTCTCATCATTTTTTGGTGGGCAATCTCTTACCTTCTATGAATTATCAATTCATATCCTTTGCCCATTTTTTGTTAGTGTGTTTATAATTTTACTTATTAACTTTAAGGCAATTTTCAGATCAAGGAAAATATTTATTTACATTATCTGTAATGTATGTTATTCTTCCAAATTTTTTTCTTGGATTTAAATAAAACTTCAAGCAGAATAAAAATTTTATGTTTATCTTTGAACTCAACAAACAGCCCCTAACATTTTAGTAGTTGATGAGATCATGTCATTTAGTTTTGCTTGTATAAGACTATTTTGTCTTTTTAGCTAAAAGAAATCTGTATCTGACCAGAACAAGGGTGGGGAATGTCCAGCTGCGAAATCATTTGGTCTGACCCTGCCAGGGCATTAGGGATGAGTTAATTAAATATTTGACCAAATATAGCAGGCTAATTTTTTAAATTAATAATTTTTTATGGTTGAGAATGATGTTATAAATACCCGAAGGCCCTTGGAAGAAAAAAGGTTCCCCACCCCTGGACTAGAAGATTCTGGTTACTGATAGAGGCCTGTGATCCTGTCAGTGAGCCTGGGAGTGCCTCCGACAGTTGTCAGTGCATTTTGCCAAATATAAGGAATCTAGTGAGGCATCTACAGGATAGCTAAGGTTAATTTTGCTTTTTGAAATGACACAGTTCCCATCTATGCATTTTTATTGTATTACTAATACTTATGAAATAGATAACTAGGAGATTAAAAAAGGAAAATAAAAACATAATATTTGTCTTTGACAATAGAAAGGAAAGAGACTTGACTTGGGGTGGTGATCACACAATACAGTGTACAGATGATGTATTGTGGAATTGTGCACCTGAAACCTGTATAATTTTGTTAACCAGTGTCACCCCAATAAATTCAATTAAAAAGGAATTTAAAAAAGAAATAACTTTTAAAAATACTGCATAAGGTAATGCTAATTAATACAACATTAGTCGTATTAAATAGTCAAGTATTGAATTTATGCATTTTAAGATCAATATCTTGGCTGATCCCGATACAGAAGACCAAGTAACAAATTTAAGCAACTTTGTTTCATGTTTTTATAATCTGTATCCTTGCAAAAGCAAGCAAGAATTTTTAATGAAATAAATTATTATAATCAGATATCATTGCTGTGACATCAGCAATCTAGGTTTCTTGGCCTCATAATAATGCATGTTAAAGTAGCAAAACATTTTTCATATTTTTGAAGCCATCTTCAAAGTGTGTTATGATATGTTGCTAACAGAGAGTAAAATAATCTCCATTAATCAGGTGGGGGAAGTCTGCAGCTGAATACAGTTAAGACGGCCATGCCTGGTTATCTGATCCGGGCACTCAGCCCTTTGATTTATAACACGGCTCCCAGCATGCATTTGCTGTGATCAATGGTGCTCCAGGCAAAGACCCATCTGTCCAAAGGTGAAATTTAATTTGGGAGAAAGAAACTCTGCTTGGAATTTAAAATGAAGAGATCTATCTGCTTGAAAACGGCGTGATTAAGCATTAGATGAATCTGTTTTACCGTCTAGGTACTTTTTTTATGCAATGATTTATGATTTACGGTTCAACCTAAAAATTAATACAATATCTTTCCTTTGTCTTGTTGGGTAATTACAAAACCAACTTTTTTAACTTTAGAAGGACAAGCAATTTTATTTCCGAGTCAAATAGCCAGATCATCAAACTTAGGTCCTATCCTACAAACTGTACAAGAAAGGTCCATTCTGCGAGAATGAGTCCGCTAAGACAGAGGGAAAATAATGTGTAGGAAAAGTGTATGTGCCTAATTGAAATGTAAATTCAATGCCTTTTCAAAAGTAATTGTGTACAGAGTATTACTCTAAAAATGGTACTACCATTCTGAAAGAAAGATCATTGAACTGTATATATAAATGGCTGTGAAATGAATGTTACAGTCATGAAAAAATGCAAAACTGTAATTTTATCTAATCCTAACATATGAGAAACTGTTAGGTACAGTAAGTGGGAAAAAAAGATGACAGTGCATTTTTGTGTTAATCCGCACCTGAGGATATTTTCCCATTGATTTTTAGAGAGAGTAGAAGAGAGGGGAAGGGACAGAGAGAAACATCGATGTGAGAGAGACACATTGATTGGTTGTGAGTCTCTGCAACCGAGGTGCCAGTACATGCCCTTGACCGAGATCAAACCCGCGACTCTTCAGTCTGCGAACTGATGCTCTATTCACTGCGCCAAATAGAGCCATGATAGACTGGTGGAGATTATTTGTTCAAGGAAAAGAAGAAAGACAAAATGGACCCTTGCAGCTGGTTTTTCTTCCTCAGAAGAGACCGCATGAACATCCACTCCAAAATTACATTAAGATCCCTATTTAGTTGATCAACTGTGCTGAGAGTTATTGGACAGAGGGTGGCTCTCAGGGCAGGGGGAGAAGCAGGCAGCCAGTGGGCTTCCTGTGGCTGCAGAGTTTGCGACAGGAGAATCAGAGTACAAGGCCGAAGGAAAGGGTGTCTTGTGCATCTGGAAATCTTTTTCTCCTTGGCAATCCCATTAAAATTTAAATAATCTATGCCTTAATTGAAAATATTACAGAACTCTAATAGAGTCTGCAAACTTGAGCTGAACAGCATTCGGTGCACTACGTCTTACCTGTGGAAATAAGGAGGACTGTGCCCAGAACCCTCACGATCTCTTCACTTCACTGTCCACTTCTCAGGAAGCCTACTTCTCCGCACTGACCCCAGTCATCTGACCCGATACCTCCTTGTCTGGGTGGTCCTGAGATGGGGTTAGTTAAAGACCATGGTCAAGACTCAATGGGGCCACCCACTGACC